>NW_027192774.1:0-329500 GCF_949987515.2 Delphinus delphis
CCTTAAGCCAAATATGGAATAGACAAGAGCTACTCCTTGCTCAACGAAATGGACTCAACACCGCATATTAAACGCCTAAGAATGTACCTGACTAGTAAGTATCTTAAAACCTATGGATTGCTATGTCTCCGAAAGAGAATCAAGCATGTGTACAGGGGCATAAACGCAGCAGTGCTAGGATTGGAGAGGTTCGGTGAGCAAATGAAGACCCTTTGAAGTCATATTGCATGGTACCCATTCCACAGGTTTCAACTACCCAGGTTTAAGGTATTCTTCCTTCAGCTAAAACATGCATGTGGAACCTAGAGTATGATCAACCATGTGATCGGGAGCCGTGTTCAAATATGTCTCAGTTTTCCTCCCCTGGTACTCGGGTGCAACATTCCAGACGCTTTACTAACACTCTCCCCACTTGGAGAGTCAGTCCCTTTAACCTCCTGTTTGGCCCAGTTTGCAATTTCTGCGGAAGATGGACAGGAATAGCGAGAACCAATGAGAGGCTAGCTGGAGGTGTCTGGACGGGCAAATTTAACTCTCATTTCCCACCAGGAAGAGGAATTAACCAAAGGCTCAGCATGCCGGGCCGGAACCAGATTAGGGCCTGCAGCCATCCTGCGGTGTTGCGGCCAGGTCACAAGAAAGCGAGTTGAAGAAAGGAGCTCAGGGGCACTGTAATTCACAAACCTGCAGAGTTATAAATGACAGCTATCGTCCAAAAATAGACTGAAGTAAGGCTGCCAAGAGGACTTGAAAGCGGGGCAGAATTGCAGGAAACCGATTTCAGGAGGTAGACTGGAATTGCATTGAAAGCATAGGAAAAGAGGCAGAACGTCCACAATGATGCACTTGGCCAAAAAGGGGGTATGCGTTTTTTCCTGAATATAATCAGGAAAAAACGCATACGCACTTTTTGGCCAACCCAGCAAGCTTGCAAAGGAAATCTGCACTACAATGAAGTCTCACTTCCCCCTGGTCAAAAGGGCCATCTGAAAAAAGTGTAAAATCCAGAAAGACAGGACAGGCCATGGAGAACTGGGAGCCTTGTTATGCTGAAGGGCGGGATGTAAATTGCCAACAACCACTCGGGAGAAGTGTATGGTGTTTCCTGAAACATCGAAAAAACAAAGCAACAGAACCTAGGGCACTTCCACTTATGGTCCTATAGCTTAGGGAAATTAAAATCAAAAAGACAGAGCCACCCCAAAGTTTGGAACGGCTCTGTTTACAAGAACCTCGTTTACAGTACAAGTTCAACATCGCAGAAAGTGAAAAATGGATAAAGAAGTTGTGGTATTTACTTACAAAGCAATATCACTCAGCAATGAAATCTGTGTCATCAGGCCCTTAGCAACACAATGAGTGGATTCAGGTATGATGATTCTAACTGAAATAAGTCACACAGAAAAAGAAACATTATAAGATATCAGTAATACACGGAATGTAAACTTGGCTACACAGGAACTGAATTACAGAACAGAACAGGGTCTCAAATTTAGAAAACCAACTTATGCTTGCTTAAGGGGAAAGGTGAGTTGGGGTGCTGCATAAAACCAGAGATTGAAATGAGCACAGATAAAGTTCCTTAAGCCAAATATGGAATAGACAAGAGCTACTCCTTGCTCAATGAAATGGACTCAACACCGCATATTAAACGCCTAAGAATGTACCTGACTAGTAAGTATCTTAAAACCTATGGATTGCTATGTCTCCGAAAGAGAATCAAGCGTGTGTACAGGGGCATAAACGCGGCAATGATAGGATTGGAGAGGTTCGGTGAGCAAATGAAGACCCTTTGAAGTCATATTGCATGGTACCCATTCCACGGGTCTCAACTCTCCAGGTTTAAGGTATTCTTCCTTCAGCTAAAACATGCATGTGGAACCTAGAGTATGATCAACCGTGTGATCGGGAGACGTGTTCAAATATGTCTCAGTTTTCGTACCCTGGTACTCGGGTACAACATTCCAGATGCTTTACTAACACGCTCCCGACTTGGAGAGTCAGTCCCTTTTACCTGCTGTTTGGCCCAGTTTGCAATTTCTGCGGAAGATGAACAGGAATAGCGAGAACCAATGAGAGGCTAGCTGGAGGTGTCTGGACGGGCAAATTTAACTCTCATTTCCCACCAGGAAGAGGAATTAACCAAAGGCTCAGCGTGCCGTGCCGGAACCAGATTAGGGCCTGAAGCCATCCTGCGGTGTTGCATCCAGGTCACAAGAAAGCGAGTTGAAGAAAGGAGCTCAGGGGCACTGTAATTCACAAACCTGCAGAGTTATAAATGACAGCTATCGTCCAAAAATAGACTGAAGTAAGGCTGCCAAGAGGACTTGAAAGCGGGGCAGAATTGCAGGAAACCGATTTCAGGAGGTAGACTGGAATTGCATTGAAAGCATAGGAAAAGAGGCAGAACGTCCACAATGATGCACTTGGCCAAAAAGGGTGTATGCGTTTTTTCCTGAATATATTCAGGAAAAAACGCATACGCCCTTTTTGGCCAACCCAGCAAGCTTGCAAAGGAAATCTGCACTACAATGAAGTCTCACTTCCCCCCGGTCAAAAGGGCCATCTGAGAAAAGTGTAAAATCCAGAAAGGCAGGACAGGCCATGGAGAACTGGGAGCCTTGTTATGCTGATGGGCGGGATGTAAATTGCCAACAACCACTCGGGAGAAGTGTATGGTGTTTCCTGAAACATCTAAAAAACAAAGCAACAGAGCCTAGGGCACTTCCACTTATGGTCCTATAGCTTAGGGAAATTAAAATCAAAAAGACACAGCCACCCCAAAGTTTGGGACGCCTCTGTTTACAAGAACCTCGTTTACCGTACAAGTTCAATATCACAGAAAGTGAAAAATGGATAAAGAACTTGTGGTACTTACGTACAATGCAGTATCACTCAGCAATGAAATCTATGTCATCAGGCCCGTAGCAGCATAATGAGTGGATTCAGGTACGATGATTCTAACTGAAATAAGTCACACAGAAAAAGAAACATCATAAGATATCACTAATACACGGAATGTAAACTTGGCTACACAGGAACTGCATTCCAAAACAGAACAGGGTCTCAAATTTAGAAAACCAACTTATGCTTGCTTAAGGGGAAAGGTGAGTTGGGGTGCTGTATAAAACCAGAGATTGAAATGAGCACAGATAAAGTTCCTTAAGCCAAATATGGAATATACAAGAGCTACTCCTTGCTCAAAGAAATGGACTCAAAACCCCATATTAAACGCCTAAGAATGTACCTGACTAGTAAGTATCTTAAAACCTATGGATTGCTATGTCTCCAAACGAGAATCAAGCGTGTGTACAGGGGCATAAACGCAGCACTGATAGGATTGGAGAGGTTCAGTGAGCAAATGAAGACCCTTTGAAGTCATATTGCATGGTACCCATTACACGGGTCTCAACTCTCCAGGTTTAAGGTATTCTTCCTTCAGCTTAAACATGCATGTGGAACACAGAGTATGATCAACCATGTGAACGGGAGACGTGTTCAAATATGTCTCAGTTTTCCTCCCCTGGTACTCGGGTGCAACATTCCAGACGCTTTACTAACACTCTCCCGACTTGGAGAGTCAGTCCCTTTAACCTCCTGTTTGGCCCAGTTTGCAATTTCTGCGGAAGATGAACAGGAATAGCGAGAACCAATGAGAGGCTAGCTGGAGGTGTCTGGACGGGCAAATTTAACTCTCATTTCCCACCAGGAAGAGGAATTAACCAAAGGCTCAGCATGCCGGGCCTGAACCAGATTAGGGCCTGAAGCCATCCTGCGGTGTTGCATCCAGGTCACAAGAAAGCGAGTTGAAGAAAGGAGCTCAGGGGCACTGTAATTCACAAAACTGCAGAGTTATAAATGACAGCTATCGTCCAAAAATAGACTGAAGTAAGGCTGCCAAGAGGACTTGAAAGCGGGGCAGAATTGCAGGAAACCGATTTCAGGAGGTAGACTGGAATTGCATTGAAAGCATAGGAAAAGAGGCAGAACGTCCACAATGATGCACTTGGCCAAAAAGGGCGTATGCGTTTTTTCCTGAATATATTCAGGAAAAAACGCATACGCCCTTTTTGGCCAACCCAGCAAGCTTGCAAAGGAAATCTGCACTACAATGAAGTCTCACTTCCCCCCGGTCAAAAGGGCCATCTGAAAAAAGTGTAAAATCCAGAAAGGCAGGACAGGCCATGGAGAACTGGGAGCCTTGTTATGCTGATGGGCGGGATGTAAACTGCCAACAGACACTCAGGAGAAGTGTATGGTGTTTCCTGAAACATCTAAAAAACAAAGCAACAGAGCCTAGGGCACTTCCACTTATGGTCCTATAGCTTAGGGAATTCAAAATCAAAAAGACACAGCCACCCCAAAGTTTGGAACGGCTCTGTTTACAAGAACCTCGTTTACAGTACAAGTTCAACATCGCAGAAAGTGAAAAATGGATAAAGAAGTTGTGGTATTTACTTACAAAGCAATATCACTCAGCAATGAAATCTGTGTCATCAGGCCCTTAGCAGCACAATGAGTGGATTCAGGTATGATGATTCTAACTGAAATAAGTCACACAGAAAAAGAAACATCATAAGATATCAGTAATACACGGAATGTAAACTTGGTTACACAGGAACTGAATTACAGAACAGAACAGGGTCTCAAATTTAGAAAACCAACTTATGCTTGCTTAAGGGGAAAGGTGAGTTGGGTTGCTGCATAAAACCAGAGATTGAAATGAGCACAGATAAAGTTCCTTAAGCCAAATATGGAATAGACAAGAGCTACTCCTTGCTCAACGAAATGGACTCAACACCGCATATTAAACGCCTAAGAATGTACCTGACTAGTAAGTATCTTAAAACCTATGGATTGCTATCTCTCCGAAAGAGAATCAAGGATGTGTACAGGGGCATAAACGCAGCAGTGATAGGATTGGAGAGGTTCGGTGAGCAAATGAAGACCCTTTGAAGTCATATTGCATGGTACCCATTCCACGGGTTTCAACTACCCAGGTTTTAGGTATTCTTCCTTCAGCTAAAACATGCATGTGGAACCCAGAGTATGATCAACCATGTGATCAGGAGACGTGTTCAAATATGTCTCAGTTTTCCTCCCCTGGTACTCGGGTGCAACATTCCAGACGCTTTACTAACACTCTCCCCACTTGGAGAGTCAGCGCCTTTAACCTCCTGTTTGGCCCAGTTTGCAATTTCTGCGGAAGATGAACAGGAATAGCGAGAACCAATGAGAGGCTAGCTGGAGGTGTCTGGACGGGCAAATTTAACTCTCATTTCCCACCAGGAAGAGGAATTAACCAAAGGCTCAGCGTGCCGTACCGGAACCAGATTAGGGCCTGAAGCCATCCTGCGGTGTTGCGGCCAGCTCAAAAGAAAGCGAGTTGAAGAAAGGAGCTCAGGGGCACTGTAATTCACAAACCTGCAGAGTTATAAATGACAGCTATCGTCCAAAAATAGACTGAAGTAAGGCTGCCAAGAGGACTTGAAAGCGGGGCAGAATTGCAGGAAACCGATTTCAGGAGGTAGACTGGAATTGCATTGAAAGCATAGGAAAAGAGGCAGAACGTCCACAATGATGCACTTGGCCAAAAAGGGCGTATGCGTTTTTTCCTGAATATATTCAGGAAAAAACGCATACGCCCTTTTTGGCCAACCAAGCAAGCTTGCAAAGGAAATCTGCACTACAATGAAGTCTCACTTCCCCCCGGTCAAAAGGGCCATCTGAAAAACCTGTAACATCCAGAAAGGCAGGACAGGCCATGGAGAACTGGGAGCCTTGTTATGCTGATGGGCGGGATGTAAATTGCCAACAACCACTCGGGAGAAGTGTATGGTGTTTCCTGAAACATCTAAAAAACAAAGCAACAGAACCTAGGGCACTTCCACTTATGGTCCTATAGCTTAGGGAAATTAAAATCAAAAAGACACAGCCACCCCAAAGTTTGGAACGGCTCTGTTTACAAGAACCTCGTTTACAGTACAAGTTCAACATCGCAGAAAGTGAAAAATGGATAAAGAAGTTGTGGTATTTACTTACAAAGCAATATCACTCAGCAATGAAATCTGTGTCATCAGGCCCTTAGCAGCACAATGAGTGGATTCAGGTATGATGATTCTAACTGAAATAAGTCACACAGAAAAAGAAACATCATAAGATATCAGTAATACACGGAATGTAAACTTGGCTACACAGGAACTGAATTACAGAACAGAACAGGGTCTCAAATTTCGAAAACCAACTTATGCTTGCTTAAGGGGAAAGGTGAGTTGGGGTGCTGCATAAAACCAGAGATTGAAATGAGCACAGATAAAGTTCCTTAAGCCAAATATGGAATAGACAAGAGCTACTCCTTGCTCAACGAAATGGACTCAACACCGCATATTAAACGCCTAAGAATGTACCTGACTAGTAAGTATCTTAAAACCTATAGATTGCTATGTCTCCGAAAGAGAATCAAGCATGTGTACAGGGGCATAAACGCAGCAGTGATAGGATTGGAGAGGTTCGGTGAGCAAATGAAGACCCTTTGAAGTCATATTGCATGGTACCCATTCCACGGGTTTCAACTACCCAGGTTTTAGGTATTCTTCCTTCAGCTAAAACATGCATGTGGAACCCAGAGTATGATCAACCATGTGATCGGGAGACGTGTTCAAATATATCTCAGTTTTCCTCCCCTGGTACTCGGGTGCAACATTCCAGACGCTTTACTAACACTCTCCCCACTTGGAGAGTCAGCGCCTTTAACCTCCTGTTTGGCCCAGTTTGCAATTTCTGCGGAAGATGAACAGGAATAGCGAGAACCAATGAGAGGCTAGCTGGAGGTGTCTGGACGGGCAAATTTAACTCTCATTTCCCACCAGGAGGAGGAAATAACCAAAGGCTCAGCGTGCCGTGCCAGAACCAGATTAGGGCCTGAAGCCATCCTGCGGTGTTGCGGCCAGGTCACAAGAAAGCGAGTTGAAGAAAGGAGCTCAGGGGCACTGTAATTCACAAACCTGCAGAGTTATAAATGACAGCTATCGTCCAAAAATAGACTGAAGTAAGGCTGCCAAGAGGACTTGAAAGCGGGGCAGAATTGCAGGAAACCAATTTCAGGAGGTAGACTGAAATTGCATTGAAAGCATAGGAAAAGAGGCAGAACGTCCACAATGATGCACTTGGCCAAAAAGGGTGTATGCGTTTTTTCCTGAATATATTCAAGAAAAACCGCATACGCCCTTTTTGGCCAACCAAGCAAGCTTGCAAAGGAAATCTGCACTACAATGAAGTCTCACTTCCCCTGGTCAAAAGGGCCATCTGAAAAACGTGTAACATCCAGAAAGGCAGGACAGGCCATGGAGAACTGGGAGCCTTGTTATGCTGATGGGCGGGATGTAAATTGCCAACAACCACTCGGGAGAAGTGTATGGTGTTTCCTGAAACATCTAAAAAACAAAGCAACAGAACCTAGGGCACTTCCACTTATGGTCCTATAGCTTAGGGAAATTAAAATCAAAAAGACACAGCCACCCCAAAGTTTGGAACGGCTCTGTTTACAAGAACCTCGTTAACACTACAAGTTCAACATAAAAGAAAGTGAAAAATGGATAAAGAACTTGTGGTACTTACGTACAATGCAGTATCACTCAGCAATGAAATCTGTGTCATCAGGCCCTTAGCAGCACAATGAGTGGATTCAGGTATGATGATTCTAACTGAAATAAGTCACACAGAAAAAGAAACATCATAAGATATCACTAATACACGGAATGTAAACTTGGCTACACAGGAACTGAATTACAGAACAGAACAGGGTCTCAGATTTAGAAAACCAACTTATGCTTGCTTAAGGGTAAAGGTGAGTTGGGGTGCTGCATAAAACCAGAGATTGAAATGAGCACAGATAAAGTTCCTTAAGCCAAATATGGAATAGACAAGAGCTACTCCTTGCTCAACGAAATGGACTCAACACCCCATATTAAACGCCAAAGAATGTACCTGACTAGTAAGTATCTTAAAACCTATGGATTGCTATGTCTCCGAAAGAGAATCAAGCATGTGTACAGGGGCATAAACGCAGCAGTGATAGGATTGGAGAGGTTCGGTGAGCAAATGAAGACCCTTTGAAGTCATATTGCATGGTACCCATTCCACAGGTTTCAACTACCCATGTTGAAGGTATTCTTCCTTCAGCTAAAACATGCATGTGGAACCTAGAGTATGATCAACCATGTGATCAGGAGACGTGTTCAAATATGTCTCAGTTTTCCTCCCCTGGTACTCGGGTGCAACATTCCAGACGCTTTACTAACACTCTCCCCACTTGGAGAGTCAGTCCCTTTAACCTCCTGTTTGGCCCAGTTTGCAATTTCTGCGGAAGATGAACAGGAATAGCGAGAACCAATGAGAGGCTAGCTGGAGGTGTCTGGACGGGCAAATTTAACTCTCATTTCCCACCAGGAAGAGGAATTAACCAAAGGCTCAGCATGCCGGTCCGGAACCAGATTAGGGCCTGAAGCCATCCTGCGGCGTTGCGGCCAGGTCACAAGAAAGCGAGTTGAAGAAAGGAGCTCAGGGGCACTGTAATTCACAAACCTGCAGAGTTATAAATGACAGCTATCGTCCAAAAATAGACTGAAGTAAGGCTGCCAAGAGGACTTGAAAGCGGGGCAGAATTGCAGGAAACCGATTTCAGGAGGTAGACTGGAATTGCATTGAAAGCATAGGAAAAGAGGCAGAACGTCCACAATGATGCACTTGGCCAAAAAGGGCGTATGCGTTTTTTCCTGAATATAATCAGCAAAAAACGCATACGCCCTTTTTGGCCAACCAAGCAAGCTTGCAAAGGAAATCTGCACTACAATGAAGTCTCACTTCCCCACGGTCAAAAGGGCCATCTGAAAAAAGTGTAAAATCCAGAAAGGCAACAGGCCATTGAGAACTGGGAGCCTTGTTATGCTGATGGGCGGGATGTAAATTGCCAACAGACACTCGGGAGAAGTGTATGGTGTTTCCTGAAACATCTAAAAAACAAAGCAACAGAGCCTAGGGCACTTCCACTTATGGTCCTATAGCTTAGGGAAATTAAAATCAAAAAGACACAGCCACCCCAAAGTTTGGAACGGCTCTGTTTACAAGAACCTCGTTTACAGTACAAGTTCAACATCGCAGAAAGTGAAAAATGGATAAAGAAGTTGTGGTATTTACTTACAAAGCAATATCACTCAGCAATGAAATCTGTGTCATCAGGCCCTTAGCAGCACAATGAGTGGATTCAGGTATGATGATTCTAACTGAAATAAGTCACACAGAAAAAGAAACATCATAAGATATCAGTAATACACGGAATGTAAACTTGGTTACACAGGAACTGAATTACAGAACAGAACAGGGTCTCAAATTTAGAAAACCAACTTATGCTTGCTTAAGGGGAAAGGTGAGTTGGGGTGCTGTATAAAACCAGAGATTGAAATGAGCACAGATAAAGTTCCTTAAGCCAAATATGGAATATACAAGAGCTACTCCTTGCTCAAAGAAATGGACTCAAAACCCCATATTAAACGCCTAAGAATGTACCTGACTAGTAAGTATCTTAAAACCTATGGATTGCTATGTCTCCAAACGAGAATCAAGCGTGTGTACAGGGGCATAAACGCAGCACTGATAGGATTGGAGAGGTTCAGTGAGCAAATGAAGACCCTTTGAAGTCATATTGCATGGTACCCATTACACGGGTCTCAACTCTCCAGGTTTAAGGTATTCTTCCTTCAGCTTAAACATGCATGTGGAACACAGAGTATGATCAACCATGTGATCAGGAGACGTGTTCAAATATGTCTCAGTTTTCCTCCCCTGGTACTCGGGTGCAACATTCCAGACGCTTTACTAACACTCTCCCCACTTGGAGAGTCAGTCCCTTTAACCTCCTGTTTGGCCCAGTTTGCAATTTCTGCGGAAGATGAACAGGAATAGCGAGAACCAATGAGAGGCTAGCTGGAGGTGTCTGGACGGGCAAATTTAACTCTCATTTCCCACCAGGAAGAGGAATTAACCAAAGGCTCAGCATGCCGGTCCGGAACCAGATTAGGGCCTGAAGCCATCCTGCGGCGTTGCGGCCAGGTCACAAGAAAGCGAGTTGAAGAAAGGAGCTCAGGGGCACTGTAATTCACAAACCTGCAGAGTTATAAATGACAGCTATCGTCCAAAAATAGACTGAAGTAAGGCTGCCAAGAGGACTTGAAAGCGGGGCAGAATTGCAGGAAACCGATTTCAGGAGGTAGACTGGAATTGCATTGAAAGCATAGGAAAAGAGGCAGAACGTCCACAATGATGCACTTGGCCAAAAAGGGCGTATGCGTTTTTTCCTGAATATAATCAGCAAAAAACGCATACGCCCTTTTTGGCCAACCAAGCAAGCTTGCAAAGGAAATCTGCACTACAATGAAGTCTCACTTCCCCACGGTCAAAAGGGCCATCTGAAAAAAGTGTAAAATCCAGAAAGGCAACAGGCCATTGAGAACTGGGAGCCTTGTTATGCTGATGGGCGGGATGTAAATTGCCAATAGACACTCGGGAGAAGTGTATGGTGTTTCCTGAAACATCTAAAAAACAAAGCAACAGAGCCTAGGGCACTTCCACTTATGGTCCTATAGCTTAGGGAAATTAAAATCAAAAAGACACAGCCACCCCAAAGTTTGGAACGGCTCTGTTTACAAGAACCTCGTTTACAGTACAAGTTCAACATCGCAGAAAGTGAAAAATGGATAAAGAACTTGTGGTACTTACGTACAATGCAGTATCACTCAGCAATGAAATCTATGTCATCAGGCCCGTAGCAGCATAATGAGTAGATTCAGGTACGATGATTCTAACTGAAATAAGTCACACAGAAAAAGAAACATCATAAGATATCACTAATACACCGAATGTAAACTTGGCTACACAGGAACTGAATTACAGAACAGAACAGGGTCTCAAATTTAGAAAACCAACTTATGCTTGCTTAAGGGTAAAGGTGAGTTGGGGTGCTGCATAAAACCAGAGATTGAAATGAGCACAGATAAAGTTCCTTAAGCCAAATATGGAATAGACAAGAGCTACTCCTTGCTCAACGAAATGGACTCAACACCGCATATTAAACGCCTAAGAATGTACCTGACTAGTAAGTATCTTAAAACTTATAGATTGCTATGTCTCCGAAAGAGAATCAAGCATGTGTACAGGGGCATAAACGCAGCAGTGATAGGATTGGAGAGGTTCGGTGAGCAAATGAAGACCCTTTGAAGTCATATTGCATGGTACTCATTCCACGGGTTTCAACTACCCAGGTTTTAGGTATTCTTCCTTCAGCTAAAACATGCATGTGGAACCCAGAGTATGATCAACCATGTGATCGGGAGACGTGTTCAAATATGTCTCAGTTTTCCTCCCCTGGTACTCGGGTGCAACATTCCAGACGCTTTACTAACACTCTCCCCACTTGGAGAGTCAGCGCCTTTAACCTCCTGTTTGGCCCAGTTTGCAATTTCTGCGGAAGATGAACAGGAATAGCGAGAACCAATGAGAGGCTAGCTGGAGGTGTCTGGACGGGCAAATTTAACTCTCATTTCCCACCAGGAGGAGGAAATAACCAAAGGCTCAGCGTGCCGTGCCAGAACCAGATTAGGGCCTGAAGCCATCCTGCGGTGTTGCGGCCAGCTCAAAAGAAAGCGAGTTGAAGAAAGGAGCTCAGGGGCACTGTAATTCACAAACCTGCAGAGTTATAAATGACAGCTATCGTCCAAAAATAGACTGAAGTAAGGCTGCCAAGAGGACTTGAAAGCAGGGCAGAATTGCAGGAAACCGATTTCAGGAGGTAGACTGAAATTGCATTGAAAGCATAGGAAAAGAGGCAGAACGTCCACAATGATGCACTTGGCCAAAAAGGGCGTATGCGTTTTTTCCTGAATATATTCAGGAAAAACCGCATACGCTCTTTTTGGCCAACCAAGCAAGCTTGCAAAGGAAATCTGCACTACAATGAAGTCTCACTTCCCCCTGGTCAAAAGGGCCATCTGAAAAACGTGTAAAATCCAGAAAGGCAGGACAGGCCATGGAGAACTGGGAGCCTTGTTATGCTGATGGGTGGGATGTAAATTGCCAGCAACCACTCGGGAGAAGTGTATGGTGTTTCCTGAAACATCTAAAAAACAAAGCAACAGAGCCTAGGGCACTGCCACTTATGGTCCTATAGCTTAGGGAAATTAAAATCAAAAAGACACAGCCACCCCAAAGTTTGGGACGCCTCTGTTTACAACAACCTCGTTTACAGTACAAGTTCAACATCGCAGAAAGTGAAAAATGGATAAAGAAGTTGTGGTATTTACTTACAAAGCAATATCACTCAGCAATGAAATCTATGTCATCAGGCCCTTAGCATCACAATGAGTGGATTCAGGTATGATGATTCTAACTGAAATAAGTCACACAGAAAAAGAAACATCATAAGATATCAGTAATACACGGAATGTAAACTTGGCTACACAGGAACTGAATTACAGAACAGAACAGGGTCTCAAATTTAGAAAACCAACTTATGCTTGCTTAAGGGTAAAGGTGAGTTGGGGTGCTGCATAAAACCAGAGATTGAAATGAGCACAGATAAAGTTCCTTAAGCCAAATATGGAATAGACAAGAGCTACTCCTTGCTCAACGAAATGGACTCAACACCGCATATTAAACGCCTAAGAATGTACCTGACTAGTAAGTATCGTAAAACCTATGGATTGCTATGTCTCCAAAAGAGAATCAAGCATGTGTACAGGGGCATAAATGCAGCAGTGATAGGATTGGAGAGGTTCGGTGAGCAAATGAATACCCTTTGAAGTCATATTGCATGGTACCCATTACACGGGTCTCAACTCTCCCGGTTTAAGGTATTCTTCCTTCAGCTAAAACATGCATGTGGAACCCAAGTATGATCAACCATGTGAACGGGAGACGTGTTCAAATATGTCTCAGTTTTCCTCCCCTGGTACTCGGGTGCAACATTCCAGATGCTTTACTAACACTCTCCCCACTTGGAGAGTCAGCGCCTTTAACCTCCTGTTTGGCCCAGTTTGCAATTTCTGCGGAAGATGAACAGGAATAGCGAGAACCAATGAGAGGCTAGCTGGAGGTGTCTAGACGGGCAAATTTAACACTCATTTCCCACCAGGAAGAGGAAATAACCAAAGGCTCAGCGTGCCGTACCGGAACCAGATTAGGGCCTGAAGCCATCCTGCGGTGTTGCGGCCAGCTCAAAAGAAAGCGAGTTGAAGAAAGGAGCTCAGGGACACTGTAATTCACAAACCTGCAGAGTTATAAATGACAGCTATCGTCCAAAAATAGACTGAAGTAAGGCTGCCAAGAGGACTTGAAAGCGGGGCAGAATTGCAGGAAACCGATTTCAGGAGGTAGACTGGAATTGCATTGAAAGCATAGGAAAAGAGGCAGAACGTCCACAATGATGCACTTGGCCAAAAAGGGCGTATGCGTTTTTTCCTGAATATATTCAGGAAAAAACGCATACGCCCTTTTTGGCCAACCAAGCAAGCTTGCAAAGGAAATCTGCACTACAATGAAGTCTCACTTCCCCCCGGTCAAAAGGGCCATCTGAAAAAAGGGTAAAATCCAGAAAGGCAGGACAGGCCATGGAGAACTGGGAGCCTTGTTATGCTGATGGGCGGGATGTAAATTGCCAACAGACACTCGGGAGAAGTGTATGGTGTTTCCTGAAACATCTAAAAAACAAAGCAACAGAGCCTAGGGCACTTCCACTTATGGTCCTATAGCTTAGGGAAATTAAAATCAAAAAGACACAGCCACCCCAAAGTTTGGAACGGCTCTGTTTACAAGAACCTCGTTAACACTACAAGTTCAACATAAAAGAAAGTGAAAAATGGATAAAGAACTTGTGGTACTTACGTACAATGCAGTATCACTCAGCAATGAAATCTATGTCATCAGGCCCGTAGCAGCATAATGAGTAGATTCAGGTACGATGATTCTAACTGAAATAAGTCACACAGAAAAAGAAACATCATAAGATATCACTAATACACGGAATGTAAACTTGGCTACACAGGAACTGAATTCCAAAACAGAACAGGTTCTCAAATTTAGAAAACCAACTTATGCTTGCTTAAGGGGAAAGGTGAGTTGGGTTGCTACATAAAACCAGAGATTGAAATGAGCACAGATAAAGTTCCTTAACCCAAATATGGAATAGACAAGAGCTACTCCTTGCTCAACGAAATGGACTCAACACCGCATATTAAACGCCTAAGAATGTACCTGACTAGTAAGTATCTTAAAACCTATGGATTGCTATGTCTCCGAAAGAGAATCAAGCATGTGTACAGGGGCATAAACGCAGCAGTGATAGGATTGGAGAGGTTCGGTGAGCAAATGAAGACCCTTTGAAGTCATATTGCATGGTACCCATTCCACGGGTTTCAACTACCCAGGTTTTAGGTATTCTTCCTTCAGCTAAAACATGCATGTGGAACCCAGAGTATGATCAACCATGTGATCGGGAGACGTGTTCAAATATGTCTCAGTTTTCCTCCCCTGGTACTCGGGTGCAACATTCCAGACGCTTTACTAACACTCTCCCCACTTGGAGAGTCAGCGCCTTTAACCTCCTGTTTGGCACAGTTTGCAATTTCTGCGGAAGATGAACAGGAATAGCGAGAACCAATGAGAGGCTAGCTGGAGGTTTCTGGACGGGCAAATTTAACTCTCATTTCCTAACAGGAAGAGGAAATAACCAAAGGCTCAGCATGCCGTACCGGAACCAGATTAGGGCCTGAAGTCATCCTGCGGTGTTGCGGCCAGCTCAAAAGAAACCGAGTTGAAGAAAGGAGCTCAGGGGCACTGTAATTCACAAACCTGCAGAGTTATAAATGACAGCTATCGTCCAAAAATAGACTGAAGTAAGGCTGCCAAGAGGACTTGAAAGCGGGGCAGAATTGCAGGAAACCGATTTCAGGAGGTAGACTGGAATTGCATTGAAAGCATAGGAAAAGAGGCAGAACGTCCACAATGATGCACTTGGCCAAAAAGGGCGTATGCGTTTTTTCCTGAATATATTCAGGAAAAAACGCATACGCCCTTTTTGGCCAACCAAGCAAGCTTGCAAAGGAAATCTGCACTACAATGAAATCTCACTTCCCCCCGGTCAAAAGGGCCATCTGAAAAAAGTGTAAAATCCAGAAAGGCAGGACAGGCCATGGAGAACTGGGAGCCTTGTTATGCTGATGGGCGGGATGTAAATTGCCAACAACCACTCGGGAGAAGTGTATGGTGTTTCCTGAAACATCTAAAAAACAAAGCAACAGAACCTAGGGCACTTCCACTTATGGCCCTATAGCTTAGGGAAATTAAAATCAAAAAGACACAGCCACCCCAAAGTTTGGAACGGCTCTGTTTACAAGAACCTCGTTTACAGTACAAGTTCAACATTGCAGAAAGTGAAAAATGGATAAAGAAGTTGTGGTATTTACTTACAAAGCAATATCACTCAGCAATGAAATCTGTGTCATCAGGCCCTTAGCAGCACAATGAGTGGATTCAGGTATGATGATTCTAACTGAAATAAGTCACACAGAAAAAGAAACATCATAAGATATCACTAATACACGGAATGTAAACTTGGCTACACAGGAACTGAATTACAGAACAGAACAGGGTCTCAAATTTAGAAAACCAACTTATGCTTGCTTAAGGGTAAAGGTGAGTTGGGGTGCTGCATAAAACCAGAGATTGAAATGAGCACAGATAAAGTTCCTTAAGCCAAATATGGAATAGACAAGAGCAACTCCTTGCTCAACGAAATGGACTCATCACCCCATATTAAACGCCTAAGAATGTACCTGACTAGTAAGTATCTTAAAACCTATGGATTGCTATGTCTCCGAAAGAGAATCAAGCATGTGTACAGGGGCATAAACGTAGCAGTGCTAGGATTGGAGAGGTTTGGTGAGCAAATGAAGACCCTTTGAAGTCATATTGCATGGTACCCATTCCACAGGTTTCAACTACCCAGGTTTAAGGTATTCTTCCTTCAGCTAAAACATGCATGTGGAACCTAGAGTATGATCAACCATGTGATCGGGAGACGTGTTCAAATATGTCTCAGTTTTCCTCCCCTGGTACTCGGGTGCAACATTCCAGACGCTTTACTAACACTCTCCCCACTTGGAGAGTCAGTCCCTTTAACCTCCTGTTTGGCCCAGTTTGCAATTTCTGCGGAAGATGAACAGGAATAGTGAGAACCAATGAGAGGCTAGCTGGAGGTGTCTGGACGGGCAAATTTAACTCTCATTTCCCACCAGGAAGAGGAATTAACCAAAGGCTCAGCATGCCGGGCCGGAACCAGATTAGGGCCTGAAGCCATCCTGCGGTGTTGCGGCCAGGTCACAAGAAAGCGAGTTGAAGAAAGGAGCTCAGAGGCACTGTAATTCACAAACCTGCAGAGTTATAAATGACAGCTATCGTCCAAAAATAGACTGAAGTAAGGCTGCCAAGAGGACTTGAAAGCGGGGCAGAATTGCAGGAAACCGATTTCAGGAGGTAGACTGGAATTGCATTGAAAGCATAGGAAAAGAGGCAGAACGTCCACAATGATGCACTTGGCCAAAAAGGGCGTATGCGTTTTTTCCTGAATATAATCAGGAAAAAACGCATACGCCCTTTTTGGCCACCCAAGCAAGCTTGCAAAGGAAATCTGCACTACAATGAAGTCTCACTTCCCCCCGGTCAAAAGGGCCATCTGAAAAAAGTGTAAAATCCAGAAAGGCAACAGGCCATTGAGAACTGGGAGCCTTGTTATGCTGATGGGCGGGATGTAAATTGCCAACAGACACTCGGGAGAAGTGTATGGTGTTTCCTGAAACATCTAAAAAACAAAGCAACAGAGCCTAGGGCACTTCCACT
This sequence comes from Delphinus delphis, assembly GCF_949987515.2. NCBI lineage: Eukaryota > Metazoa > Chordata > Mammalia > Artiodactyla > Delphinidae > Delphinus > Delphinus delphis. The sequence continues at coordinate 16,945 of NW_027192774.1, forward strand.
TATGGTCCTATAGCTTAGGGAAATTAAAATCAAAAAGACACAGCCACCCCAAAGTTTGGAACGGCTCTGTTTACAAGAACCTCGTTTACAGTACAATTTCAACATCGCAGAAAGTGAAAAATGGATAAAGAACTTGTGGTACTTACGTACAATGCAGTATCACTCAGCAATGAAATCTATGTCATCAGGCCCGTAGCAGCATAATGAGTAGATTCAGGTACGATGATTCTAACTGAAATAAGTCACACAGAAAAAGAAACATCATAAGATATCACTAATACACGGAATGTAAACTTGGCTACACAGGAACTGAATTTCAGAACAGAACAGGGTCTCAAATTTAGAAAACCAACTTATGCTTGCTTAAGGGTAAAGGTGAGTTGGGGTGCTGCATAAAACCAGAGATTGAAATGAGCACAGATAAAGTTCCTTAAGCCAAATATGGAATAGACAAGAGCTACTCCTTGCTCAACGAAATGGACTCAACACCGCATATTAAACGCCTAAGAATGTACCTGACTAGTAAGTATCTTAAAACCTATAGATTGCTATGTCTCCGAAAGAGAATCAAGCATGTGTACAGGGGCATAAACACAGCAGTGATAGGATTGGAGAGGTTCGGTGAGCAAATGAAGACCCTTTGAAGTCATATTGCATGGTACCCATTCCACGGGTTTCAACTACCCAGGTTTTAGGTATTCTTCCTTCAGCTAAAACATGCATGTGGAACCCAGAGTATGATCAACCATGTGATCGGGAGACGTGTTCAAATATGTCTCAGTTTTCCTCCCCTGGTACTCGGGTGCAACATTCCAGACGCTTTACTAACACTCTCCCCACTTGTAGAGTCAGCGCCTTTAACCTCCTGTTTGGCCCAGTTTGCAATTTCTGCGGAAGATGAACAGGAATAGCGAGAACCAATGAGAGGCTAGCTGGAGGTGTCTGGACGGGCAAATTTAACTCTCATTTCCCACCAGGAGGAGGAAATAACCAAAGGCTCAGCGTGCCGTGCCAGAACCAGATTAGGGCCTGAAGTCATCCTGCGGTGTTGCGGCCAGGTCACAAGAAAGCGAGTTGAAGAAAGGAGCTCAGGGGCACTGTAATTCACAAACCTGCAGAGTTATAAATGACAGCTATCGTCCAAAAATAGACTGAAGTAAGGCTGCCAAGAGGACTTGAAAGAGGGGCAGAATTGCAGGAAACCGATTTCAGGAGGTAGACTGAAATTGCATTGAAAGCATAGGAAAAGAGGCAGAACGTCCACAATGATGCATTTGGCCAAAAAGGGCGTATGCGTTTTTTCCTGAATATATTCAGGAAAAACCGCATACGCCCTTTTTGGCCAACCAAGCAAGCTTGCAAAGGAAATCTGCACTACAATGAAGTCTCACTTCCCCCCGGTCAAAAGGGCCATCTGAAAAACGTGTAACATCCAGAAAGGCAGGACAGGCCATGGAGAACTGGGAGCCTTGTTATGCTGATGGGCGGGATGTAAATTGCCAACAACCACTCGGGAGAATTGTATGGTGTTTCCTGAAACATCTAAAAAACAAAGCAACAGAGCATAGGGCACTGCCACTTATGGTCCTATAGCTTAGGGAAATTAAAATCAAAAAGACACAGCCACCCCAAGTTTGGGACGCCACTGTTTACAACAACCTCGTTTACAGTACAAGTTCAACATCGCAGAAAGTGAAAAATGGATAAAGAAGTTGTGGTATTTACTTACAAAGCAATATCACTCAGCAATGAAATCTATGTCATCAGGCCCTTAGCATCACAATGAGTGGATTCAGGTATGATGATTCTAACTGAAATAAGTCACACAGAAAAAGAAACATCATAAGATATCAGTAATACACGGAATGTAAACTTGGCTACACAGGAACTGAATTACAGAACAGAACAGGGTCTCAAATTTAGAAAATCAACTTATGCTTGCTTAAGGGTAAAGGTGAGTTGGGGTGCTGCATAAAACCAGAGATTGAAATGAGCACAGATAAAGTTCCTTAAGTCAAATATGGAATAGACAAGAGCTACTCCTTGCTCAACGAAATGGACTCAACACCGCATATTAAACGCCTAAGAATGTACCTGACTAGTAAGTATCGTAAAACCTATGGATTGCTATGTCTCCAGAAGAGAATCAAGCATGTGTACAGGGGCATAAATGCAGCAGTGATAGGATTGGAGAGGTTCGGTGAGCAAATGAAGACCCTTTGAAGTCATATTGCATGGTACCCATTACACGGGTCTCAACTCTCCAGGTTTAAGGTATTCTTCCTTCAGCTAAAACATGCATGTGGAACCCAAGTATGATCAACCATGTGAACGGGAGACGTGTTCAAATATGTCTCAGTTTTCCTCCCCTGGTACTCGGGTGCAACATTCCAGACGCTTTACTAACACTCTCCCCACTTGGAGAGTCAGCGCCTTTAACCTCCTGTTTGGCCCAGTTTGCAATTTCTGCGGAAGATGAACAGGAATAGCGAGAACCAATGAGAGGCTAGCTGGAGGTGTCTGGACGGGCAAATTTAACACTCATTTCCCACCAGGAAGAGGAAATAACCAAAGGCTCAGCGTGCCGTACCGGAACCAGATTAGGGCCTGAAGCCATCCTGCGGTGTTGCGGCCAGCTCAAAAGAAAGCGAGTTGAAGAAAGGAGCTCAGGGGCACTGTAATTCACAAACCTGCAGAGTTATAAATGACAGCTATCGTCCAAAAATATACTGAAGTAAGGCTGCCAAGAGGACTTGAAAGCGGGGCAGAATTGCAGGAAACCGATTGCAGGAGGTAGACTGGAATTGCATTGAAAGCATAGGAAAAGAGGCAGAACGTCCACAATGATGCACTTGGCCAAAAAGGGCGTATGCGTTTTTTCCTGAATATATTCAGGAAAAAACGCATACGCTCTTTTTGGCCAACCAAGCAAGCTTGCAAAGGAAATCTGCACTACAATGAAGTCTCACTTCCCCCCGGTCAAAAGGGCCATCTGAAAAAAGTGTAAAATCCAGAAAGGCAGGACAGGCCATGGAGAACTGGGAGCCTTGTTATGCTGATGGGCGGGATGTAAATTGCCAACAACCACTCGGGAGAAGTGTATGGAGTTTCCTGAAACATCTAAAAAACAAAGCAACAGAGCCTAGGGCACTTCCACTTATGGTCCTATAGCTTAGGGAAATTAAAATCAAAAAGACACAGCCACCCCAAAGTTTGGAACGGCTCTGTTTACAAGAACCTCGTTTACAGTACAAGTTCAACATCGCAGAAAGTGAAAAATGGATAAAGAAGTTGTGGTATTTACTTACAAAGCAATATCACTCAGCAATGAAATCTGTGTCATCAGGCCCTTAGCAGCACAATGAGTAGATTCAGGTACGATGATTCTAACTGAAATAAGTCACACAGAAAAAGAAACATCATAAGATATCACTAATACACGGAATGTAAACTTGGCTACACAGGAACTGAATTCCAAAACAGAACAGGTTCTCAAATTTAGAAAACCAACTTATGCTTGCTTAAGGGGAAAGGTGAGTTGGGGTGCTGCATAAAACCAGAGATTGAAATGAGCACAGATAAAGTTCCTTAAGCCAAATATGGAATAGACAAGAGCTACTCCTTGCTCAACGAAATGGACTCAACACCCCATATTAAACGCCTAAGAATGTACCTGACTAGTAAGTACCTTAAAACCTATGGATTGCTATGTCTCCGAAAGAGAATCAAGCATGTGTACAGGGGCATAAACGCAGCAGTGATAGGATTGGAGAGGTTCGGTGAGCAAATGAAGACCCTTTGAAGTCATATTGCATGGTACCCATTCCACGGGTTTCAACTACCCAGGTTTAAGGTATTCTTCCTTCAGCTAAAACATGCATGTGGAACCCAGAGTATGATCAACCATGTGATCGGGAGACGTGTTCAAATATGTCTCAGTTTTCCTCCCCTGGTACTCGGGTGCAACATTCCAGACGCTTTACTAACACTCTCCCCACTTGGAGAGTCAGCGCCTTTAACCTCCTGTTTGGCACAGTTTGCAATTTCTGCGGAAGATGAACAGGAATAGCGAGAACCAATGAGAGGCTACCTGGAGGTGTCTGGACGGGCAAATTTAACTCTCATTTCCCAACAGGAAGAGGAAATAACCAAAGGCTCAGCATGCCGTACCGGAACCAGATTAGGGCCTGAAGTCATCCTGCGGTGTTGCGGCCAGCTCAAAAGAAACCGAGTTGAAGAAAGGAGCACAGGGGCACTGTAATTCACAAACCTGCAGAGTTATAAATGACAGCTATCGTCCAAAAATAGACTGAAGTAAGGCTGCCAAGAGGACTTGAAAGCGGGGCAGAATTGCAGGAAACCGATTTCAGGAGGTAGACTGGAATTGCATTGAAAGCATAGGAAAAGAGGCAGAACGTCCACAATCATGCACTTGGAAAAAAAGGGCGTATGCGTTTTTTCCTGAATATAATCAGGAAAAAACGCATACGCCCTTTTTGGCCAACCAAGCAAGCTTGCAAAGGAAATCTGCACTACAATGAAGTCTCACTTCCCCCCGGTCAAAAAGGCCATCTGATAAAAGTGTAAAATCCAGAAAGGCAACAGGCCATAGAGAACTGGGAGCCTTGTTATGCTGATGGGCGGGATGTAAATTGCCAACAGACACTCCGGAGAAGTGCATGGTGTTTCCTGAAACATCTAAAAAACAAAGCAACAGAGCCTAGGGCACTTCCACTTATGGTCCTATAGCTTAGGGAAATTAAAATCAAAAAGACACAGCCACCCCAAAGTTTGGAACAGCTCTGTTTACAAGAACCTCGTTTACAGTACAAGTTCAACATCGCAGAAAGTGAAAAATGGATAAAGAAGTTGTGGTACTTACGTACAATGCAGTATCACTCAGCAATGAAATCTATGTCATCAGGCCCGTAGCAGCATAATGAGTAGATTCAGGTATGATGATTCTAACTGAAATAAGTCACACAGAAAAAGAAACATCATAAGATATCAGTAATACACGGAATGTAAACTTGGCTACACAGGAACTGAATTACAGAACAGAACAGGGTCTCAAATTTAGAAAACCAACTTATGCTTGCTTAAGGGTAAAGGTGAGTTGGGGTGCTGCATAAAACCAGAGATTGAAATGAGCACAGATAAAGTTCCTTAAGTCAAATATGGAATAGACAAGAGCTACTCCTTGCTCAACGAAATGGACTCAACACCGCATATTAAACGCCTAAGAATGTACCTGACTAGTAAGTATCGTAAAACCTATGGATTGCTATGTCTCCAAAAGAGAATCAAGCATGTGTACAGGGGCATAAACGCAGCAGTGATAGGATTGGAGAGGTTCGGTGAGCAAATGAAGACCCTTTGAAGTCATATTGCATGGTACCCATTGCACGGGTCTCAACTCTCCAGGTTTAAGGTATTCTTCCTTCAGCTAAAACATGCATGTGGAACCCAAGTATGATCAACCATGTGAACGGGAGACGTGTTCAAATATGTCTCAGTTTTCCTCCCCTGGTACTCGGGTGCAACATTCCAGACGCTTTACTAACACTCTCCCCACTTGGAGAGTCAGCGCCTTTAACCTCCTGTTTGGCCCAGTTTGCAATTTCTGCGGAAGATGAACAGGAATAGCGAGAACCAATGAGAGGCTAGCTGGAGGTGTCTGGACGGGCAAATTTAACTCTCATTTCCCACCAGGAAGAGGAAATAACCAAAGGCTCAGCGTGCCGTGCCGGAACCAGATTAGGGCCTGAAGCCATCCTGCGGTGTTGCGGCCAGGTCACAAGAAAGCAAGTTGAAGAAAGGAGCTCAGGGGCACTGTAATTCACAAACCTGCAGAGTTATAAATGACAGCTATCGTCCAAAAATAGACTGAAGTAAGGCTGCCAAGAGGACTTGAAAGCGGGGCAGAATTGCAGGAAACCGATTTCAGGAGGTAGACTGGAATTGCATTGAAAGCATAGGAAAAGAGGCAGAACGTCCACAATGATGCACTTGGCCAAAAAGGGCGTATGCGTTTTTTCCTGAATATATTCAGGAAAAAACGCATACGCCCTTTTTGGCCAACCAAGCAAGCTTGCAAAGGAAATCTGCACTACAATGAAGTTTCACTTCCCCCCGGTCAAAAGGGCCATCTGAAAAAAGTGTAAAATCCAGAAAGGCAGGACAGGCCATGGAGAACTGGGAGCCTTGTTATGCTGATGGGCGGGATGTAAATTGCCAACAGACACTCGGGAGAAGTGTATGGTGTTTCCTGAAACATCTAAAAAACAAAGCAACAGAGCCTAGGGCACTTCCACTTATGGTCCTATAGCTTAGGGAAATTAAAATAAAAAAGACACAGCCACCCCAAAGTTTGGGACGCCTCTGTTTACAAGAACCTCGTTTACTGTACTAGTTCAATATCACAGAAAGTGAAAAATGGATAAAGAACTTGTGGTACTTACGTACAATGCAGTATCACTCAGCAATGAAATCTATGTCATCAGGCCCTTAGCAGCATAATGAGTGGATTCAGGTACGATGATTCTAACTGAAATAAGTCACACAGAAAAAGAAACATCATAAGATATCACTAATACACGGAATTAAACTTGGCTACACAGGAACTGCATTCCAAAACAGAACAGGGTCTCAAATTTCGAAAACCAACTTATGCTTGCTTAAGGGGAAAGGTGAGTTGGGGTGCTGCATAAAACCAGAGATTGAAATGAGCACAGATAAAGTTCCTTAAGCCAAATATGGAATAGACAAGAGCTACTCCTTGCTCAACGAAATGGACTCAACACCGCATATTAAACGCCTAAGAATGTACCTGACTAGTAAGTATCTTAAAACCTATGGATTGCTATGTCTCCGAAAGAGAATCAAGCATGTGTACAGGGGCATAAACGCAGCAGTGATAGGATTGGAGAGGTTCGGTGAGCAAATGAAGACCCTTTGAAGTCATATTGCATGGTACCCATTCCACGGGTTTCAACTACCCAGGTTTTAGGTATTCTTCCTTCAGCTAAAACATGCATATGGAACCCAAGTATGATCAACCATGTGAACGGGAGACGTGTTCAAATATGTCTCAGTTTTCCTCCCCTGGTACTCGGGTGCAACATTCCAGACGCTTTACTAACACTCTCCCCACTTGGAGAGTCAGTCCCTTTAACCTCCTGTTTGGCACAGTTTGCAATTTCTGCGGAAGATGAACAGGAATAGCGAGAACCAATGAGAGGCTAGCTGGAGGTGTCTGGACGGGCAAATTTAACTCTCATTTCCCACCAGGAAGAGGAAATAACCAAAGGCTCAGCGTGCCGTGCCGGAACCAGATTAGGGCCTGAAGCCATCCTGCGGTGTTGCGGCCAGCTCACAAGAAAGCGAGTTGAAGAAAGGAGCTCAGGGGCACTGTAATTCACAAACCTGCAGAGTTATAAATGACAGCTATCGTCCAAAAATAGACTGAAGTAAGGCTGCCAAGAGGACTTGAAAGCGGGGCAGAATTGCAGGAAACCGATTTCAGGAGGTAGACTGGAATTGCATTGAAAGCATAGGAAAAGAGGCAGAACGTCCACAATGATGCACTTGGCCAAAAAGGGCGTATGCATTTTTTCCTGAATATATTCAGGAAAAAACGCATACGCCCTTTTTGGCCAACCAAGCAAGCTTGCAAAGGAAATCTGCACTACAATGAAGTCTCACTTCCCCCCGGTCAAAAGGGCCATCTGAAAAAAGTGTAAAATCCAGAAAGGCAGGACAGGCCATGGAGAACTGGGAGCCTTGTTATGCTGATGGGCGGGATGTAAATTGCCAACAACCACTCGGGAGAAGTGTATGGTGTTTCCTGAAACATCTAAAAAACAAAGCAACAGAACCTAGGGCACTTCCACTTATGGTCCTATAGCTTAGGGAAATTAAAATCAAAAAGACACAGCCACCCCAAAGTTTGGAACGGCTCTGTTTACAAGAACCTCGTTTACAGTACAAGTTCAACATCGCAGAAAGTGAAAAATGGATAAAGAAGTTGTGGTATTTACTTACAAAGCAATATCACTCAGCAATGAAATCTGTGTCATCAGGCCCTTAGCAGCACAATGAGTGGATTCAGGTATGATGATTCTAACTGAAATAAGTCACACAGAAAAAGAAACATCATAAGATATCAGTAATACACGGAATGTAAACTTGGCTACACAGGAACTGAATTACAGAACAGAACAGGGTCTCAAATTTCGAAAACCAACTTATGCTTGCTTAAGGGGAAAGGTGAGTTGGGGTGCTGCATAAAACCAGAGATTGAAATGAGCACAGATAAAGTTCCTTAAGCCAAATATGGAATAGACAAGAGCTACTCCTTGCTCAACGAAATGGACTCAACACCGCATATTAAACGCCTAAGAATGTACCTGACTAGTAAGTATCTTAAAACCTATGGATTGCTATGTCTCCGAAAGAGAATCAAGCATGTGTACAGGGGCATAAACGCAGCAGTGATAGGATTGGAGAGGTTCGGTGAGCAAATGAAGACCCTTTGAAGTCATATTGCATGGTACCCATTCCACGGGTTTCAACTACCCACGTTTTAGGTATTCTTCCTTCAGCTAAAACATGCATATGGAACCCAAATATGATCAACCATGTGAACAGGAGACGTGTTCAAATATGTCTCAGTTTTTGTACCCTGGTACTCGGGTGCAACATTCCAGACGCTTTACTAACACTTTCCCCACTTGGAGAGTCAGTCCCTTTAACCTCCTGTTTGGCCCAGTTTGCAATTTCTGCGGAAGATGAACAGGAATAGCGAGAACCAATGAGAGGCTAGCTGGAGGTGTCTGGACGGGCAAATTTAACTCTCATTTCCCACCAGGAAGAGGAAATAACCAAAGGCTCAGTGTGCCGTGCCGGAACCAGATTAGGGCCTGAAGCCATCCTGTGGTGTTGCGGCCAGCTCACAAGAAAGCGAGTTGAAGAAAGGAGCTCAGGGGCACTGTAATTCACAAACCTGCAGAGTTATAAATGACAGCTATCGTCCAAAAATAGACTGAAGTAAGGCTGCCAAGAGGACTTGAAAGCGGGGCAGAATTGCAGGAAACCGATTTCAGGAGGTCGACTGGAATTGCATTGAAAGCATAGGAAAAGAGGCAGGACGTCCACAATGATGCAATTGGCCAAAAAGGGCGTATGCGTTTTTTCCTGAATATATTCAGGAAAAAACGCATACGCCCTTTTTGGCCAACCAAGCAAGCTTGCAAAGGAAATCTGCACTACAATGAAGTTTCACTTCCCCCCGGTCAAAAGGGCCATCTGAAAAAAGTGTAAAATCCAGAAAGGCAGGACAGGCCATGGAGAACTGGGAGCCTTGTTATGCTGATGGGCGGGATGTAAATTGCCAACAGACACTCGGGAGAAGTGTATGGTGTTTCCTGAAACATCTAAAAAACAAAGCAACAGAGCCTAGGGCACTGCCACTTATGGTCCTATAGCTTAGGGAAATTAAAATCAAAAAGACACAGCCACCCCAAAGTTTGGAACGGCTCTGTTTACAAGAACCTCGTTTACAGTACAAGTTCAACATCGCAGAAAGTGAAAAATGGATAAAGAAGTTGTGGTATTTACTTACAAAGCAATATCACTCAGCAATGAAATCTGTGTCATCAGGCCCTTAGCAGCACAATGAGTGGATTCAGGTATGATGATTCTAACTGAAATAAGTCACACAGAAAAAGAAACATCATAAGATATCAGTAATACACGGAATGTAAACTTGGCTACACAGGAACTGAATTACAGAACAGAACAGGGTCTCAAATTTCGAAAACCAACTTATGCTTGCTTAAGGGGAAAGGTGAGTTGGGGTGCTGCATAAAACCAGAGATTGAAATGAGCACAGATAAAGTTCCTTAAGCCAAATATGGAATAGACAAGAGCTACTCCTTGCTCAACGAAATGGACTCAACACCGCATATTAAACGCCTAAGAATGTACCTGACTAGTAAGTATCTTAAAACCTATGGATTGCTATGTCTCCGAAAGAGAATCAAGCATGTGTACAGGGGCAAAAACGCAGCAGTGATAGGATTGGAGAGGTTCGGTGAGCAAATGAAGACCCTTTGAAGTCATATTGCATGGTACCCATTCCACGGGTTTCAACTACCCAGGATTTAGGTATTCTTCCTTCAGCTAAAACATGCATGTGGAACCCAAGTATGATCAACCATGTGAACGGGAGACGTGTTCAAATATGTCTCAGTTTTCCTCCCCTGGTACTCGGGTGCAACATTCCAGATGCTTTACTAACACTCTCCCCACTTGGAGAGTCAGTCCCTTTAACCTCCTGTTTGGCCCAGTTTGCAATTTCTGCGGAAGATGAACAGGAATAGCGAGAACCAATGAGAGGCTAGCTGGAGGTGTCTGGACAGGCAAATTTAACTCTCATTTCCCACCAGGAAGAGGAAATAACCAAAGGCTCAGTGTGCCGTGCCGGAACCAGATTAGGGCCTGAAGCCATCCTGTGGTGTTGCGGCCAGCTCACAAGAAAGCGAGTTGAAGAAAGGAGCTCAGGGGCACTGTAATTCACAAACCTGCAGAGTTATAAATGACAGCTATCGTCCCAAAATAGACTGAAGTAAGGCTGCCAAGAGGACTTGAAAGCGGGGCAGAATTGCAGGAATCTGATTTCATGAGGTAGACTGGAATTGCATTGAAAGCATAGGAAAAGAGGCAGAACGTACACAATGATGCACTTGGCCAAAAAGGGAGTATGCGTTTTTTCCTGAATATATTCAGGAAAAAACGCATACGCCCTTTTGGCCAACCAAGCAAGCTTGCAAAGGAAATCTGCACTACAATGAAGTCTCACTTTTCCCGGTCAAAAGGGCCATCTGAAAAAAGTGTAAAATCCAGAAAGGTAGGACAGGCCATGGAGAACTGGAAGCCTTGTTATGCTGATGGGCGGGATGTAAATTGCCAACAACCACTTGGGAGAAGTGTATGGTGTTTCCTGAAACATCTAAAAAACAAAGCAACAGAACCTAGGGCACTTCCACTTATGATCCTATAGCTTAGGGAAATTAAAATCAAAAAGACACAGCCACCCCAAAGTTTGGAACGGCTCTGTTTACAAGAACCTCGTTTACAGTACAAGTTCAACATCGCAGAAAGTGAAAAATGGAGAAAGAAGTTGTGGTATTTACTTACAAAGCAATATCACTCAGCAATGAAATCTGTGTCATCAGGCCCTTAGCAGCACAATGAGTGGATTCAGGTATGATGATTCTAACTGAAATAAGTCACACAGAAAAAGAAACATCATAAGATATCAGTAATACACGGAATGTAAACTTGGCTACACAGGAACTGAATTACAGAACAGAACAGGGTCTCAAATTTCGAAAACCAACTTATGCTTGTTTAAGGGGAAAGGTGAGTAGGGGTGCTGCATAAAACCAGAGATTGAAATGAGCACAGATAAAGTTCCTTAAGCCAAATATGGAATAGACAAGAGCTACTCCTTGCTCAACGAAATGGACTCAACACCGCATATTAAACGCCTAAGAATGTACCTGACTAGTAAGTATCTTAAAACCTATGGATTGCTATGTCTCCGAAAGAGAATCAAGCATGTGTACAGGGGCATAAACGCAGCAGTGATAGGATTGGAGAGGTTCGGTGAGCAAATGAAGACCCTTTGAAGTCATATTGCATGGTACCCATTCCACGGGTTTCAACTACCCAGGTTTTAGGTATTCTTCCTTCAGCTAAAACATGCATGTGGAACCCAAGTATGATCAACCATGTGAACGGGAGACGTGTTCAAATATGTCTCAGTTTTCCTCCCCTGGTACTCGGGTGCAACATTCCAGACGCTTTACTAAAACTCTCCCCACTTGGAGAGTCAGCGCCTTTAACCTCCTGTTTGGCCCAGTTTGCAATTTCTGCGGAAGATGAACAGGAATAGCGAGAACCAATGAGAGGCTAGCTGGAGGTGTCTGGACGGGCAAATTTAACTCTCATTTCCCACCAGGAAGAGGAAATAACCAAAGGCTCAGTGTGCCGTGCCGGAACCAGATTAGGGCCTGAAGCCATCCTGCGGTGTTGCGGCCAGCTCACAAGAAAGCGAGTTGAAGAAAGGAGCTCAGGGGCACTGTAATTCACAAACCTGCAGACTTATAAATGACAGCTATCGTCCAAAAATAGACTGAAGTAAGGCTGCCAAGAGGACTTGAAAGCGGGGCAGAATTGCAGGAAACCGATTTCAGGAGGTAGACTGGAATTGCATTGAAAGCATAGGAAAAGAGGCAGAACGTCCACAATGATGCACTTGGCCAAAAAGGGCGTATGCGTTTTTTCCTGAATATATTCAGGAAAAAACGCATACGCCCTTTTTGGCCAACCAAGCAAGCTTGCAAAGGAAATCTGCACTACAATGAAGTTTCACTTCCTCCCGGTCAAAAGGGCCATCTGAAAAAAGTGTAAAATCCAGAAAGGCAGGACAGGCCATGGAGAACTGGGAGCCTTGTTATGCTGATGGGCGGGATGTAAATTGCCAACAACCACTCGGGAGAAGTGTATGGTGTTTCCTGAAACATCTAAAAAACAAAGCAACAGAACCTAGGGCACTTCCACTTATGGTCCTATAGCTTAGGGAAATTAAAATCAAAAAGACACAGCCACCCCAAAGTTTGGAACGGCTCTGTTTACAAGAACCTCGTTTACAGTACAAGTTCAACATCGCAGAAAGTGAAAAATGGATAAAGAAGTTGTGGTATTTACTTACAAAGCAATATCACTCAGCAATGAAATCTGTGTCATCAGGGCCTTAGCAGCACAATGAGTGGATTCAGGTATGACGATTCTAACTGAAATAAGTCACACAGAAAAAGAAACTTCATAAGATATCAGTAATACACGGAATGTAAACTTGGCTACACAGGAACTGAATTACAGAACAGAACAGGGTCTCAAATTTCGAAAACCAACTTATGCTTGCTTAAGGGGAAAGGTGAGTTGGGGTGCTGCATAAAACCAGAGATTGAAATGAGCACAGATAAAGTTCCTTAAGCCAAATATGGAATAGACAAGAGCTACTCCTTGCTCAATGAAATGAACTCAACACCCCATATTAAACGCCTAAGAATGTACCTGACTAGTAAGTATCTTAAAACCTATGGATTGCTAGGTCTCCGAAAGAGAATCAAGCATGTGTACAGGGGCATAAACGCAGGAGTGATAGGATTGGAGAGGTTTGTGAGCAAATGAAGACCCTTTGAAGTCATATTGCATGGTACCCATTCCACGGGTTTCAACTACCCAGGTTTTAGGTATTCTTCCTTCAGCTAAAACATGCATGTGGAACCTAGAGTATGATCAACCATGTGATCGGGAGACGTGTTCAAATATGTCCCAGTTTTCGTACCCTGGTACTCGGGTGCAACATTCCAGACGCTTTACTAACACTCTCCCGACTTGGAGAGTCAGTCCCTTTAACCTCCTGTTTGGACCAGTTTGCAATTTCTGCGGAAGATGAACAGGAATAGCGAGAACCAATGAGAGGCTAGCTGGAGGTGTCTGGACGGGCAAATTTAACTCTCATTTCCCACCAGGAAGAGGAATTAACCAAAGGCTCAGCGTGCCGTGCCGGAACCAGATTAGGGCCTGAAGACATCCTGCGGTGTTGCGGCCAGCTCAAAAGAAAGCGAGTTGAAGAAAGGAGCTCAGGGGCACTGTAATTCACAAACCTGCAGAGTTATAAATGACAGCTATCATCCAAAAATAGACTGAAGTAAGGCTGCCAAGAGGACTTGAAAGCGGGGCAGAATTGCAGGAAACCGATTTCAGGAGGTAGACTGGAATTGCATTGAAAGCATAGGAAAAGAGGCAGAACGTCCACAATGATGCACTTGGCCAAAAAGGGCGTATGCGTTTTTTCCTGAATATATTCAGGAAAAAACGCATACGCCCTTTTTGGCCAACCAAGCAAGCTTGCAAAGGAAATCTGCACTACAATGAAGTCTCACTTCCCCCCGGTCAAAAGGGCCATCTGAAAAAAGTGTAAAATCCAGAAAGGCAGGACAGGCCATGGAGAACTGGGAGCCTTGTTATGCTGATGGGCGGGATGTAAATTACCAACAGACACTCAGGAGAAGTGTATGGTGTTTCCCGAAACATCTAAAAAACAAAGCAACAGAGCCTAGGGCACTGCCACTTATGGTCCTATAGCTTAGGGAAATTAAAATCAAAAAGACACAGCCACCCCAAAGTTTGGGACGCCTCTGTTTACAAGAACCTCGTTTACAGTACAAGTTCAACATCGCAGAAAGTGAAAAATGGATAAAGAAGTTGTGGTATTTACTTACAAAGCAATATCACTCAGCAATGAAATCTATGTCATCAGGCCCTTAGCAGCACAATGAGTGGATTCAGGTATGATGATTCTAACTGAAATAAGTCACACAGAAAAAGAAACATCATAAGATATCAGTAATACACGGAATGGAAACTTGGCTACACAGGAACTGAATTACAGAACAGAACAGGGTCTCAAATTTAGAAAACCAACTTATGCTTGCTTAAGGGTAAAGGTGAGTTGGGGTGCTGCATAAAACCAGAGATTGAAATGAGCACAGATAAAGTTCCTTAAGCCAAATATGGAATAGACAAGAGCTACTCCTTGCTCAACGAAATGAACTCAACACCCCATATTAAACGCCTAAGAATGTACCTGACTAGTAAGTATCTTAAAACCTATGGATTGCTATGTCTCCAAAAGAGAATCAAGCATGTGTACAGGGGCATAAACGCAGCAGTGATAGGATTGGAGAGGTTCGTGAGCAAATGAAGACCCTTTGAAGTCATATTGCATGGTACCCATTCCACGGGTTTCAACTACCCAGGTTTTAGGTATTCTTCCTTCAGCTAAAACATGCATGTGGAACCTAGAGTATGATCAACCATGTGATCGGGAGACGTGTTCAAATATGTCCCAGTTTTCGTACCCTGGTACTCGGGTGCAACATTCCAGACGCTTTACTAACACTCTCCCGACTTGGAGAGTCAGTCCCTTTAACCTCCTGTTTGGCCCAGTTTGCAATTTCTGCGGAAGATGAACAGGAATAGCGAGAACCAATGAGAGGCTAGCTGGAGGTGTCTGGACGGGCAAATTTAACTCTCATTTCCCACCAGGAAGAGGAATTAACCAAAGGCTCAGCGTGCCGGGCCGGAACCAGATTAGGGCCTGAAGCCATCCTGCGGTGTTGCGGCCAGCTCAAAAGAAACCGAGTTGAAGAAAGGAGCTCAGGGGCACTGTAATTCACAAACCTGCAGAGTTATAAATGACAGCTATCGTCCAAAAATAGACTGAAGTAAGGCTGCCAAGAGGACTTGAAAGCGGGGCAGAATTGCAGGAAACCGATTTCAGGAGGTAGACTGGAATTGCATTGAAAGCATAGGAAAAGAGGCAGAACGTCCACAATGATGCACTTGGCCAAAAAGGGCGTATGCGTTTTTTCCTGAATATATTCAGGAAAAAATGCATACGCCCTTTTTGGCCAACCAAGCAAGCTTGCAAAGGAAATCTGCACTACAATGAAGTCTCACTTCCCCCCGGTCAAAAGGGCCATCTGAAAAAAGTGTAAAATCCAGAAAGGCAGGACAGGCCATGGAGAACTGGGAGCCTTGTTATGCTGATGGGCGGGATGTAAATTGCCAACAACCACTCGGGAGAAGTGTATGGTGTTTCCTGAAACATCTAAAAAACAAAGCAACAGAACCTAGGGCACTTCCACTTATGGTCCTATAGCTTAGGGAAATTAAAATCAAAAAGACACAGCCACCCCAATGTTTGGAACGGCTCTGTTTACAAGAACCTCGTTTACAGTACAAGTTCAACATCGCAGAAAGTGAAAAATGGATAAAGAGGTTGTGGTATTTACTTACAAAGCAATATCACTCAGCAATGAAATCTGTGTCATCAGGCCCTTAGCAGCACAATGAGTGGATTCAGGTATGATGATTCTAACTGAAATAAGTCACACAGAGAAAGAAACATCATAAGATATCAGTAATACACGGAATGTAAACTTGGATACACAGGAACTGAATTACAGAATAGAACAGGGTCTCAAATTTAGAAAACCAACTTATGCTTGCTTAAGGGTAAAGGTGAGTTGGGGTGCTGCACAAAACCAGAGATTGAAATGAGCACAGATAAAGTTCCTTAAGCCAAATATGGAATAGACAAGAGCTACTCCTTGCTCAACGAAATGAACTCAACACCCCATATTAAACGCCTAAGAATGTACCTGACTAGTAAGTATCTTAAAACCTATGGATTGCTATGTCTCCGAAAGAGAATCAAGCATGTGTACAGGGGCATAAACGCAGCAGTGATAGGATTGGAGAGGTTCGTGAGCAAATGAAGACCCTTTGAAGTCATATTGCATGGTACCCATTCCACGGGTTTCAACTACCCAGGTTTTAGGTATTCTTCCTTCAGCTAAAACATGCATGTGGAACCTAGAGTATGATCAACCATGTGATCGGGAGACGTGTTCAAATATGTCCCAGTTTTCGTACCCTGGTACTCGGGTGCAACATTCCAGACGCTTTACTAACACTCTCCCGACTTGGAGAGTCAGTCCCTTTAACCTCCTGTTTGGCCCAGTTTGCAATTTCTGCGGAAGATGAACAGGAATAGCGAGAACCAATGAGAGGCTAGCTGGAGGTGTCTGGACGGGCAAATTTAACTCTCATTTCCCACCAGGAAGAGGAATTAACCAAAGGCTCAGCGTGCCGTGCCGGAACCAGATTAGGGCCTGAAGACATCCTGCGGTGTTGCGGCCAGCTCAAAAGAAAGCGAGTTGAAGAAAGGAGCTCAGGGGCACTGTAATTCACAAACCTGCAGAGTTATAAATGACAGCTATCGTCCAAAAATAGACTGAAGTAAGGCTGCCAAGAGGACTTGAAAGCGGGGCAGAATTGCAGGAAACCGATTTCAGGAGGTAGACTGGAATTGCATTGAAAGCATAGGAAAAGAGGCAGAACGTCCACAATGATGCACTTGGCCAAAAAGGGCGTATGCGTTTTTTCCTGAATATATTCAGGAAAAAACGCATACGCCCTTTTTGGCCAACCAAGCAAGCTTGCAAAGGAAATCTGCACTACAATGAAGTCTCACTTCCCCCCGGTCAAAAGGGCCATCTGAAAAAAGTGTAAAATCCAGAAAGGCAGGACAGGCCATGGAGAACTGGGAGCCTTGTTATGCTGATGGGCGGGATGTAAATTGCCAAAAACCACTTGGGAGAAGTGTATGGTGTTTCCTGAAACATCTAAAAAACAAAGCAACAGAGCCTAGGGCACTTCCACTTATGGTTCTATAGCTTAGGGAATTTAAAATCAAAAAGACACAGCCACCCCAAAGTTTCGAACGGCTCTGTTTACAAGAACCTCGTTTACAGTACAAGTTCAACATCGCAGAAAGTGAAAAATGGATAAAGAAGTTGTGGTATTTACTTACAAAGCAATATCACTCAGCAATGAAATCTGTGTCATCAGGCCCTTAGCAGCACAATGAGTGGATTCAGGTATGATGATTCTAACTGAAATAAGTGACACAGAAAAAGAAACATCATAAGATATCAGTAATACACGGAATGTAAACTTGGCTACACAGGAACTGAATTACAGAACAGAACAGGGTCTCAAATTTAGAAAACCAACTTATGCTTGCTTAAGGGTAAAGGTGAGTTGGGGTGCTGCATAAAACCAGAGATTGAAATGAGCACAGATAAAGTTCCTTAAGCCAAATATGGAATAGACAAGAGCTACTCCTTGCTCAAAGAAATGGACTCAACACCGCATATTAAACGCCTAAGAATGTACCTGACTAGTAAGTATCTTAAAACCTAGGGATTGCTATGTCTCCGAAAGAGAATCAAGCATGTGTACAGGGACATAAACGCAGCAGTGATAGGATTGGAGAGGTTCGGTGAGCAAATGAAGACCCTTTGAAGTCATATTGCATGGTACCCATTCCACGGGTTTCAACTACCCAGGTTTTAGGTATTCTTCCTTCAGCTAAAACATGCATGTGGAACCCAGAGTATGATCAACCATGTGAACGGGAGACGTGTTCAAATATGTCTCAGTTTTCCTCCCCTGGTACTCGGGTGCAACATTCCAGACGCTTTACTAACACTCTCTCCACTTGGCGAGTCAGTCCGTTTAACCTCCTGTTTGGCCCAGTTTGCAATTTCTGTGGAAGATGAACAGGAATAGCGAGAACCAATGAGAGACTAGCTGGAGGTGTCTGGATGGGCAAATTTAACTCTCATTTCCCACCAGGAAGTGGAATTAACCAAAGGCTCAGCGTGCCATGCCAGAACCAGATTAGGGCCTGAAGTCATCCTGCGGTGTTGCGGCCAGGTCACAAGAAAGCGAGTTGAACAAAGGAGCTCAGGGGCACTGTAATTCACAAACCTGCAGAGTTATAAATGACAGCTATCGTCCAAAAATAGACTGAAGTAAGGCTGCCAAGAGGACTTGAAAGCGGGGCAGAATTGCAGGAAACCGATTTCAGGAGGTAGACTGGAATTGCATTGAAAGCATAGGAAAAGAGGCAGAACGTCCACAATGATGCACTTGGCCAAAAAGGGCGTATGCGTTTTTTCCTGAATATATTCAGGAAAAAACGCATACGCCCTTTTTGGCCAACCAAGCAAGCTTGCAAAGGAAATCTGCACTACAATGAAGTCTCACTTCCCCCCGGTCAAAAGGGCCATCTGAAAAAAGTGTAAAATCCAGAAAGGCAGGACAGGCCATGGAGAACTGGGAGCCTTGTTATGCTGATGGGCGGGATGTAAATGGCCAACAACCACTCGGGAGAAGTATATGGTGTTTCCTGAAACATCTAAAAAACAAAGCAACAGAGCCTAGGGCACTTCCACTTATGGTCCTATAGCTTAGGGAAATTAAAATCAAAAAGTCACAGCCACCCCAAAGTTTGGGACGCCTCCGTTTACAAGAACCTCGTTTACCATACAAGTTCAATATCACAGAAAGTGAAAAATGGATAAAGAAGTTGTGGTATTTACGTACAATGCAGTATCACTCAGCAATGAAATCTATGTCATCAGGCCCGTAGCAGCATAATGAGTAGATTCAGGTACGATGATTCTAACTGAAATAAGTCACACAGAAAAAGAAACATCATAAGATATCAGTAATACACGGAATGTAAACTTGGCTACACAGGAACTGAATTCCAAAACAGAACAGGTTCTCAAATTTAGAAAACCAACTTATGCTTGCCTAAGGGGAAAGGTGAGTTCGGTTGCTGCATAAAACCAGAGATTGAAATGAGCACAGATAAAGTTCCTTATGCCAAATATGGAATACACAAGAGCTACTCCTTGCTCAATGAAATGGACTCAACACCGCATATTAAACGCCTAAGAATGTATCTGACTAGTAAGTATCTTAAAACCTATGGATTGCTATGTCTCCGAAAGAGAATCAAGCATGTGTACAGGGGCATAAACGCAGCAGTGATAGGATTGGAGAGGTTCGGTGAGCAAATGAAGACCCTTTGAAGTCATATTGCATGGTACCCATTACACGGGTTTCAACTACCCAGGTTTTAGGTATTCTTCCTTCAGCTAAAACATGCATGTGGAACCCAGAGTATGATCAACCATGTGATCGGGAGACGTGTTCAAATATGTCTCAGTTTTCCTCCCCTGGTACTCGGGTGCAACATTCCAGACGCTTTACTAACACTCTCCCCACTTGGAGAGTCAGCGCCTTTAACCTCCTGTTTGGCACAGTTTGCAATTTCTGCGGAAGATGAACAGGAATAGCGAGAACCAATGAGAGGCTAGCGGGAGGTGTCTGGACGGGCAAATTTAACTCTCATTTCCCACCAGGAAGAGGAATTAACCAAAGGCTCAGTGTGCCGTACCGGAACCAGATTAGGGCCTGAAGCCATCCTGCGGTGTTGTGGCCAGCTCAAAAGAAAGCGAGTTGAAGAAAGTAGCTCAGGGGCACTGTAATTCACAAACCTGCAGAGTTATAAATGACAGCTATCGTCCAAAAATAGACTGAAGTAAGGCTGCCAAGAGGACTTGAAAGCGGGGCAGAATTGCAGGAAACTGATTTCAGGAGGTAGACTGGAATTGCATTGAAAGCATAGGAAAAGAGGCAGAACGTCCACAATGATGCACTTGGCCAAAAAGGGCGTATGCGTTTTTTCCTGAGGAAAAAACGCATACGCCCTTTTTGGCCAACCAAGCAAGCTTGCAAAGGAAATCTGCACTACAATGAAGTCTCACTTCCCCCCGGTCAAAAGGGCCATGTGAAAAAAGGGTAAAATCCAGAAAGGCAGGACAGGCCATGGAGAACTGGGAGCCTTGTTATGCTGATGGGCGGGATGTAAATTGCCAACAACCACTCGGGAGAAGTGTATGGTGTTTCCTGAAACATGTAAAAAACAAAGCAACAGAACCTAGGGCACTTCCACTTATGGTCCTATAGCTTAGGGAAATTAAAATCAAAAAGACACAGCCACCCCAAAGTTTGGAACGGCTCTGTTTATAAGAACCTCGTTTACAGTACAAGTTCAACATCGCAGAAAGTGAAAAATGGATAAAGAAGTTGTGGTATTTACTTACAAAGCAATATCACTCAGCAATGAAATCTGTGTCATCAGGCCCTTAGCAGCACAATGAGTGGATTCAGGTATGATGATTCTAACTGAAATAAGTCACACAGAAAAAGAAACATCATAAGATATCAGTAATACACGGAATGTAAACTTGGCTACACAGGAACTGAATTACAGAACAGAACAGGGTCTCAAATTTAGAAAACCAACTTATGCTTGCTTAAGAGGAAAGGTGAGTTGGGGTGCTGCATAAAACCAGAGATTGAAATGAGCACAGATAAAGTTCCTTAAGCCAAATATGGAATAGACAAGAGCTACTCCTTGCTCAACGAAATGGACTCAACACCCCATATTAAACGCCTAAGAATGTACCTGACTAGTAAGTATCTTAAAACCTATGGATTGCTATGTCTCCGAAAGAGAATCAAGCATGTGTACAGGGGCATAAACGCAGCAGTGATAGGATTGGAGATGTTCGGTGAGCAAATGAAGACCCTTTGAAGTCATATTGCATGGTACCCATTCCACGGGTTTCAACTACCCAGGTTTTAGGTATTCTTCCTTCAGCTAAAACATGCATGTGGAACCCAGAGTATGATCAACCATGTGATCGGGAGACGTGTTCAAATATGTCTCAGTGTTCGTACCCTGGTACTCAGGTGCAACATTCCAGACGCTTTACTAACACTCTCCCGACTTGGAGAGTCAGTCCCTTTAACCTCCTGTTTGGCACAGTTTGCAATTTCTGTGGAAGATGAACAGGAATAGCGAGAACCAATGAGAGACTAGCTGGAGGTGTCTGGATGGGCGAATTTAACTCTCATTTCCCACCAGGAAGAGGAATTAACCAAAGGCTCAGCGTGCCGTGCCAGAACCAGATTAGGGCCTGAAGACATCCTGCGGTGTTGCGGCCAGGTCACAAGAAAGCGAGTTGAAGAAAGGAGCTCAGGGGCACTGTAATTCACAAACCTGCAGAGTTATAAATGACAGCTATCGTCCAAAAATAGACTGAAGTAAGGCTGCCAAGAGGACTTGAAAGCGGGGCAGAATTGCAGGAAACCGATTTCAGGAGGTAGACTGAAATTGCATTGAAAGCATAGGAAAAGAGGCAGAACGTCCACAATGATGCACTTGGCCAAAAAGGGCGTATGCGTTTTTTCCTGAATATATTCAGGAAAAAACGCATACGCCCTTTTTGGCCAACCAAGCAAGCTTGCAAAGGAAATCTGCACTACAAAGAAGTCTCACTTCCCCCCGGTCAAAAGGGCCATCTGAAAAAAGGGTAAAATCCAGAAAGGCAGGACAGGCCATGGAGAACTGGGAGCCTTGTTATGCTGATGGGCGGGATGTAAATTGCCAACAACCACTCGGGAGAAGTGTATGGTGTTTCCTGAAACATCTAAAAAACAAAGCAACAGAGCCTAGGGCACTTCCACTTATGGTCCTATAGCTTAGGGAAATTAAAATCAAAAACACACAGCCACCCCAAAGTTTGGGACGCCTCTGTTTACAAGAACCTCGTTTACCGTACAAGTTCAATATCACAGAAAGTGAAAAATGGATAAAGAACTTGTGGTACTTACGAACAATGCAGTATCACTCAGCAATGAAATCTATGTCATCAGGCCCGTAGCAGCATCATGAGTGGATTCAGGTACGATGATTCTAACTGAAATAAGTCACACAGAAAAAGAAACATCATAAGATATCAGTAATACACGGAATGTAAACTTGGCTACACAGGAACTGAATTACAGAACAGAACAGGGTCTCAAATTTAGAAAACCAACTTATGCTTGCTTAAGAGGAAAGGTGAGTTGGGGTGCTGCATAAAACCAGAGATTGAAATGAGCACAGATAAAGTTCCTTAAGCCAAATATGGAATAGACAAGAGCTACTCCTTGCTCAACGAAATGGACTCAACACCGCATATTAAACGCCTAAGAATGTACCTGACTAGTAAGTATCTTAACACCTATGGATTGCTATGTCTCCAAAAGAGAATCAAGCGTGTGTACAGGGGCATAAACGCAGCAGTGATAGGATTGGAGAGGTTCGGTGAGCAAATGAAGACCGTTTGAAGTCATATTGCATGGTACCCATTCCACGGGTCTCAACTCTCCAGGTTTAAGGTATTCTTCCTTCAGCTAAAACATGCATGTGGAACCCAGAGTATGATCAACCATGTGAACGGGAGACGTGTTCAAATATGTCTCAGTTTTCCTACCCTGGTACTCGGGTGCAACATTCCAGACGATTAACTAACACTCTCCCGACTTGGAGAGTCAGTCCCTTTAACCTCCTGTTTGGCCCAGTTTGCAATTTCTGCGGAAGATGAACAGGAATAGCGAGAACCAATGAGAGGCTAGCTGGAGGTGTCTGGACGGGCAAATTTAACTCTCATTTCCCACCAGGAAGAGGAATTAACCAAAGGCTCAGCATGCCGGGCCGGAAACAGATTAGGGCCTGAAGCCATCCTGCGGTGTTGCAGCCAGGTAACAAGAAAGCGAGTTGAGGAAAGGAGCTCAGGGGCACTGTAATTCACAAACCTGCAGAGTTATAAATGACAGCTATCGTCCAAAAATAGACTGAAGTAAGGCTGCCAAGAGGACTTGAAAGCGGGGCAGAATTGCAGGAAACCGATTTCAGGAGGTAGACTGGAATTGCATTGAAAGCATAGGAAAAGAGGCAGAACGTCCACAATGATGCACTTGGCCAAAAAGGGCGTATGCATTTTTTCCTGAATATATTCAGGAAAAAACGCATACGCCCTTTTTGGCCAACCAAGCAAGCTTGCAAAGGAAATCTGCACTACAATGAAGTCTCACTTCCCCCCGGTCAAAAGGGCCATCTGAAAAAAGTGTAAAATCCAGAAAGGCAGGACAGGCCATGGAGAACTGGGAGCCTTGTTATGCTGATGGGCGGGATGTAAATTGCCAACAACCACTCGGGAGAAGTGTATGGTGTTTCCTGAAACATCTAAAAAACAAAGCAACAGAGCCTAGGGCACTTCCACTTATGGTCCTATAGCTTAGGGAAATTAAAATCAAAAAGACACAGCCACCCCAAAGTTTGGAACGGCTCTGTTTACAAGAACCTCGTTTACAGTACAAGTTCAACATCGCAGAAAGTGAAAAATGGATAAAGAAGTTGTGGTATTCACTTACAAAGCAATATCACTCAGCAATGAAATCTATGTCATCAGGCCCTTAGCAGCACAATGAGTGGATTCAGGTATGATGATTCTAACTGAAATAAGTCACACAGAAAAAGAAACATCATAAGATATCAGTAATACACGGAATGGAAACTTGGCTACACAGGAACTGAATTACAGAACAGAACAGGGTCTCAAATTTAGAAAACCAACTTATGCTTGCTTAAGGGTAAAGGTGAGTTGGGGTGCTGCATAAAACCAGAGATTGAAATGAGCACAGATAAAGTTCCTTAAGCCAAATATGGAATAGACAAGAGCTACTCCTTGCTCAACGAAATGGACTCAACACCGCATATTAAACGCCTAAGAATGTACCTGACTAGTAAGTATCTTAAAACCTATGGATTGCTATGTCTCCGAAAGAGAATCAAGCATGTGTACAGGGGCATAAACGCAGCAGTGATAGGATTGGAGAGGTTCGGTGAGCAAATGAAGACCCTTTGAAGTCATATTGCATGGTACCCATTACACGGGTCTTAACTCTCCAGGTTTAAGGTATTCTTCCTTCAGCTAAAACATGCATGTGGAACCCAAGTATGATCAACCATGTGAACGGGAGACGTGTTCAAATATGTCTCAGTTTTCCTCCCCTGGTACTCGGGTGCAACATTCCAGACGCTTTACTAACACTCTCCCCACTTGGAGAGTCAGCGCCTTTAACCTCCTGTTTGGCCCAGTTTGCAATTTCTGCGGAAGATGAACAGGAATTGCGAGAACCAATGAGAGGCTAGCTGGAGGTGTCTGGACGGGCAAATTTAACTCTCATTTCCCACCAGGAAGAGGAAATAACCAAAGGCTCAGCGTGCCGTGCCGGAACCAGATTAGGGCCTGAAACCATCCTGCGGTGTTGCAGCCAGGTCACAAGAAAGCGAGTTGAAGAAAGGAGCTCAGGGGCACTGTAATTCACAAACCTGCAGAGTTATAAATGACAGCTATCGTCCAAAAATAGACTGAAG
Source organism: Delphinus delphis (assembly GCF_949987515.2). Classification (NCBI taxonomy): domain Eukaryota; kingdom Metazoa; phylum Chordata; class Mammalia; order Artiodactyla; family Delphinidae; genus Delphinus; species Delphinus delphis. Next base: position 41,777 of record NW_027192774.1, read on the forward strand.
TAAGGCTGCCAAGAGGACTTGAGAGCGGGGCAGAATTGCAGGAAACCGATTTCAGGAGGTAGACTGGAATTGCATTGAAAGCATAGGAAAAGAGGCAGAACGTCCACAATGATGCACTTGGCCAAAAAGGGCGTATGCGTTTTTTCCTGAATATATTCAGGAAAAAACGCATACGCCCTTTTTGGCCAACCAAGCAAACTTGCAAAGGAAATCTGCACTACAATGAAGTCTCACTTCCCCCTGGTCAAAAGGGCCATCTGAAAAAAGTGTAAAATCCAGAAAGGCAGGACAGGCCATGGAAAACTGGGAGCCTTGTTATGCTGATGGGCGGGATGTAAATTGCCAACAGACACTCGGGAGAAGTGTATGGTGTTTCCTGAAACATCTAAAAAACAAAGCAACAGAGCCTAGGGCACTGCCACTTATGGTCCTATAGTTTAGGGAAATTAAAATCAAAAAGACACAGCCACCCCAAAGTTTGGAACGGCTCTGTGTACAAGAACCTCGTTTACGGTACAAGTTCAACATCGCAGAAAGTGAAAAATGGATAAAGAAGTTGTGGTATTTACTTACAAAGCAATATCACTCAGCAATGAAATCTGTGTCATCAGGCCCTTAGCAGCACAATGAGTGGATTCAGGTATGATGATTCTAACTGAAATAAGTCACACAGAAAAAGAAACATCATAAGATATCACTAATACACGGATTGTAAACTTGGCTACACAGGAACTGAATGACAGAACAGAACAGGTTCTCAAATTTAGAAAACCAACTTATGCTTGCTTAAGGGTAAAGGTGAGTTGGGGTGCTGCATAAAACCAGAGATTGAAATGAGCACAGATAAAGTTCCTTAAGCCAAATATGGAATAGACAAGAGCTACTCCTTGCTCAACGAAATGGACTCAACACCGCATATTAAACGCCTAAGAATGTACCTGACTAGTAAGTATCTTAAAACCTATGGATTGCTATGTCTCCGAAAGAGAATCAAGCATGTGTACAGGGGCATAAACGCAGCAGTGATAGGATTGGAGATGTTCGGTGAGCAAATGAAGACCCTTTGAAGTCATATTGCATGGTACCCATTCCACGGGTTTCAACTACCCAGGGTTTAGGTATTCTTCCTTCAGCTAAAACATGCATGTGGAACCCAGAGTATGATCAACCATGTGAACGGGAGACGTATTCAAATATGTCTCAGTTTTCCTCCCCTGGTACTCGGGTGCAACATTCCAGACGCTTTACTAACACTCTCCCCACTTGGAGAGTCAGTCCCTTTAACCTCCTGTTTGGCCCAGTTTGCAATTTCTGTGGAAGATGAACAGGAATTGTGAGAACCAATGAGAGACTAGCTGGAGGTGTCTGGACGGGCAAATATAACTCTCATTTCCCACCAGGAAGAGGAATTAACCAAAGGCTCAGCATGCCGGGCCGGAACCAGATTATGGCCTGAAGCCATCCTGCGGTGTTGCGGCCAGGTCACAAGAAAGCGAGTTGAAGAAAGGAGCTCAGGGGCACTGTAATTCACAAACCTGCAGAGTTATAAATGACAGCTATCGTCCAAAAATAGACTGAAGTAAGGCTGCCAAGAGGACTTGAAAGCAGGGCAGAATTGCAGGAAACCGATTTCAGGAGGTAGACTGGAATTGCATTGAAAGCATAGGAAAAGAGGCAGAACGTCCACAATGATGCACTTGGCCAAAAAGGGCGTATGCGTTTTTTCCTGAATATATTCAGGAAAAAACGCATACGCCCTTTTTGGCCAACCAAGCAAGCTTGCAACGGAAATCTGCACTACAATGAAGTCTCACTTCCCCCCGGTCAAAAGGGCCATCTGAAAAAAGTGTAAAATCCAGAAAGGCAACAGGCCATTGAGAACTGGGAGCCTTGTTATGCTGATGGGCGGGATGTAAATTGCCAACAGACACTCAGGAGAAGTGTATGGTGTTTCCTGAAACATCTAAAAAACGAAGCAACAGAGCCTAGGGCACTTCCATTTATGGTCCTATAGCTTAGGGAAATTAAAATCAAAAAGACACAGCCACCCCAAAGTTTGGATCGGCTCTGTTTACAAGAACCTCGTTTACAGTACAAGTTCAACATCGCAGAAAGTGAAAAATGGATAAAGAAGTTGTGGTATTTACTTACAAAGCAATATCACTCAGCAATGAAATCTGTGTCATCAGGCCCTTAGCAGCACAATGAGTGGATTCAGGTATGATGATTCTAACTGAAATAAGTCACACAGAAAAAGAAACATCATAAGATATCAGTAATACACAGAATGTAAACTTGGCTACACAGGAACTGAATTACAGAACAGAACAGGGTCTCAAATTTAGAAAACCAACCTATGCTTGCTTAAGGGGAAAGGTGAGTTGGGGTGCTGCATAAAACCAGAGATTGAAATGAGCACAGATAAAGTTCCTTAAGCCAAATATGGAATAGACAAGAGCTACTCCTTGCTCAACGAAATGGACTCAACACCCCATATTAAATGCGTAAGAATGTACCTGACTAGTAAGTATCTTAAAACCTATGGATTGCTATGTCTCCGAAAGAGAATCAAGCATGTGTACAGGGGCATAAACGCAGCAGTGATAGGATTGGAGAGGTTCGGTGAGCATATGAAGACCCTTTGAAGTCATATTGCATGGTACCCATTACACGGGTCTCAACTCTCCAGGTTTAAGGTATTCTTCCTTCAGCTAAAACATGCATGTGGAACCCAGAGTATGATCAACCATGTGAACGGGAGATGTATTCAAATATGTCTCAGTTTTCCTCCCCTGGTACTCGGGTGCAACATTCCAGACGCTTTACTAACACTCTCCCCACTTGGAGAGTCAGTCCCTTTAACCTCCTGTTTGGCCCAGTTTGCAATTTCTGTGGAAGATGAACAGGAATAGTGAGAACCCATGAGAGACTAGCTGGAGGTGTCTGGACGGGCAAATATAACTCTCATTTCCCACCAGGAAGAGGAATTAACCAAAGGCTCAGCATGCCGGGCCGGAACCAGATTATGGCCTGAAGCCATCCTGCGGTGTTGCGGCCAGGTCACAAGAAAGCGAGTTGAAGAAAGGAGCTCAGGGGCACTGTAATTCACAAACCTGCAGAGTTATAAATGAGAGCTATCGTCCAAAAATAGACTGAAGTAAGGCTGCCAAGAGGACTTGAAAGCAGGGCAGAATTGCAGGAAACCGATTTCAGGAGGTAGACTGGAATTGCATTGAAAGCATAGGAAAAGAGGCAGAACGTCCACAATGATGCACTTGGCCAAAAAGGGCGTATGCGTTTTTTCCTGAATATATTCAGGAAAAAACGCATACGCCCTTTTTGGCCAACCAAGCAAGCTTGCAACGGAAATCTGCACTACAATGAAGTCTCACTTCCCCCCGGTCAAAAGGGCCATCTGAAAAAAGTGTAAAATCCAGAAAGGCAACAGGCCATTGAGAACTGGGAGCCTTGTTATGCTGATGGGCGGGATGTAAATTGCCAACAGACACTCAGGAGAAGTGTATGTTGTTTCCTGAAACATCTAAAAAACGAAGCAACAGAGCCTAGGGCACTTCCACTTATGGTCCTATAGCTTAGGGAAATTAAAATCAAAAAGACACAGCCACCCCAAAATTTGGGACGCCTCCGTTTACAAGAACCTCGTTTACCGTACAAGTTCAATATCACAGAAAGTGAAAAATGGATAAAGAACTTGTGGTACTTACGTACAATGCAGTATCACTCAGCAGTGAAATCTATGTCATCAGGCCCGTAGCAGCATAATGAGTGGATTCAGGTACGATGATTCTCACTGAAATAAGTCACACAGAAAAAGAAACATCATAAGATATCACTAATACACGGAATGTAAACTTGGCTACACAGGAACTGCATTCCAAAACAGAACAGGGTCTCAAATTTAGAAAACCAACTTATGCTAGCTTAAGGGGAAAGGTGAGTTGGGGTGCTGCATAAAACCAGAGATTGAAATGAGCACAGATAAAGTTCCTTAAGCCAAATATGGAATAGACAAGAGCTACTCCTTGCTCAACGAAATGGACTCAACACCCCATATTAAACGCCTAAGAATGTACCTGACTAGTAAGTATCTTAAAACCTATGGATTGCTATGTCTCCGAAAGAGAATCAAGCATGTGTACAGGGGCATAAACGCAGCAGTGATAGGATTGGAGAGGTTCGGTGAGCAAATGAAGACCCTTTGAAGTCATATTGCATGGTACCCATTCCACGGGTTTCAACTACCCAGGTTTTAGGTATTCTTCCTTCAGCTAAAACATGCATGTGGAACCAAGAGTATGATCATCTGTGTGAACGGGAGACGTGTTCAAATATGTCTCAGTTTTTGTACCCTGGTACTCGGGTGCAACATTCCAGACGCTTTACTAACACTCTCCCGACTTGGAGAGTCAGCGCCTTTAACCTCCTGTTTGGCCCAGTTTGCCATTTCTGCGGAAGATGAACAGGAATAGCGAGAACCAATGAGAGACTAGCTGGAGGTGTCTGGACGGGCAAATTTAACTCTCATTTCCCACCAGGAAGAGGAAATAACCAAAGGCTCAGCGTGCCATGCCAGAACCAGATTAGGGCCTGAAGCCATCCTGCGGTGTTGCGGCCAGCTCACAAGAAAGCGAGTTGAAGAAAGGAGCTCAGGGGCACTATAATTCACAAACCTGCAGAGTTATAAATGACAGCTATCGTCCAGAAATATACTGAAGTAAGCCTGCCAAGAGGACTTGAAAGCGGGGCAGAATTGCAGGAAACCGATTTCAGGAGGTAAACTGGAATTGCATTGAAAGCATAGGAAAAGAGGCAGAACGTCCACAATGATGCACTTGGCCAAAAAGGGCGTATGCGTTTTTTCCTGAATATATTCAGGAAAAAACGCATACGCCCTTTTTGGCCAACCAAGCAAGCTTGCAACGGAAATCTGCACTACAATGAAGTCTCACTTCCCCCTGGTCAAAAGGGCCATCTGAAAAAAGTGTAAAATCCAGAAAGGCAACAGGCCATTGAGAACTGGGAGCCTTGTTATGCTGATGGGCAGGATGTAAATTGCCAACAGACACTCGAGAGAAGTGTATGGTGTTTCCTGAAACATCTAAAAAACGAAGCAACAGAGCCTAGGGCACTTCCACTTATGGTCCTATAGCTTAGGGAAATTAAAATCAAAAAGACACAGCCACCCCAAAATTTGGGACGCCTCCGTTTACAAGAACCTCGTTTACCGTACAAGTTCAATATCACAGAAAGTGAAAAATGGATAAAGAACTTGTGGTACTTACGTACAATGCAGTATCACTCAGCAATGAAATCTATGTCATCAGGCCCTTAGCATCACAATGAGTGTATTCAGGTATGATGATTCTAACTGAAATAAGTCACACAGAAAAAGAAACATCATAAGATATCAGTAATACACGGAATGTAAACTTGGCTACACAGGAACTGAATTACAGAACAGAACAGGGTCTCAAATTTAGAAAACCAACTTATGCTTGCTTAAGGGTAAAGGTGAGTTGGGGTGCTGCATAAAACCAGAGATTGAAATGAGCACAGATAAAGTTCCTTAAGTCAAATATGGAATAGACAAGAGCTACTCCTTGCTCAACGAAATGGACTCAACACCGCATATTAAACGCCTAAGAATGTACCTGACTAGTAAGTATCTTAAAACCTATGGATTGCTATGTCTCCAAAAGAGAATCAAGCATGTGTACAGGGGCATAAACGCAGCAGTGATAGGATTGGAGAGGTTCGGTGAGCAAATGAAGACCCTTTGAAGTCATATTGCATGGTACCCATTACACGGGTCTCAACTCTCCAGGTTTAAGGTATTCTTCCTTCAGCTAAAACATGCATGTGGAACACAAGTATGATCAACCATGTGAACGGGAGACGTGTTCAAATATGTCTCAGTTTTCCTCCCTTGGTACTCGGGTGCAACATTCCAGACGCTTTACTAACACTCTCCCCACTTGGAGAGTCAGTCCCTTTAACCTCCTGTTTGGCCCAGTTTGCAATCTACGGAAGATGAACAGGAATAGCGAGAACCAATGAGAGACTAGCTGGAGGTGTCTGGACGGGCAAATTTAACTCTCATTTCCCACCAGGAAGAGGAAATAACCAAAGGCTCAGCGTGTCGTGCCAGAACCAGATTAGGGCCTGAAGACATCATGCGGTGTTGCGGCCAGGTCACAAGAAAGCAAGTTGAAGAAAGGAGCTCAGGGGCACTGTAATTCACAAATCTGCAGAGTTATAAATGACAGCTATCGTCCAAAAATAGACTGAAGTAAGGCTGCCAAGAGGACTTGAAAGCGGGGCAGAATTGCAGGAAACCGATTTCAGGAGGTAGACTGGAATTGCATTGAAAGCATAGGAAAAGAGGCAGAACGTCCACAATGATGCACTTGGCCAAAAAGGGCGTATGCGTTTTTTCCTGAATATATTCAGGAAAAAACGCATACGCCCTTTTTGGCCAACCAAGCAAGCTTGCAAAGGAAATCTGCACTACAATGAAGTCTCAATTCCCCCTGGGCAAAAGGGACATCTGAAAAAAGTGTAAAATCCAGAAAGGCAGGACAGGCCATGGAGAACTGGGAGCCTTGTTATGCTGATGGGCGGGATGTAAATTGCCAACAACCACTCGGGAGAAGTGTATGGTGTTTCCTGAAACATCTAAAAAACAAAGCAACAGAGCCTAGGGCACTTCCACTTATGGTCCTATAGCTTAGGGAAATTAAAATAAAAAAGACACAGCCACCCCAAAGTTTGGGACGACTCCGTTTACAAGAACCTCGTTTACCATACAAGTTCAATATCACAGAAAGTGAAAAATGGATAAAGAACTTGTGGTACTTACGTACAATGCAGTATCACTCAGCAATGAAATCTATGTCATCAGGCCCGTAGCAGCATAATGAGTGGATTCAGGTACGATGATTCTAACTGAAATAAGTCACACAGAAAAAGAAACATCATAAGATATCACTAATACACGGAATGTAAACTTGGCTACACAGGAACTGCATTCCAAAACAGAACAGGGTCTCAAATTTAGAAAACCAACTTATGCTTGCTTAAGGGGAAAGGTGAGTTGGGGTGCTGCATAAAACCAGAGATTGAAATGAGCACAGATAAAGTTCCTTAAGCCAAATATGGAATAGACAAGAGCTACTCCTTGCTCAACGAAATGGACTCAACACCCCATATTAAACGCCTAAGAATGTACCTGACTAGTAAGTATCTTAAAACCTATGGATTGTTATGTCTCCAAAAGAGAATCAAGCGTGTGTACAGGGGCATAAACGCAGCAGTGATAGGATTGGAGAGGTTCGGTGAGCAAATGAAGACCCTTTGAAGTCATATTGCATGGTACCCATTCCACGGGTCTCAACTCTCCAGGTGTAAGGTATTCTTCCTTCAGCTAAAACATGCATGTGCAACCCAGAGTATGATCAACCATGTGAACGGGAGACGTGTTCAAATATGTCTCAGTTTTCCTCCCCTGGTACTCGGGTGCAACATTCCAGACGCTTTACTAACACTCTCCCGACTTGGAGAGTCAGTCCCTTTAACCTCCTGTTTGGCCCAGATTGCAATTTCTGCGGAAGATGAACAGGAATAGCGAGAACCAATGAGAGGCTAGCTGGAGGTGTCTGGACGGGCAAATTTAACTCTCATTTCCCACCAGGAAGAGGAATTAACCAAAGGCTCAGCGTGCCGTGCCGGAACCAGATTAGGGCCTGAAGCCATCCTGCGGTGTTGCGGCCAGCTCAAAAGAAAGCGAGTTGAAGAAAGGAGCTCAGGGGCACTGTAATTCACAAACCTGCAGAGTTATAAATGACAGCTATCGTCCAAAAATAGACTGAAGTAAGGCTGCCAAGAGGACTTGAAAGCGGGGCAGAATTGCAGGAAACCGATTTCAGGAGGTAGACTGGAATTGCATTGAAAGCATAGGAAAAGAGGCAGAACGTCCACAATGATGCACTTGGCCAAAAAGGGCGTATGCGTTTTTTCCTGAATATATTCAGGAAAAAACGCATACGCCCTTTTTGGCCAACCAAGCAAGCTTGCAAAGGAAATCTGCACTACAATGAAGTCTCACTTCCCCCCGGTCAAAAGGGCCATCTGAAAAAAGGGTAAAATCCAGAAAGGCAGGACAGGCCATGGAGAACTGGGAGCCTTGTTATGCTGATGGGCGGGATGTAAATTGCCAACAGACACTCGGGAGAAGTGTATGGTGTTTCCTGAAACATCTAAAAAACAAAGCAACAGAGCCTAGGGCACTGCCACTTATGGTCCTATAGCTTAGGGAAATTAAAATCAAAAAGACACAGATACCCCAATATTTGGAACGGCTCTGTTTACAAGAACCTCGTTTACAGTACAAGTTCAACATCGCAGAAAGTGAAAAATGGATAAAGAAGTTGTGGTATTTACTTACAAAGCAATATCACTCAGCAATGAAATCTATGTCATCAGGCCCTTAGCATCACAATGAGTGGATTCAGGTATGATGATTGTAACTGAAATAAGTCACACAGAAAAAGAAACATCATAAGATATCAGTAATACACGGAATGTAAACTTGGCTACACAGGAACTGAATTACAGAACAGAACAGGGTCTCAAATTTAGAAAACCAACTTATGCTTGCTTAAGGGTAAAGGTGAGTTGGGGTGCTGCATAAAACCAGAGATTGAAATGAGCACAGATAAAGTTCCTTAAGTCAAATAAGGAATAGACAAGAGCTACTCCTTGCTCAACGAAATGGACTCAACACCGCATATTAAACGCCTAAGAATGTACCTGACTAGTAAGTATCGGAAAACCTATGGATTGCTATGTCTCCAAAAGAGAATCAAGCATGTGTACAGGGGCATAAACGCAGCAGTAATAGGATTGGAGAGGTTCGGTGAGCAAATGAAGACCCTTTGAAGTCATATTGCATGGTACCCATTACACGGGTCTTAACTCTCCAGGTTTAAGGTATTCTTCCTTCAGCTAAAACATGCATGTGGAACCCAAGTATGATCAACCATGTGAACGGGAGACGTGTTCAAATATGTCTCAGTTTTCCTCCCCTGGTACTCGGGTGCAACATTCCAGACGCTTTACTAACACTCTCCCCACTTGGAGAGTCAGCGCCTTTAACCTCCTGTTTGGCCCAGTTTGCAATTTCTGCGGAAGATGAACAGGAATAGCGAGAACCAATGAGAGACTAGCTGGAGGTGTCTGGACGGACAAATTTAACTCTCATTTCCCACCAGGAAGAGGAAATAACCAAAGGCTCAGCGTGCCGTGCCGGAACCAGATTAGGGCCTGAAGCCATCCTGCGGTGTTGCGGCCAGGTCACAAGAAAGCGAGTTGAAGAAAGGAGCTCAGGGGCACTGTAATTCACAAATCTGCAGAGTTATAAATGACAGCTATCGTCCAAAAATAGACTGAAGTAAGGCTGCCAAGAGGACTTGAAAGCGGGGCAGAATTGCAGGAAACCGATTTCAGGAGGTAGACTGGAATTGCATTGAAAGCATAGGAAAAGAGGCAGAACGTCCACAATGATGCACTTGGCCAAAAAGGGCGTATGCGTTTTTTCCTGAATATATTCAGGAAAAAACGCATACGCCCTTTTTGGCCAACCAAGCAAGCTTGCAAAGGAAATCTGCACGACAATGAAGTCTCACTTCCCCCCGGTCAAAAGGGCCATCTGAAAAAAGTGTAAAATCCAGAAAGGCAGGACAGACCATGGAGAACTGGGAGCCTTGTTATGCTGATGGGCGGGATGTAAATTGCCAACAGACACTCGGGAGAACTGTATGGTGTTTCCTGAAACATCTAAAAAACAAAGCAACAGAGCCTAGGGCACTGCCACTTATGGTCCTATAGCTTAGGGAAATTAAAATCAAAAAGACACAGCCACCCCAAAGATTGGGACGCCTCTGTTTACAAGAACCTCGTTTACAGTACAAGTTCAACATCGCAGAAAGTGAAAAATGGATAAAGAAGTTGTGGTATTTACTTACAAAGCAATATCACTCAGCAATGAAATCTATGTCATCAGGCCCTTAGCATCACAATGAGTGGATTCAGGTATGATGATTCTAACAGAAGTAAGTCACACAGAAAAAGAAACATCATAAGATATCAGTAATACACGGAATGTAAACTTGGCTACACAGGAACTGAATTACAGAACAGAACAGGGTCTCAAATTTAGAAAACCAACTTATGCTTGCTTAAGGGTAAAGGTGAGTTGGGGTGCTGCATAAAACCAGAGATTGAAATGAGCACAGATAAAGTTCCTTAAGTCAAATATGGAATAGACAAGAGCTACTCCTTGCTCAACGAAATGGACTCAACACCGCATATTAAACGCCTAAGAATGTACCTGACTAGTAAGTATCGTAAAACCTATGGATTGCTATGTCTCCAAAAGATAATCAAGCATGTGTACAGGGGCATAAACGCAGCAGTGATAGGATTGGAGAGGTTCGGTGAGCAAATGAAGACCCTTTGAAGTCATATTGCATGGTACCCATTACACGGGTCTCAACTCTCCAGGTTTAAGGTATTCTTCCTTCAGCTAAAACATGCATGTGGAACACAAGTATGATCAACCATGTGAACGGGAGACGTGTTCAAATATGTCTCAGTTTTCCTCCCCTGGTACTCGGGTGCAACATTCCAGACGCTTTACTAACACTCTCCCCACTTGGAGAGTCAGCGCCTTTAACCTCCTGTTTGGCCCAGTTTGCAATCTGCGGAAGATGAACAGGAATAGCGAGAACCAATGAGAGACTAGCTGGAGGTGTCTGGACGGGCAAATTTAACTCTCATTTCCCACCAGGAAGAGGAAATAACCAAAGGCTCAGCGTGTCGTGCCAGAACCAGATTAGGGCCTGAAGACATCATGCGGTGTTGCGGCCAGGTCACAAGAAAGCAAGTTGAAGAAAGGAGCTCAGGGACACTGTAATTCACAAATCTGCAGAGTTATAAATGACAGCTATCGTCCAAAAATAGACTGAAGTAAGGCTGCCAAGAGGACTTGAAAGCGGGGCAGAATTGCAGGAAACCGATTTCAGGAGGTAGACTGGAATTGCATTGAAAGCATAGGAAAAGAGGCAGAACGTCCACAATGATGCACTTGGCCAAAAAGGGCGTATGCGTTTTTTCCTGAATATATTCAGGAAAAAACGCATACGCACTTTTTGGCCAACCAAGCAAGCTTGCAAAGGAAATCTGCACTACAATGAAGTCTCACTTCCCCCTGGGCAAAAGGGACATCTGAAAAAAGTGTAAAATCCAGAAAGGCAGGACAGGCCATGGAGAACTGGGAGCCTTGTTATGCTGATGGGCGGGATGTAAATTGCCAACAACCACTCGGGAGAAGTGTATGGTGTTTCCTGAAACATCTAAAAAACAAAGCAACAGAGCCTAGGGCACTTCCACTTATGGTCCTATAGCTTAGGGAAATTAAAATCAAAAAGACACAGCCACCCCAAAGTTTGGGACGCCTCCGTTTACAAGAACCTCGTTTACCATACAAGTTCAATATCACAGAAAGTGAAAAATGGATAAAGAACTTGTGGTACTTACGTACAATGCAGTATCACTCAGCAATGAACTCTATGTCATCAGGCCCGTAGCAGCATAATGAGTGGATTCAGGTACGATGATTCTAACTGAAATAAGTCACACAGAAAAAGAAACATCATAAGATATCACTAATACACGGAATGTAACCTTGGCTACACAGGAACTGCATTCCAAAACAGAACATGGGTCTCAAATTTAGAAAACCAACTTATGCTTGCTTAAGGGGAAAGGTGAGTTGGGGTGCTGCATAAAACCAGAGATTGAAATGAGCACAGATAAAGTTCCTTAAGCCAAATATGGAATAGACAAGAGCTACTCCTTGCTCAACGAAATGGACTCAACACCCCATATTAAACGCCTAAGAATGTACCTGACTTGTAAGTATCTTAAAACCTATGGATTGTTATGTCTCCAAAAGAGAATCAAGCGTGTGTACAGGGGCATAAACGCAGCAGTGATAGGATTGGAGAGGTTCGGTGAGCAAATGAAGACCCTTTGAAGTCATATTGCATGGTACCCATTCCACGGGTCTCAACTCTCCAGGTGTAAGGTATTCTTCCTTCAGCTAAAACATGCATGTGGAACCAAGAGTATGATCAACCATGTGAACGGGAGACGTGTTCAAATATGTCTCAGTTTTCCTCCCCTGGTACTCGGGTGCAACATTCCAGACGCTTTACTAACACTCTCCCGACTTGGAGAGTCAGTCCCTTTAACCTCCTGTTTGGCCCAGATTGCAATTTCTGCGGAAGATGAACAGGAATAGCGAGAACCAATGAGAGGCTAGCTGGAGGTGTCTGGACGGGCAAATTTAACTCTCATTTCCCACCAGGAAGAGGAATTAACCAAAGGCTCAGCGTGCCGTGCCGGAACCAGATTAGGGCCTGAAGCCATCCTGCGGTGTTGCGGCCAGCTCAAAAGAAAGCGAGTTGAAGAAAGGAGCTCAGGGGCACTGTAATTCACAAACCTGCAGAGTTATAAATGACAGCTATCGTCCAAAAATAGACTGAAGTAAGGCTGCCAAGAGGACTTGAAAGCGGGGCAGAATTGCAGGAAACCGATTTCAGGAGGTAGACTGGAATTGCATTGAAAGCATAGGAAAAGAGGCAGAACGTCCACAATGATGCACTTGGCCAAAAAGGGCGTATGCGTTTTTTCCTGAATATATTCAGGAAAAAACGCATACGCCCTTTTTGGCCAACCAAGCAAGCTTGCAAAGGAAATCTGCACGACAATGAAGTCTCACTTCCCCCCGGTCAAAAGGGCCATCTGAAAAAAGTGTAAAATCCAGAAAGGCAGGAGAGGCCATGGAGAAATGGGAGCCTTGTTATGCTGATGGGCGGGATGTAAATTGCCAACAGACACTCGGGAGAAGTGTATGGTGTTTCCTGAAACATCTAAAAAACAAAGCAACAGAGCCTAGGGCACTGCCACTTATGGTCCTATAGCTTAGGGAAATTAAAATCAAAAAGACACAGATACCCCAATATTTGGAACGGCTCTGTTTACAAGAACCTCGTTTACAGTACAAGTTCAACATCGCAGAAAGTGAAAAATGGATAAAGAAGTTGTGGTATTTACTTACAAAGCAATATCACTCAGCAATGAAATCTATGTCATCAGGCCCTTAGCATCACAATGAGTGGATTCAGGTATGATGATTGTAACTGAAATAAGTCACACAGAAAAAGAAACATCATAAGATATCAGTAATACACGGAATGTAAACTTGGCTACACAGGAACTGAATTACAGAACAGAACAGGGTCTCAAATTTAGAAAACCAACTTATGCTTGCTTAAGGGTAAAGGTGAGTTGGGGTGCTGCATAAAACCAGAGATTGAAATGAGCACAGATAAAGTTCCTTAAGTCAAATAAGGAATAGACAAGAGCTACTCCTTGCTCAACGAAATGGACTCAACACCCCATATTAAACGCCTAAGAATGTACCTGACTAGTAAGTATCGGAAAACCTATGGATTGCTATGTCTCCGAAAGAGAATCAAGCATGTGTACAGGGGCATAAACGCAGCAGTAATAGGATTGGAGAGGTTCGGTGAGCAAATGAAGACCCTTTGAAGTCATATTGCATGGTACCCATTACACGGGTCTTAACTCTCCAGGTTTAAGGTATTCTTCCTTCAGCTAAAACATGCATGTGGAACCCAAGTATGATCAACCATGTGAACGGGAGTCGTGTTCAAATATGTCTCAGTTTTCCACCCCTGGTACTCGGGTGCAACATTCCAGACGCTTTACTAACACTCTCCCCACTTGGAGAGTCAGCGCCTTTAACCTCCTGTTTGGCCCAGTTTGCAATTTCTGCGGAAGATGAACAGGAATAGCGAGAACCAATGAGAGACTAGCTGGAGGTGTCTGGACGGGCAAATTTAACTCTCATTTCCCACCAGGAAGAGGAAATAACCAAAGGCTCAGCGTGCCGTGCCGGAACCAGATTAGGGCCTGAAGCCATCCTGCGGTGTTGCGGCCAGGTCACAAGAAAGCGAGTTGAAGAAAGGAGCTCAGGGGCACTGTAATTCACAAACCTGCAGAGTTATAAATGACAGCTATCGTCCAAAAATAGACTGAAGTAAGGCTGCCAAGAGGACTTGAAAGCGGGGCAGAATTGCAGGAAACCGATTTCAGGAGGTAGACTGGAATTGCATTGAAAGCATAGGAAAAGAGGCAGAACGTCCACAATGATGCACTTGGCCAAAAAGGGCGTATGCGTTTTTTCCTGAATATATTCAGGAAAAAACGCATACGCCCTTTTTGGCCAACCAAGCAAGCTTGCAAAGGAAATCTGCACGACAATGAAGTCTCACTTCCCCCCGGTCAAAAGGGCCATCTGAAAAAAGTGTAAAATCCAGAAAGGCAGGACAGACCATGGAGAACTGGGAGCCTTGTTATGCTGATGGGCGGGATGTAAATTGCCAACAGACACTCGGGTGAAGTGTATGGTGTTTCCTGAAACATCTAAAAAACAAAGCAACAGAGCCTAGGGCACTGCCACTTATGGTCCTATAGCTTAGGGAAATTAAAATCAAAAAGACACAGCCACCCCAAAGATTGGGACGCCTCTGTTTACAAGAACCTCGTTTACAGTACAAGTTCAACATCGCAGAAAGTGAAAAATGGATAAAGAAGTTGTGGTATTTACTTACAAAGCAATATCACTCAGCAATGAAATCTATGTCATCAGGCCCTTAGCATCACAATGAGTGGATTCAGGTATGATGATTCTAACTGAAATAAGTCACACAGAAAAAGAAACATCATAAGATATCAGTAATACACGGAATGTAAACTTGGCTACACAGGAACTGAATTACAGAACAGAACAGGGTCTCAAATTTAGAAAACCAACTTATGCTTGCTTAAGGGTAAAGGTGAGTTGGGGTGCTGCATAAAACCAGAGATTGAAATGAGCACAGATAAAGTTCCTTAAGTCAAATATGGAATAGACAAGAGCTACTCCTTGCTCAACGAAATGGACTCAACACCGCATATTAAACGCCTAAGAATGTACCTGACTAGTAAGTATCATAAAACCTATGGATTGCTATGTCTCCAAAAGAGAATCAAGCATGTGTACAGGGGCATAAACGCAGCAGTGATAGGATTGGAGAGGTTCGGTGAGCAAATGAAGACCCTTTGAAGTCATATTGCATGGTACCCATTACACGGGTCTCAACTCTCCAGGTTTAAGGTATTCTTCCTTCAGCTAAAACATGCATGTGGAACCCAAGTATGATCAACCATGTGAACGGGAGACGTGTTCAAATATGTCTCAGTTTTCCTCCCTTGGTACTCGGGTGCAACATTCCAGACGCTTTACTAACACTCTCCCCACTTGGAGAGTCAGCGCCTTTAACCTCCTGTTTGGCCCAGTTTGCAATCTGCGGAAGATGAACAGGAATAGCGAGAACCAATGAGAGACTAGCTGGAGGTGTCTGGACGGGCAAATTTAACTCTCATTTCCCACCAGGAAGAGGAAATAACCAAAGGCTCAGCGTGTCGTGCCAGAACCAGATTAGGGCCTGAATACATAATGCGGTGTTGCGGCCAGGTCACAAGAAAGCAAGTTGAAGAAAGGAGCTCAGGGGCACTGTAATTCACAAATCTGCAGAGTTATAAATGACAGCTATCGTCCAAAAATAGACTGAAGTAAGGCTGCCAAGAGGACTTGAAAGCGGGGCAGAATTGCAGGAAACCGATTTCAAGAGATAGACTGGAATTGCATTGAAAGCATAGGAAAAGAGGCAGAACGTCCACAATGATGCACTTGGCCAAAAAGGGCGTATGCGTTTTTTCCTGAATATATTCAGGAAAAAACGCATACGCACTTTTTGGCCAACCAAGCAAGCTTGCAAAGGAAATCTGCACTACAATGAAGTCTCACTTCCCCGCGGTCAAAAGGGCCATCTGAAAAAAGTGTAAAATCCAGAAAGGCAGGACAGGCCATGGAGAACTGGGAGCCTTGTTATGCTGATGGGCGGGATGTAAATTGCCAACAACCACTCGGGAGAAGTGTATGGTGTTTCCTGAAACATCTAAAAAACAAAGCAACAGAGCCTAGGGCACTGCCACTTATGGTCCTATAGCTTAGGGAAATTAAAATCAAAAAGACACAGCCACCCCAAAGTTTGGGACGCCTCCGTCTACAAGAACCTCGTTTACCATACAAGTTCAATATCACAGAAAGTGAAAAATGGATAAAGAACTTGTGGTACTTACGTACAATGCAGTATCACTCAGCAATGAAATCTATGTCATCAGGCCCTTAGCAGCATAATGGGTGGATTCAGGTACGATGATTCTAACTGAAATAAGTCACACAGAAAAAGAAACATCATAAGATATCACTAATACATGGAATGTAAACTTGGCTACACAGGAACTGCATTCCAAAACAGAACAGGGTCTCAAATTTAGAAAACCAACTTATGCTTGCTTAAGGGGAAAGGTGAGTTGGGGTGCTGCATAAAACCAGAGATTGAAATGAGCACAGATAAAGTTCCTTAAGCCAAATATGGAATAGACAAGAGCTACTCCTTGCTCAACGAAATGGACTCAACACCCCATATTAAACGCCTAAGAATGTACCTGACTAGTAAGTATCTTAAAACCTATGGATTGTTATGTCTCCAAAAGAGAATCAAGCGTGTGTACAGGGGCATAAACGCAGCAGTGATAGGATTGGAGAGGTTCGGTGAGCAAATGAAGACCCTTTGAAGTGATATTGCATGGTACCCATTCCACGGGTCTCAACTCTCCAGGTGTAAGGTATTCTTCCTTCAGCTAAAACATGCATGTGCAACCCAGAGTATGATCAACCATGTGAACGGGAGACGTGTTCAAATATGTCTCAGTTTTCCTCCCCTGGTACTCGGGTGCAACATTCCAGACGCTTTACTAACACTCTCCCGACTTGGAGAGTCAGTCCCTTTAACCTCCTGTTTGGCCCAGATTGCAATTTCTGCAGAAGATGAACAGGAATAGCGAGAACCAATGAGAGGCTAGCTGGAGGTGTCTGGACAGGCAAATTTAACTCTCATTTCTCACCAGGAAGAGGAATTAACCAAAGGCTCAGCGTGCCGTGCCAGAACCAGATTAGGGCCTGAAGCCATCCTGCGGTGTTGCGGCCAGCTCAAAAGAAAGCGAGTTGAAGAAAGGAGCTCAGGGGCACTGTAATTCACAAACCTGCAGAGTTATAAATGACAGCTATCGTCCAAAAATAGACTGAAGTAAGGCTGCCAAGAGGACTTGAAAGCGGGGCAGAATTGCAGGAAACCGATTTCAGGAGGTAGACTGGAATTGCATTGAAAGCATAGGAAAAGAGGCAGAACGTCCACAATGATGCACTTGGGCAAAAAGGGCATATGCGTTTTTTCCTGAATATATTCAGGAAAAAACGCATACGCCCTTTTTGGCCAACCAAGCAAGCTTGCAAAGGAAATCTGCACTACAATGAAGTCTCACTTCCCCCCGGTCAAAAGGGCCATCTGAAAAAAGTGTAAAATCCAGAAAGGCAGGACAGGCCATGGAGAACTGGGAGCCTTGTTATGCTGATGGGCGGGATGTAAATTGCCAACAACCACTCGGGAGAACTGTATGGTGTTTCCTGAAACATCTAAAAAACAAAGCAACAGAGCCTAGGGCACTGCCACTTATGGTCCTATAGCTTAGGGAAATTAAAATCAAAAAGACACAGATACCCCAATGTTTGGAACGGCTCTGTTTACAAGAACCTCGTTTACAGTACAAGTTCAACGTTGCAGAAAGTGAAAAATGGATAAAGAAGTTGTGGTATTTACTTACAAAGCAATATCACTCAGCAATGAAATCTGTGTCATCAGGCCCTTAGCAGCACAATGCGTGAATTCAGGTATGATGATTCTAACTTAAGTAAGTCACACAGAAAAAGAAACATCATAAGATATCAGTAATACACGGAATGTAAACTTGGCTACACAGGAACTGAATTACAGAACAGAACAGGGTCTCAAATTTAGAAAACCAACTTATGCTTGCTTAAGGGGAAAGGTGAGTTGGGGTGCTGCATAAAACCAGAGATTGAAATGAGCACAGATAAAGTTCCTTAAGTCAAATAAGGAATAGACAAGAGCTACTCCTTGCTCAACGAAATGGACTCAACACCGCATATTAAACGCCTAAGAATGTACCTGACTAGTAAGTATCGGAAAACCTATGGATTGCTATGTCTCCGAAAGAGAATCAAGCATGTGTACAGGGGCATAAACGCAGCAGTAATAGGATTGGAGAGGTTCGGTGAGCAAATGAAGACCCTTTGAAGTCATATTGCATGGTACCCATTACACGGGTCTTAACTCTCCAGGTTTAAGGTATTCTTCCTTCAGCTAAAACATGCATGTGGAACCCAAGTATGATCAACCATGTGAACGGGAGACGTGTTCAAATATGTCTCAGTTTTCCACCCCTGGTACTCGGGTGCAACATTCCAGACGCTTTACTAACACTCTCCCCACTTGGAGAGTCAGCGCCTTTAACCTCCTGTTTGGCCCAGTTTGCAATTTCTGCGGAAGATGAACAGGAATAGCGAGAACCAATGAGAGACTAGCTGGAGGTGTCTGGACGGGCAAATTTAACTCTCATTTCCCACCAGGAAGAGGAAATAACCAAAGGCTCAGCGTGCCGTGCCGGAACCAGATTAGGGCCTGAAGCCATCCTGCGGTGTTGCGGCCAGGTCACAAGAAAGCGAGTTGAAGAAAGGAGCTCAGGGGCACTGTAATTCACAAACCTGCAGAGTTATAAATGACAGCTATCGTCCAAAAATAGACTGAACTAAGGCTGCCAAGAGGACTTGAAAGCGGGGCAGAATTGCAGGAAACCGATTTCAGGAGGTAGACTGGAATTGCATTGAAAGCATAGGAAAAGAGGCAGAACGTCCACAATGATGCACTTGGCCAAAAAGGGCGTATGCGTTTTTTCCTGAATATATTCAGGAAAAAACGCATACGCCCTTTTTGGCCAACCAAGCAAGCTTGCAAAGGAAATCTGCACGACAATGAAGTCTCACTTCCCCCCGGTCAAAAGGGCCATCTGAAAAAAGTGTAAAATCCAGAAAGGCAGGACAGACCATGGAGAACTGGGAGCCTTGTTATGCTGATGGGCGGGATGTAAATTGCCAACAGACACTCGGGTGAAGTGTATGGTGTTTCCTGAAACATCTAAAAAACAAAGCAACAGAGCCTAGGGCACTGCCACTTATGGTCCTATAGCTTAGGGAAATTAAAATCAAAAAGACACAGCCACCCCAAAGATTGGGACGCCTCTGTTTACAAGAACCTCGTTTACAGTACAAGTTCAACATCGCAGAAAGTGAAAAATGGATAAAGAAGTTGTGGTATTTACTTACAAAGCAATATCACTCAGCAATGAAATCTATGTCATCAGGCCCTTAGCATCACAATGAGTGGATTCAGGTATGATGATTCTAACTGAAATAAGTCACACAGAAAAAGAAACATCATAAGATATCAGTAATACACGGAATGTAAACTTGGCTACACAGGAACTGAATTACAGAACAGAACAGGGTCTCAAATTTAGAAAACCAACTTATGCTTGCTTAAGGGTAAAGGTGAGTTGGGGTGCTGCATAAAACCAGAGCTTGAAATGAGCACAGATAAAGTTCCTTAAGTCAAATATGGAATAGACAAGAGCTACTCCTTGCTCAACGAAATGGACTCAACACCGCATATTAAACGCCTAAGAATGTACCTGACTAGTAAGTATCATAAAACCTATGGATTGCTATGTCTCCAAAAGAGAATCAAGCATGTGTACAGGGGCATAAACGCAGCAGTGATAGGATTGGAGAGGTTCGGTGAGCAAATGAAGACCCTTTGAAGTCATATTGCATGGTACCCATTACACGGGTCTCAACTCTCCAGGTTTAAGGTATTCTTCCTTCAGCTAAAACATGCATGTGGAACCCAAGTATGATCAACCATGTGAACGGGAGACGTGTTCAAATATGTCTCAGTTTTCCTCCCTTGGTACTCGGGTGCAACATTCCAGACGCTTTACTAACACTCTCCCCACTTGGAGAGTCAGCGCCTTTAACCTCCTGTTTGGCCCAGTTTGCAATCTGCGGAAGATGAACAGGAATAGCGAGAACCAATGAGAGACTAGCTGGAGGTGTCTGGACGGGCAAATTTAACTCTCATTTCCCACCAGGAAGAGGAAATAACCAAAGGCTCAGCGTGTCGTGCCAGAACCAGATTAGGGCCTGAATACATAATGCGGTGTTGCGGCCAGGTCACAAGAAAGCAAGTTGAAGAAAGGAGCTCAGGGGCACTGTAATTCACAAATCTGCAGAGTTATAAATGACAGCTATCGTCCAAAAATAGACTGAAGTAAGGCTGCCAAGAGGACTTGAAAGCGGGGCAGAATTGCAGGAAACCGATTTCAGGAGATAGACTGGAATTGCATTGAAAGCATAGGAAAAGAGGCAGAACGTCCACAATGATGCACTTGGCCAAAAAGGGCGTATGCGTTTTTTCCTGAATATATTCAGGAAAAAACGCATACGCCCTTTTTGGCCAACCAAGCAAGCTTGCAAAGGAAATCTGCACTACAATGAAGTCTCACTTCCCCGCGGTCAAAAGGGCCATCTGAAAAAAGTGTAAAATCCAGAAAGGCAGGACAGGCCATGGAGAACTGGGAGCCTTGTTATGCTGATGGCCGGGATGTAAATTGCCAACAACCACTCGGGAGAAGTGTATGGTGTTTCCTGAAACATCTAAAAAACAAAGCAACAGAGCCTAGGGCACTGCCACTTATGGTCCTATAGCTTAGGGAAATTAAAATCAAAAAGACACAGCCACCCCAAAGTTTGGGACGCCTCCGTCTACAAGAACCTCGTTTACCATACAAGTTCAATATCACAGAAAGTGAAAAATGGATAAAGAACTTGTGGTACTTACGTACAATGCAGTATCACTCAGCAATGAAATCTATGTCATCAGGCCCTTAGCAGCATAATGAGTGGATTCAGGTACGATGATTCTAACTGAAATAAGTCACACAGAAAAAGAAACATCATAAGATATCACTAATACATGGAATGTAAACTTGGCTACACAGGAACTGCATTCCAAAACAGAACAGGGTCTCAAATTTAGAAAACCAACTTATGCTTGCTTAAGGGGAAAGGTGAGTTGGGGTGCTGCATAAAACCAGAGATTGAAATGAGCACAGATAAAGTTCCTTAAGCCAAATATGGAATAGACAAGAGCTACTCCTTGCTCAACGAAATGGACTCAACACCCCATATTAAACGCCTAAGAATGTACCTGACTAGTAAGTATCTTAAAACCTATGGATTGTTATGTCTCCAAAAGAGAATCAAGCGTGTGTACAGGGGCATAAACGCAGCAGTGATAGGATTGGAGAGGTTCGGTGAGCAAATGAAGACCCTTTGAAGTGATATTGCATGGTACCCATTCCACGGGTCTCAACTCTCCAGGTGTAAGGTATTCTTCCTTCAGCTAAAACATGCATGTGCAACCCAGAGTATGATCAACCATGTGAACGGGAGACGTGTTCAAATATGTCTCAGTTTTCCTCCCCTGGTACTCGGGTGCAACATTCCAGACGCTTTACTAACACTCTCCCGACTTGGAGAGTCAGTCCCTTTAACCTCCTGTTTGGCCCAGATTGCAATTTCTGCGGAAGATGAACAGGAATAGCGAGAACCAATGAGAGGCTAGCTGGAGGTGTCTGGACAGGCAAATTTAACTCTCATTTCTCACCAGGAAGAGGAATTAACCAAAGGCTCAGCGTGCCGTGCCGGAACCAGATTAGGGCCTGAAGCCATCCTGCGGTGTTGCGGCCAGCTCAAAAGAAAGCGAGTTGAAGAAAGGAGCTCAGGGGCACTGTAATTCACAAACCTGCAGAGTTATAAATGACAGCTATCGTCCAAAAATAGACTGAAGTAAGGCTGCCAAGAGGACTTGAAAGCGGGGCAGAATTGCAGGAAACCGATTTCAGGAGGTAGACTGGAATTGCATTGAAAGCATAGGAAAAGAGGCAGAACGTCCACAATGATGCACTTGGCCAAAAAGGGCATATGCGTTTTTTCCTGAATATATTCAGGAAAAAACGCATACGCCCTTTTTGGCCAACCAAGCAAGCTTGCAAAGGAAATCTGCACTACAATGAAGTCTCACTTCCCCCCGGTCAAAAGGGCCATCTGAAAAAAGTGTAAAATCCAGAAAGGCAGGACAGGCCATGGAGAACTGGGAGCCTTGTTATGCTGATGGGCGGGATGTAAATTGCCAACAACCACTCGGGAGAAGTGTATGGTGTTTCCTGAAACATCTAAAAAACAAAGCAACAGAGCCTAGGGCACTGCCACTTATGGTCCTATAGCTTAGGGAAATTAAAATCAAAAAGACACAGATACCCCAATGTTTGGAACGGCTCTGTTTACAAGAACCTCGTTTACATTACAAGTTCAACATTGCAGAAAGTGAAAAATGGATAAAGAAGTTGTGGTATTTACTTACAAAGCAATATCACTCAGCAATGAAATCTGTGTCATCAGGCCCTTAGCAGCACAATGCGTGGATTCAGGTATGATGATTCTAACTTAAGTAAGTCACACAGAAAAAGAAACATCATAAGATATCAGTAATACACGGAATGTAAACTTGGCTACACAGGAACTGAATTACAGAACAGAACAGGGTCTCAAATTTAGAAAACCAACTTATGCTTGCTTAAGGGGAAAGGTGAGTTGGGGTGCTGCATAAAACCAGAGATTGAAATGAGCACAGATAAAGTTCCTTAAGCCAAACATGGAATAGACAAGAGCTACTCCTTGCTCAACGAAATGGACTCAACACCGCATATTAAACGCCTAAGAATGTACCTGACTAGTAAGTATCTTAAAAACCTATGGATTGCTATGTCTCCGAAAGAGAATCAAGCATGTGTACAGGGGCATAAACGCAGCAGTGATAGGATTGGAGAGGTTCGGTGAGCAAATGAAGACCCTTTGAAGTCATATTGCATGGTACTCATTACACGGGTCTTAACTCTCCAGGTTTAAGGTATTCTTCCTTCAGCTAAAACATGCATGTGGAACCTAGAGTATGATCAACCATGTGATCGGGAGACGTGTTCAAATATGTCTCAGTTTTCCTCCCTTGGTACTCGGGTGCAACATTCCAGACGCTTTACTAACACTCTCCCGACTTGGAGAGTCAGTCCCTTTAACATCCTGTTTGGCCCAGTTTGCAATTTCTGCAGAAGATGAACAGGAATAGCGAGAACCAATGAGAGGCTAGCTGGAGGTGTCTGGACGGGCAAATTTAACTCTCATTTCCCACCAGGAAGAGGAAATAACCAAAGGCTCAGCGTGCCGTTCCGGAACCAGATTAGGGGCTGAAGCCATCCTGCGGTGTTGTGGCCAGCTCAAAAGAAAGCGAGTTGAAGAAAGGAGCTCAGGGGCACTGTAATTCACAAACCTGCAGAGTTATAAATGACAGCTATCGTCCAAAAATAGACTGAAGTAAGTCTGCCAAGAGGACTTGAAAGCGGGGCAGAATTGCAGGAAACCGATTTCAGGAGGTAGACTGGAATTGCATTGAAAGCATAGGAAAAGAGGCAGAACGTCCACAATGATGCACTTGGCCAAAAAGGGCATATGCGTTTTTTCCTGAATATATTCAGGAAAAAACGCATACGCCCTTTTTGGCCAACCAAGCAAGCTTGCAAAGGAAATCTGCACTACAATGAAGTCTCACTTCCCCCCGGTCAAAAGGGCCATCTGAAAAAAGTGTAAAATCCAGAAAGGCAGGACAGGCCATGGAGAACTGGGAGCCTTGTTATGCTGATGGGCAGGATGTAAATTGCCAACAACCACTCGGGAGAAGTGTATGGTGTTTCCTGAAACATCTAAAAAACAAAGCAACAGAACCTAGGGCACTTCCACTTATGGTCCTATAGCTTAGGGAAATTAAAATCAAAAAGACACAGCCACCCCAAAGTTGGGAACGGCTCTGTTTACAAGAACCTCGTTTACAGTACAAGTTCAACATCACAGAAAGTGAAAAATGGATAAAGAAGTTGTGGTATTTACTTACAAAGCAATATCACTCAGCAATGAAATCTGTGTCATCAGGCCCTTAGCAGCACAATGAGTGGATTCAGGTATGATGATTCTAACTGAAGTAAGTCACACAGAAAAAGAAACATCATAAGATATCAGTAATACACGGAATGTAAACTTGGCTACACAGGAACTGAATTACAGAACAGAACAGGGTCTCAAATTTAGAAAACCAACTTATGCTTGCTTAAGGGGAAAGGTGAGTTGGGGTGCTGCATAAAACCAGAGATTGAAATGAGCACAGATAAAGTTCCTTAGGCCAAATATGGAATAGACAAGAGCTACTCCTTGCTCAACGAAATGGACTCAACACCGCATATTAAACGCCTAAGAATGTACCTGACTAGTAAGTATCTTAAAACCTATGGATTGCTATGTCTCCGAAAGAGAATCAAGCGTGTGTACAGGGGCATAAACGCAGCAGTGATAGGATTGGAGAGGTTCGGTGAGCAAATGAAGACCCTTTGAAGTCATATTGCATGGTACCCATTACACGGGTCTCAACTCTCCAGGTTTAAGGTATTCTTCCTTCAGCTAAAACATGCATGTGGAACCCAAGTATGATCAACCATGTGAACGGGAGACGTGTTCAAATATGTCTCAGTTTTCCTCCCCTGGTACTCAGGTGCAACATTCCAGATGCTTTACTAACACTCTCCCCACTTGGAGAGTCAGCGTCTTTAACCTCCTGTTTGGCCCAGTTTGCAATTTCTGCGGAAGATTAACAGGAATAGCTAGAACAAATGAGAGGCTAGCTGGAGGTGTCTGGGCGGGCAAATTTAACTCTCATTTCCCAACAGGAAGAGGATATAACCAAAGGCTCAGCGTGCCGTACCGGAACCAGATTAGGGCCTGAAGCCATCCTGCGGTGTTGCGGCCAGCTCAAAAGAAAGCGAGTTGAAGAAAGGAGCTCAGGGGCACTGTAATTCACAAACCTGCAGAGTTATAAATGACAGCTATCGTCCAAAAATAGACTGAAGTAAGGCTGCCAAGAGGACTTGAAAGCGGGGCAGAATTGCAGGAAACCGATTTCAGGAGGTAGACAGGAATTGCATTGAAAGCATAGGAAAAGAGGCAGAACGTCCACAATGATGCACTTGGCCAAAAAGGGCGTATGCGTTTTTTCCTGAATATATTCAGGAAAAAACGCATACGCCCTTTTTGGCCAACCAAGCAAGCTTGCAAAGGAAATCTGCACTACAATGAAGTCTCACTTCCCCCCGGTCAAAAGGGCCATCTGAAAAAAGTGTAAAATCCAGAAAGGCAGGACAGGCCATGGAGAACTGGGAGCCTTGTTCTGCTGATGGGCGGGATGTAAATTGCCAACAACCACTCGGGAGAAGTGTATGGTGTTTCCTGAAACATCTAAAAAACAAAGCAACAGAACCTAGGGCACTTCCACTTATGGTCCTATAGCTTAGGGAAATTAAAATCAAAAAGACACAGCCACCCCAAAGTTTGGAACGGCTCTGTTTACAAGAACCTCGTTTACAGTACAAGTTCAACATTGCAGAAAGTGAAAAATGGATAAAGAAGTTGTGGTATTTACTTACAAAGCAATATCACTCTGCAATGAAATCTATGTCATCAGGCCCTTAGCAGCACAATGAGTGGATTCAGGTATGATGATTCTAACTGAAGTAAGTCACACAGAAAAAGAAACATCATAAGATATCAGTAATACACGGAATGTAAACTTGGCTACACAGGAACTGAATTACAGAACAGAACAGGGTCTCAAATTTAGAAAACCAACTTATGCTTGCTTAAGGGGAAAGGTGAGTTGGGGTGCTGCATAAAACCAGAGATTGAAATGAGCACAGATAAAGTTCCTTAAGTCAAATATGGAATAGACAAGAGCTACTCCTTGCTCAACGAAATGGACTCAACACCGCATATTAAACGCCTAAGAATGTACCTGACTAGTAAGTATCTTAAAACCTATGGATTGCGATATCTCCGAAAGAGAATCAAGCATGTGTACAGGGGCATAAACGCAGCAGTGATAGGATTGGAGAGGTTCGGTGAGCAAATGAAGACCCTTTGAAGTCATATTGCATGGTACCCATTACACGGGTCTTAACTCTCCAGGTTTAAGGTATTCTTCCTTCAGCTAAAACATGCATGTGGAACCCAAGTATGATCAACCATGTGAACGGGAGACGTGTTCAAATATGTCTCAGTTTTCCTCCCCTGGTACTCGGGTGCAACATTCCAGACGCTTTACTAACACTCTCCCCACTTGGAGAGTCAGCGCCTTTAACCTCCTGTTTGGCCCAGTTTGCAATTTCTGCGGAAGATGAACAGGAATAGCGAGAACCAATGAGAGGCTAGCTGGAGGTGTCTGGACGGGCAAATTTAACTCTCATTTCCCACCAGGAAGAGGAAATAACCAAAGCCTCAGCGTGCCGTACCGGAACCAGATTAGGGCCTGAAGCCATCCTGCGGTGTTGCGGCCAGCTCAAAAGAAAGCGAGTTGAAGAAAGGAGCTCAGCGGCACTGTAATTCACAAACCTGCAGAGTTATAAATGACAGCTATCGTCCAAAAATAGACTGAAGTAAGGTTGCCAAGAGGACTTGAAAGCGGGGCAGAATTGCAGGAAACCGATTTCAGGAGGTAGACTGGAATTGCATTGAAAGCATAGGAAAAGAGGCAGAACGTCCACAATGATGCACTTGGCCAAAAAGGGCGTATGCGTTTTTTCCTGAATATATTCAGGAAAAAACGCATACGCACTTTTTGGCCAACCAAGCAAGCTTGCAAAGGAAATCTGCACTACAATGAAGTCTCACTTCCCCCCGGTCAAAAGGGCCATCTGAAAAAAGTGTAAAATCCAGAAAGGCAGGACAGGCCATGGAGAACTGGGAGCCTTGTTATGCTGATGGGCGGGATGTAAATTGCCAACAACCACTCGGGAGAAGTGTATGGTGTTTCCTGAAACATCTAAAAAACAAAGCAACAGAACCTAGGGCACTTCCACTTATGGTCCTATAGCTTAGGGAAATTAAAATCAAAAAGACACAGCCACCCCAAAGTTGGGAACGGCTCTGTTTACAAGAACCTCGTTTACAGTACAAGTTCAACATCGCAGAAAGTGAAAAATGGATAAAGAAGTTGTGGTATTTACTTACAAAGCAATATCACTCAGCAATGAAATCTGTGTCATCAGGCCCTTAGCAGCACAATGAGTGGATTCAGGTATGATGATTCTAACTGAAGTAAGTCACACAGAAAAAGAAACATCATAAGATATCAGTAATACACGGAATGTAAACTTGGCTACACAGGAACTGAATTACAGAACAGAACAGGGTCTCATATTTAGAAAACCAACTTATGCTTGCTTAACGGGAAAGGTGAGTTGGGGTGCTGCATAAAACCAGAGATTGAAATGAGCACAGATAAAGTTCCTTAAGCCAAATATGGAATAGACAAGAGCTACTCCTTGCTCAACGAAATGGACTCAACACCCCATATTAAACGCCTAAGAATGTACCTGACTAGTAAGTATCTTAAAACCTATGGATTGCTATGTCTCCGAAAGAGAATCAAGCATGTGTACAGGGGCATAAACGCAGCAGTGATAGGATTGGAGAGGTTCGGTGAGCAAATGAAGACCCTTTGAAGTCATATTGCATGGTACCCATTCCACGGGTTTCAACTACCCAGGTTTAAGGTATTCTTCCTTCAGCTAAAACATGCATGTGGAACCTAGAGTATGATCAACCATGTGAACGGGAGACGTGTTCAAATATGTCTCAGTTTTCCTCCCCTGGTACTCGGGTGCAACATTCCAGAAGCTTTACTAACACTCTCCCCACTTGGAGAGTCAGCGACTTTAACCTCCTGTTTGGCCCAGTTTGCAATTTCTGCGGAAGATGAACAGGAATAGCGAGAACCAATGAGAGGCTAGCTGGAGGTGTCTGGACGGGCAAATTTAACTCTCATTTCCCACCAGGAAGAGGAATTAACCAAAGGCTCGGCGTGCCATGCCGGAACCAGATTAGGGCCTGAAGCCATCCTGCGGTGTAGCGGCCAGCTCAAAAGAAAGCGAGTTGAAGAAAGGAGCTCAGGGGCACTGTAATTCACAAACCTGCAGAGTTATAAATGACAGCTATCGTCCAAAAATAGACTGAAGTAAGGCTGCCAAGAGGACTTGAAAGCGGGGCAGAATTGCAGGAAACCGATTTCAGGAGGTAGACTGGAATTGCATTGAAAGCATAGGAAAAGAGGCAGAACGTCCACAATGATGCACTTGGCCAAAAAGGGCGTATGCGTTTTTTCCTGAATATATTCAGGAAAAAACGCATACGCCCTTTTTGGCCAACCAAGCAAGCTTGCAAAGGAAATCTACACTACAATGAAGTTTCACTTCCCCCCGGTCAAAAGAGCCATCTGAAAAAAGTGTAAAATCCAGAAAGGCAGGACAGGCCATGGAGAACTGGGAGCCTTGTTATGCTGATGGGCGGGATGTAAATTGCCAACAGACACTCGGGAGAAGTGTATGGTGTTTCCTGAGACATCTAAAAAACAAAGCAACAGAGCCTAGGGCACTGCCACTTATGGTCCTATAGCTTAGGGAAATTAAAATGAAAAAGACACAGCCACCCCAAAGTTTGGAACGGCTCTGTTTACAAGAACCTCGTTTACAGTACAAGTTCAACATCGCAGAAAGTGAAAAATGGATAAAGAAGTTGTGGTATTTACTTACAAAGCAATATCACTCAGCAATGAAATCTATGTCATCAGGCCCTTAGCATCACAATGAGTGGATTCAGGTATGATGATTCTAACTGAAATAAGTCACACAGAAAAAGAAACATCATAAGATATCAGTAATACACGGAATGTAAACTTGGCTGCACAGGAACTGAATTACAGAACAGAACAGGGTCTCAAATTCAGAAAAATAACTTATGCTTGCTTAAGGGTAAAGGTGAGTTGGGGTGCTGCATAAAACCAGAGATTGAAATGAGCACAGATAAAGTTCCTTAACTCAAATATGGAATAGACAAGAGCTACTCCTTGCTCAACGAAATGGACTCAACACCGCATATTAAACGCCTAAGAATGTACCTGAATAGTAAGTATCGTAAAACCTATGGATTGCTATGTCTCCGAAAGAGAATCAAGCATGTGTACAGGGGCATAAACGCAGCAGTGATAGGATTGGAGAGGTTTGGTGAGCAAATGAAGACCCTTTGAAGTCATATTGCATGGTACCCATTACACGGTTCTCAACTCTCCAGGTTTAAGGTATTCTTCCTTCAGCTAAAACATGCATGTGGAACCCAAGTATGATCAACCATGTGAACGGGAGACGTGTTCAAATATGTCTCAGTTTTCCTCCCCTGGTACTCGGGTGCAACATTCCAGACGCTTTACTAACACTCTCCCCACTTGGAGAGTCAGCGCCTTTAACCTCCTGTTTGGCCCAGTTTGCAATTTCTGCGGAAGATGAACAGGAATAGCGAGAACCAATGAGAGGCTAGCTGGAGGTGTCTGGACGGGCAAATTTAACTCTCATTTCCCACCAGGAAGAGGAAATAACCAAAGGCTCAGCGTGCCGTACCGGAACCAGATTAGGGCCTGAAGCCATCCTGCGGTGTTGCGGCCAGCTCAAAGGAAAGCGAGTTGAAGAAAGGAGCTCAGGGGCACTGTAATTCACAAACCTGCAGAGTTATAAATGACAGCTATCGTCCAAAAATAGACTGAAGTAAGGCTGCCAAGAGGACTTGAAAGCGGGGCAGAATTGCAGGAAACCGATTTCAGGAGGTAGACAGGAATTGCATTGAAAGCATAGGAAAAGAGGCAGAACGTCCACAATGATGCACTTGGCCAAAAAGGGCGTATGCGTTTTTTCCTGAACATATTCAGGAAAAAACGCATACGCCCTTTTTGGCCAACCAAGCAAGCTTGCAAAGGAAATCTGCACTACAATGAAGTCTCACTTCCCCCCGGTCAAAAGGGCCATCTGAAAAAAGTGTAAAATCCAGAAAGGCAGGACAGGCCATGGAGAACTGGGAGCCTTGTTATGCTGATGGGCGGGATGTAAATGGCCAACAACCACTCGGGAGAAGTATATGGTGTTTCCTGAAACATCTAAAAAACAAAGCAACAGAGCCTAGGGCACTTCCACTTATGGTCCTATAGCTTAGGGAAATTAAAATCAAAAAGACACAGCCACCCCAAAGTTTGGGACGCCTCCGTTTACAAGAACCTCGTTTACCATACAAGTTCAATATCACAGAAAGTGAAAAATGGATAAAGAACTTGCGGTACTTACGTACAATGCAGTATCACTCAGCAATGAAATCTATGTCATCAGGCCCGTAGCAGCATAATGAGTGGATTCAGGTACGATGATTCTAACTGAAATAAGTCACACAGAAA
This sequence comes from Delphinus delphis, assembly GCF_949987515.2. NCBI lineage: Eukaryota > Metazoa > Chordata > Mammalia > Artiodactyla > Delphinidae > Delphinus > Delphinus delphis. The sequence goes on from NW_027192774.1 coordinate 72,451, forward strand.
AAGAAACATCATAAGATATCACTAATACACGGAATGTAAACTTGGCTACACAGGAACTGCATTCCAAAACAGAACAGCGTCTCAAATTTAGAAAACCAACTTATGCTTGCTTAAGGGGAAAGGTGAGTTGGGGTGCTGCATAAAACCAGAGATTGAAATGAGCACAGATAAAGTTCCTTAAGCCAAATATGGAATAGACAAGAGCTACTCCTTGCTCAACGAAATGGACTCAACACCCCATATTAAACCCCTAAGAATGTACCTGACTAGTAAGTATCTTAAAACCTATGGATTGCTATGTCTCCAAAAGAGAATCAAGCGTGTGTACAGGGGCATAAACGCAGCAGTGATAGGATTGGAGAGGTTCGGTGAGCAAATGAAGACCCTTTGAAGTCATATTGCATGGTACCCATTACACGGGTCTCAACTCTCCAGGTTTAAGGTATTCTTCCTTCAGCTAAAACATGCATGTGGAACCCAAGTATGATCAACCATGTGAACGGGAGACGTGTTCAAATATGTCTCAGTTTTCCTCCCCTGGTACTCGGGTGCAACATTCCAGACGCTTTACTAACACTCTCCCCACTTGGAGAGTCAGCGCCTTTAACCTCCTGTTTGGCCCAGTTTGCAATTTCTGCGGAAGATGAACAGGAATAGCGAGAACCAATGAGAGGCTAGCTGGAGGTGTCTTGACGGGCAAATTTAACTCTCATTTCCCACCAGGAAGAGGAATTAACCAAAGGCTCAGCGTGCCGTACTGGAACCAGACTAGGGCCTGAAGACATCCTGCGGTGTTGCAGCCGGGTCACAAGAAAGCGAGTTGAAGAAAGGAGCTCAGGGGCACTGTAATTCACAAACCTGCAGAGTTATAAATGACAGCTATCGTCCAAAAATATACTGAAGTAAGGCTGCCAAGAGGACTTGAAAGCGGGGCAGAATTGCAGGAAACCGATTTCAGGAGGTAGACTGGAATTGCATTGAAAGCATAGGAAAAGAGGCAGAACGTCCACAATGATGCACTTGGCCAAAAAGGGCGTATGCGTTTTTTCCTGAATATATTCAGGAAAAAACGCATACGCCCTTTTTGGCCAACCAAGCAAGCTTGCAAAGGAAATCTGCACTACAATGAAGTCTCACTTCCCCCCGGTCAAAAGGGCCATCTGAAAAAAGTGTAAAATCCAGAAAGTCAGGACAGGGCATGGAGAACTGGGAGCCTTGTTATGCTGATGGGCGGGATGTAAATTGCCAACAGACACTCGGGAGAAGTGTATGGTGTTTCCTGAAACATCTAAAAAACAAAGCAACAGAACCTAGGGCACTGCCACTTATGGTCCTATAGTTTAGGGAAATTAAAATCAAAAAGACACAGCCACCCCAAAGTTTGGAACGGCTCTGTTTACAAGAACCTCGTTTACAGTACAAGTTCAACATCGCAGAAAGTGAAAAATGGATAAAGAAGTTGTGGTATTTACTTACAAAGCAATATCACTCAGCAATGAAATCTGTGTCATCAGGCCCTTAGCAGCACAATGAGTGGATTCAGGTATGATGATTCTAACTGAAGTAAGTCACACAGAAAAAGAAACATCATAAGATATCAGTAATACACGGAATGGAAACTTGGCTACACAGGAACTGAATTACAGAACAGAACAGGGACTCAAATTTAGAAAACCAACTTATGCTTGCTTAAGGGTAAAGGTGAGTTGGGGTGCTGCATAAAACCAGAGATTGAAATGAGCACAGATAAAGTTCCTTAAGCCAAATATGGAATAGACAAGAGCTACTCCTTGCTCAACGAAATGGACTCAACACCCCATATTAAATGCCTAAGAATGTTCCTGACTAGTAAGTATCTTAAAACCTATGGATTGCTATGTCTCCGAAAGAGAATCAAGCATGTGTACAGGGGCATAAAGGCAGCAGTGATAGGATTGGAGATGTTCGGTGAGCAAATGAAGACCCTTTGAAGTCATATTGCATGGTACCCATTCGACGGGTTTCAACTACCCAGGTTTAAGGTATTCTTCCTTCAGCTAAAACATGCATGTGGAACCTAGAGTATGATCAACAATGTGATCGGGAGACGTGTTCAAATATGTCTCAGTTTTCGTACCCTGGTACTCGGGTGCAACATTCCAGACGCTTTACAAACACTCTCCCGACTTGGAGAGTCAGTCCCTTTAACCTCCTGTTTGGCCCAGTTTGCAATTTCTGCGGAAGATGAACAGGAATAGCGAGAACCAATGAGAGGCTAGCTGGAGGTGTCTGGACGGGCAAATTTAACTCTCATTTCCCACCAGGAAGAGGAATTAACCAAAGGCTCAGCGTGCCGTGCCGGAACCAGATTAGGGCCTGAAGACATCCTGCGGTGTTGCGGCCAGCTCAAAAGAAAGCGAGTTGAAGAAAGGAGCTCAGGGGCACTGTAATTCACAAACCTGCAGAGTTATAAATGAGAGCTATTGTCCAAAAATAGACTGAAGTAAGGCTGCCAAGAGGACTTGAAAGCGGGGCAGAATTGCAGGAAACCGATTTCAGGAGGTAGACTGGAATTGCATTGAAAGCACAGGAAAAGAGGCAGAACGTCCACAATGATGCACTTGGCCAAAAAGGGCGTATGCGTTTTTTCCTGAATATATTCAGGAAAAAACGCATACGCCCTTTTTGGCCAACCAAGCAAGCTTGCAAAGGAAATCTGCACTACAATGAAGTCTCACTACCCCCCGGGCAAAAGGGCCATCTGAAAAAAGTGTAAAATCCAGAAAGGCAGGACAGGCCATGGAGAACTGGGAGCCTTGTTATGCTGATGGGCGGGATGTAAATTGCCAACAACCACTCGGGAGAAGTGTATGGTGTTTCCTGAAACATCTAAAAAACAAAGCAACAGAACCTAGGGCACTTCCACTTATGGTCCTATAGCTTAGGGAAATTAAAATCAAAAAGACACAGCCACCCCAAAGTTTGGAACGGCTCTGTTTACAAGAACCTCGTTTACAGTACAGGTTCAACATCGCAGAAAGTGAAAAATGGATAAAGAAGTTGTGGTATTTACTTACAAAGCAATATCACTCAGCAATGAAATCTGTGTCATCAGGCCCTTAGCAGCACAATGAGTGGATTCAGGTATGATGATTCTAACTGAAGTAAGTCACACAGAAAAAGAAACATCATAAGATATCAGTAATACACGGAATGTAAACTTGGCTACACAGGAACTGAATTACAGAACAGAACAGGGTCTCAAATTTAGAAAACCAACTTATGCTTGCTTAAGGGTAAAGGTGAGTTGGGGTGCTGCATAAAACCAGAGATTGAAATGAGCACAGATAAAGTTCCTTAAGTCAAATATGGAATAGACAAGAGCTACTCCTTGCTCAACGAAATGGACTCAACACCGCATATTAAACGCCTAAGTATGTACCTGACTAGTAAGTATCTTAAAACCTATGGATTGCTATGTCTCCGAAAGAGAATCAAGCATGTGTACAGGGGCATAAACGCAGCAGTGATAGGATTGGAGAGGTTCGGTGAGCAAATGAAGACCCTTTGAAGTCATATTGCATGGTACCCATTACACGGGTCTTAACTCTCCAGGTTTAATGTATTCTTCCTTCAGCTAAAACATGCATGTGGAACCCAAGTATGATCAACCATGTGAACGGGAGACGTGTTCAAATATGTCTCAGTTTTCCTCCCCTGGTATTCGGGTGCAACATTCCAGACGCTTTACTAACACTCTCCCCACTTGGAGAGTCAGCGCCTTTAACCTCCTGTTTGGCCCAGTTTGCAATTTCTGCGGAAGATGAACAGGAATAGCGAGAACCAATGAGAGACTAGCTGGAGGTGTCTGGACGGGCAAATTTAACTCTCATTTCCCACCAGGAAGAAGAAATAACCAAAGGCTCAGCGTGCCGTGCCGGAACCAGATTAGGGCCTGAAGACATCCTGCGGTGTTGCGGCCAGGCCACAAGAAAGCAAGTTGAAGAAAGGAGCTCAGGGGCACTGTAATTCACAAACCTGCAGAGTTATAAATGACAGCTATCGTCCAAAAATAGACTGAAGTAAGGCTGCCAAGAGGACTTGAAAGCGGGGCAGAATTGCAGGAAACCGATTTCAGGAGGTAGACTGGAATTGCATTGAAAGCATAGGAAAAGAGGCAGAACGTCCACAATGATGCACTTGGCCAAAAAGGGCGTATGCGTTTTTTCCTGAATATATTCAGGAAAAAACGCATACGCCCTTTTTGGCCAACCAAGCAAGCTTGCAAAGGAAATCTGCACTACAATGAAGTCTCACTTCCCCCCGGTCAAAAGGGCCATCTGAAAAAAGTGTAAAATCCAGAAAGGCAGGACAGGCCATGGAGAACTGGGAGCCTTGTTATGCTGATGGGCGGGATGTAAATGGCCAACAACCACTCGGGAGAAGTATATGGTGTTTCCTGAAACATATAAAAAACAAAGCAACAGAGCCTAGGGCACTTCCACTTATGGTCCTATAGCTTAGGGAAATTAAAATCAAAAAGACACAGCCACCCCAAAGTTTGGGACGCCTCCGTTTACAAGAACCTCGTTTACCATACAAGTTCAATATCAGAGAAAGTGAAAAATGGATAAAGAACTTGTCGTACTTACGTACAATGCAGTATCACTCAGCAATGAAATCTATGTCATCAGGCCCGTAGCAGCATAATGAGTGGATTCAGGTACGATGATTCTAACTGAAGTAAGTCACACAGAAAAAGAAACATCATAAGATATCAGTAATACACGGATTGTAAACTTGGCTACACAGGAACTGAATTACAGAACAGAACAGGGTCTCAAATTTAGAAAACCAACTTATGCTTGCTTAAGGGTAAAGGTGAGTTGGGGTGCTGCATAAAACCAGAGATTGAAATGAGCACAGATAAAGTTCCTTAAGCCAAATATGGAATAGACAAGAGCTACTCCTTGCTCAACGAAATGGACTCAACACCCCATATTAAACCCCTAAGAATGTACCTGACTAGTAAGTATCTTAAAACCTAAGGATTGCTATGTCTCCAAAAGAGAATCAAGCGTGTGTACAGGGGCATAAACGCAGCAGTGATAGGATTGGAGAGGTTCGGTGAGCAAATGAAGACCCTTTGAAGTCATATTGCATGGTACCCATTCCACGGGTCTCAACTCTCCAGGTTTAAGGTATTCTTCCTTCAGCTAAAACATGCATGTGGAACCCAAGTATGATCAACCATGTGAACGGGAGACGTGTTCAAATATGTCTCAGTTTTCCTCCCCTGGTACTCGGGTGCAACATTCCAGACGCTTTACTAACACTCTCCCCACTTGGAGAGTCAGCGCCTTTAACCTCCTGTTTGGCCCAGTTTGCAATTTCTGCGGAAGATGAACAGGAATAGCGAGAACCAATGAGAGGCTAGCTGGAGGTGTCTGGACGGGCAAATTTAACTCTCATTTCCCACCAGGAAGAGGAATTAACCAAAGGCTCAGCGTGCCGGGCCGGAACCAGATTAGGGCCTGAAGCCATCCTGCGGTGTTGCGGCCAGGTCACAAGAAAGCGAGTTGAAGAAAGGAGCTCAGGGGCACTGTAATTCACAAACCTGCAGAGTTATAAATGACAGCTATCGTCCAAAAATAGACTGAAGTAAGGCTGCCAAGAGGACTTGAAAGCGGGGCAGAATTGCAGGAAACCGATTTCAGGAGGTAGACTGGAATTGCATTGAAAGCATAGGAAAAGAGGCAGAACGTCCACAATGATGCACTTGGCCAAAAAGGGCGTATGCGTTTTTTCCTGAATATATTCAGGAAAAAACGCATACGCCCTTTTTGGCCAACCAAGCAAGCTTGCAAAGGAAATCTGCACTACAATGAAGTCTCACTTCCCCCCGGTCAAAAGGGCCATCTGAAAAAAGTGTAAAATCCAGAAAGGCAACAGGCCATTGAGAACTGGGAGCCTTGTTATGCTGATGGGCGGGATGTAAATTGCCAACAACCACTCGGGAGAAGTGTATGGTGTTTCCTGAAACATCTAAAAAACAAAGCAACAGAACCTAGGGCACTTCCACTTATGGTCCTATAGCTTAGGGAAATTAAAATCAAAAAGACACAGCCACCCCAAAGTTTGGAACGGCTCTGTTTACAAGAACCTCGTTTACAGTACAAGTTCAACATCGCAGAAAGTGAAAAATGGATAAAGAAGTTGTGGTATTTACTTACAAAGCAATATCACTCAGCAATGAAATCTGTGTCATCAGGCCCTTAGCAGCACAATGAGTGGATTCAGGTATGATGATTCTAACTGAAGTAAGTCACACAGAAAAAGAAACATCATAAGATATCACTAATACACGGAATGTAAACTTGGCTACACAGGAACTGAATTACAGAACAGAACAGGGTCTCAAATTTAGAAAACCAACTTATGCTTGCTTAAGGGTAAAGGTGAGTTGGGGTGCTGCATAAAACCAGAGACTGAAATGAGTACAGATAAAGTTCCTTAAGTCAAATATGGAATAGACAAGAGCTACTCCTTGCTCAACGAAATGGACTCTACACCCCATATTAAACGCCTAAGAATGTACCTGACTAGTAAGTAACTTACAACCTATGGATTGCTATGTCTCCGAAAGAGAATCAAGCATGTGTACAGGGGCATAAACGCAACAGTGATAGGATTGGAGAGGTTCGGTGAGCAAATGAAGACCCTTTGAAGTCATATTGCATGGTACCCATTCCAAGGGTCTCAACTCTCCAGGTTTAAGGTATTCTTCCTTCAGCTAAAACATGCATGTGGAACCCAGAGTATGATCAACCATGTGAACGGTAGACGTGTTCAAATATGTCTCAGTTTTCCTTCCCTGGTACTCGGGTGCAACATTCCAGACGCTTTACTAACACTCTCCCGACTTGGAGAGTCAGTCCCTTTAACCTCCTGTTTGGCCCAGTTTGCAATTTCTGCGGAAGATGAACAGGAATAGCGAGAACCAATGAGAGATTAGCTGGAGGTGTCTGGACGGGCAAATTTAACTCTCATTTCCCACCAGGAAGAGGAATTAACCAAAGGCTCAGCGTGCCGGGCCGGAACCAGATTAGGGCCTGAAGCCATCCTGCGGTGTTGCGGCCAGGTCACAAGAAAGCGAGTTGAAGAAAGGAGCTCAGGGGCACTGTAATTCACAAACCTGCAGAGTTATAAATGACAGCTATCGTCCAAAAATAGACTGAAGTAAGGCTGCCAAGAGGACTTGAAAGGGGGGCAGAATTGCAGGAAACTGATTTCAGGAGGTAGACTGGAATTGCATTGAAAGCATAGGAAAAGAGGCAGAATGTCCACAATGATGCACTTGGCCAAAAAGGGCGTATGCGTTTTTTCCTGAATATATTCAGGAAAAAACGCATACGCCCTTTTTGGCCAACCAAGCAAGCTTGCAAAGGAAATCTGCACTACAATGAAGTCTCACTTCCCCCCGGTCAAAAGGGCCATCTGAAAAAAGTGTAAAATCCAGAAAGGCAGGACAGGCCATGGAGAACTGGGAGCCTTGTTATGCTGATGGGCGGGATGTAAATTGCCAACAGACACTCGGGAGAAGTGTATCGTGTTTCCTGAAACATCTAAAAAACAAAGCAACAGAGCCTAGGGCACTTCCACTTATGGTCCTATAGCTTAGGGAAATTAAAATCAAAAAGACACAGCCACCCCAAAGTTTGGAACGGCTCTGTTTACAAGAACCTCATTTACAGTACAAGTTCAACATCGCAGAAAGTGAAAAATGTATAAAGAACTTGTGGTACTTACGTACAATGCAGTATCACTCAGCAATGAAATCTATGTCATCAGGCCCGTAGCAGCATAATGAGTGGATTCAGGTATGATGATTCTAACTGAAGTAAGTCACACAGAAAAAGAAACATCATAAGATATCAGTAATACACGGAATGTAAACTTGGCTACACAGGAACTGAATTACAGAACAGAACAGGGTCTCAAATTTAGAAAACCAACTTATGCTTGCTTAAGGGTAAAGGTGAGTTGGGGTGCTGCATAAAACCAGAGATTGAAATGAGCACAGATAAAGTTCCTTAAGTCAAATATGGAATAGACAAGAGCTACTCCTTGCTCAACGAAATGGACTCAACACCGCATATTAAACGCCTAAGAATGTACCTGACTAGTAAGTATCTTAAAAACCTATGGATTGCTATGTCTCCGAAAGAGAATCAAGCATGTGTACAGGGGCATAAACGCAGCAGTGATAGGATTGGAGAGGTTCGGTGAGCAAATGAAGACCCTTTGAAGTCATATTGCATGGTACCCATTACACGGGTCTTAACTCTCCAGGTTTAAGGTATTCTTCCTTCAGCTAAAACATGCATGTGGAACCCAAGTATGATCAACCATGTGAACGGGAGACGTGTTCAAATATGTCTCAGTTTTCCTCCCCTGGTACTCGGGTGCAACATTCCAGACGCTTTACTAACACTCTCCCCACTTGGAGAGTCAGCGCCTTTAACCTCCTGTTTGGCCCAGTTTGCAATTTCTGCGGAAGATGAACAGGAATAGCGAGAACCAATGAGAGGCTAGCTGGAGGTGTCTGGACGGGCAAATTTAACTCTCATTTCCCACCAGGAAGAGGAAATAAACAAAGGCTCAGCGTGCCGTACCGGAACCAGATTAGGGCCTGAAGCCATCCTGCGGTGTTGCGGCCAGCTCAAAAGAAAGCGAGTTGAAGAAAGGAGCTCAGGGGCACTGTAATTCACAAACCTGCAGAGTTATAAATGACAGCTATCGTCCAAAAATAGACTGAAGTAAGGCTGCCAAGAGGACTTGAAAGCAGGGCAGAATTGCAGGAAACCGATTTCAGGAGGTAGACTGGAATTGCATTGAAAGCATAGGAAAAGAGGCAGAACGTCCACAATGATGCACTTGGCCAAAAAGGGCATATGCGTTTTTTCCTGAATATATTCAGGAAAAAACGCATATGCCCTTTTTGGCCAACCAAGCAAGCTTGCAAAGGAAATCTGCACTACAATGAAGTCTCACTTCCCCCCGGTCAAAAGGGCCATCTGAAAAAAGTGTAAAATCCAGAAAGGCAGGACAGGCCATGGAGAACTGGGAGCCTTGTTATGCTGATGGGCGGGATGTAAATTGCCAACAACCACTCGGGAGAAGTGTATGGTGTTTCCTGAAACATCTAAAAAACAAAGCAACAGAACCTAGGGCACTTCCACTTATGGTCCTATAGCTTAGGGAAATTAAAATCAAAAAGACACAGCCACCCCAAAGTTTGGAACGGCTCTGTTTACAAGAACCTCGTTTACAGTACAAGTTCAACATCGCAGAAAGTGAAAAATGGATAAAGAAGTTGTGGTATTTACTTACAAAGCAATATCACTCAGCAATGAAATCTGTGTCATCAGGCCCTTAGCAGCACAATGAGTGGATTCAGGTATGATGATTCTAACTGAAATAAGTCACACAGAAAAAGAAACATCATAAGATATCAGTAATACATGGAATGTAAACTTGGCTACACAGGAACTGAATTACAGAACAGAACAGGGTATCAAATTTAGAAAACCAACTTATTCTTGCTTAAGGGTAAAGGTGAGTTGGGGTGCTGCATAAAACCAGAGATTGAAATGAGCACAGATAAAGTTCCTTAAGCCAAATATGGAATAGACAAGAGCTACTCCTTGCTCAATGAAATGGACTCAACACCCCATATTAAACGCCTAAGAATGTACCTGACTAGTAAGTATCTTAAAACCTATGGATTGCTATGTCTCTGAAAGAGAATCAAGCATGTGTACAGGGGCATAAACGCAGCAGTGATAGGATTGGAGAGGTTCGGTGAGCAAATGAAGACCCTTTGAAGTCATATTGCATGGTACCCATTCCACGGGTTTCAACTACCCAGGTTTAAGGTATTCTTCCTTCAGCTAAAACATGCATGTGGAACCTAGAGTATGATCAACCATGTGATCGGGAGACGTGTTCAAATATGTCTCAGTTTTCCTCCCCTGGTACTCGGGTGCAACATTCCAGACGCTTTACTAACACTCTCCCCACTTGGAGAGTCAGCACCTTTAACCTCCTGTTTAGCACAGTTTGCAATTTCTGCGGAAGATGAACAGGAATAGCGAGAACCAATGAGAGGCTAGCTGGAGGTGTCTGGACGGGCAAATTTAACTCTCATTTCCCAACAGGAAGAGGAAATAACCAAAGGCTCAGCGTGCCGTACCGGAACCAGATTAGGGCCTGAAGCCATCCTGCGGTGTTGCGGCCAGCTCAAAAGAAAGCGAGTTGAAGAAAGGAGCTCAGGGGCACTGTAATTCACAAACCTGCAGAGTTATAAATGACAGCTATCGTCCAAAAATAGACTGAAGTAAGGCTGCCAAGAGGACTTGAAAGCGGGGCAGAATTGCAGGAAACCGATTTCAGGAGGTAGACTGGAATTGCATTGAAAGCATAGGAAAAGAGGCAGAACGTCCACAATGATGCACTTGGCCAAAAAGGGCGTATGCGTTTTTTCCTGAATATATTCAGGAAAAAACGCATACGCCCTTTTTGGCCAACCAAGCAAGCTTGCAAAGGAAATCTGCACTACAATGAAGTCTCACTTCCCCCCGGTCAAAAGGGCCATCTGAAAAAAGTGTAAAATCCAGAAAGGCAGGAAAGGCCATGGAGAACTGGGAGCCTTGTTATGCTGATGGGCGGGATGTAAATTGCCAACAACCACTCGGGAGAAGTGTATGGTGTTTCCTGAAACATCTAAAAAACAAAGCAACAGAGCCTAGGGCACTGCCACTTATGGTCCTATAGCTTAGGGAAATTAAAATCAAAAAGACTCAGCCACCCCAAAGTTTGGGACGCCTCTGTTTACAAGAACCTCGTTTACAGTACAAGTTCAACATCGCAGAAAGTGAAAAATGGATAAAGAAGTTGTGGTATTTACTTACAAAACAATATCACTCAGCAATGAAATCTATGTCATCAGGCCCTTAGCATCACAATGAGTGGATTCAGGTATGATGATTCTAACTGAAATAAGTCACACAGAAAAAGAAACATCATAAGATATCAGTAATACACGGAATGTAAACTTGGCTACACAGGAACTGAATTACAGAACAGAACAGGGTCTCAAATTTAGAAAACCAACTTATGCTTGCTTAAGGGTAAAGGTGAGGTGGGGTGCTGCATAAAACCAGAGATTGAAATGAGCACAGATAAAGTTCCTTAAGTCAAATATGGAATAGACAAGAGCTACTCCTTGCTCAACGAAATGGACTCAACACCGCATATTAAACGCCTAAGAATGTACCTGACTAGTAAGTATCGTAAAAGCTATGGATTGCTATGTTTCCAAAAGAGAATCAAGCATGTGTACAGGGGCATAAACACAGCAGTGATAGTATTGGAGAGGTTCGGTGAGCAAATGAAGACCCTTTGAAGTCACATTGCATGGTACCCATTACACGGGTCTGAACTCTCCAGGTTTAAGGTATTCTTCCTTCAGCAAAAACATGCATGTGGAACCCAAGTATGATCAACCATGTGAACGGGAGACGTGTTCAAATATGTCTCAGTTTTCCTCCCCTGGTACTCGGGTGCAACCTTCCAGACGCTTTACTAACACTCTCCCCACTTGGAGAGTCAGCGCCTTTAACCTCCTGTTTGGCCCAGTTTGCAATTTCTGCGGAAGATGAACAGGAATAGCGAGAACCAATGAGAGGCTAGCTGGAGGTGTCTGGACGGGCAAATTTAACTCTCATTTCCCAACAGGAAGAGGAAATAACCAAAGGCTCAGCGTGCCGTACCGGAACCAGATTAGGGCCTGAAGCCATCCTGCGGTGTTGCGGCCAGCTCAAAAGAAAGCGAGTTGAAGAAAGGAGCTCAGGGGCACTGTAATTCACAAACCTGCAGAGTTATAAATGACAGCTATCGTCCAAAAATAGACTGAAGTAAGGCTGCCAAGAGGACTTGAAAGCGGGGCAGAATTGCAGGAAACCGATTTCAGGAGGTAGACTGGAATTGCATTGAAAGCATAGGAAAAGAGGCAGAACGTCCACAATGATGCACTTGGCCAAAAAGGGCGTATGCGTTTTTTCCTGAATATATTCAGGAAAAAACGCATACGCCCTTTTTGGCCAACCAAGCAAGCTTGCAAAGGAAATCTGCACTACAATGAAGTCTCACTTCCCCCCGGTCAAAAGGGCCATCTGAAAAAAGTGTAAAATCCAGAAAGGCAGGACAGGCCATGGAGAACTGGGAGCCTTGTTATGCTGATGGGCGGGATGTAAATTGCCAACAACCACTCGGGAGAAGTGTATGGTGTTTCCTGAAACATCTAAAAAACAAAGCAACAGAGCCTAGGGCACTGCCACTTATGGTCCTATAGCTTAGGGAAATTAAAATCAAAAAGACTCAGCCACCCCAAAGTTTGGGACGCCTCTGTTTACAAGAACCTCGTTTACAGTACAAGTTCAACATCGCAGAAAGTGAAAAATGGATAAAGAAGTTGTGGTATTTACTTACAAAACAATATCACTCAGCAATGAAATCTATGTCATCAGGCCCTTAGCATCACAATGAGTGGATTCAGGTATGATGATTCTAACTGAAATAAGTCACACAGAAAAAGAAACATCATAAGATATCAGTAATACACGGAATGTAAACTTGGCTACACAGGAACTGAATTACAGAACAGAACAGGGTCTCAAATTTAGAAAACCAACTTATGCTTGCTTAAGGGTAAAGGTGAGGTGGGGTGCTGCATAAAACCAGAGATTGAAATGAGCACAGATAAAGTTCCTTAAGTCAAATATGGAATAGACAAGAGCTACTCCTTGCTCAACGAAATGGACTCAACACCGCATATTAAACGCCTAAGAATGTACCTGACTAGTAAGTATCGTAAAAGCTATGGATTGCTATGTCTCCAAAAGAGAATCAAGCATGTGTACAGGGGCATAAACACAGCAGTGATAGTATTGGAGAGGTTCGGTGAGCAAATGAAGACCCTTTGAAGTCACATTGCATGGTACCCATTACACGGGTCTGAACTCTCCAGGTTTAAGGTATTCTTCCTTCAGCAAAAACATGCATGTGGAACCCAAGTATGATCAACCATGTGATCGGGAGACGTGTTCAAATATGTCTCAGTTTTCCTCCCCTGGTACTCGGGTGCAACCTTCCAGACGCTTTACTAACACTCTCCCCACTTGGAGAGTCAGCGCCTTTAACCTCCTGTTTGGCCCAGTTTGCAATTTCTGCGGAAGATGAACAGGAATAGCGAGAACCAATGAGAGGCTAGCTGGAGGTGTCTGGACGGGCAAATTTAACTCTCATTTCCCACCAGGAAGAGGAATTAACCAAAGGCTCAGCATGCCGGGCCGGAACCAGATTAGGGCCTGAAGCCATCCTGCGGTGTTGCGGCCAGGTCACAAGAAAGCGAGTTGAAGAAAGGAGCTCAGGGGCACTGTAATTCACAAACCTGCAGAGTTATAAATGACAGCTATTGTCCAAAAATAGACTGAAGTAAGGCTGCCAAGAGGACTTGAAAGCGGGGCAGAATTGCAGGAAACCGATTTCAGGAGGTAGACTGGAATTGCATTGAAAGCATAGGAAAAGAGGCAGAACGTCCACAATGATGCACTTGGCCAAAAAGGGCGTATGCGTTTTTTCCTGAATATATTCAGGAAAAAACGCATACGCCCTTTTTGGCCAACCAAGCAAGCTTGCAAAGGAAATCTGCACTACAATGAAGTCTCACTTCCCCCCGGTCAAAAGGGCCATCTGAAAAAAGTGTAAAATCCAGACAGGCAGGACAGGCCATGGAGAACTGGGAGCCTTGTTATGCTGATGGGCGGGATGTAAATTGCCAACAGACACTCGGGAGAAGTGTATGGTGTTTCCTGAAACATCTAAAAAACAAAGCAACAGAGCCTAGGGCACTTCCACTTATGGTCCTATAGCTTAGGGAAATTAAAATCAAAAAGACACAGCCACCCCAAAGTTTGGAACGGCTCTGTTTACAAGAACCTCGTTTACAGTACAAGTTCAACATCACAGAAAGTGAAAAATGGATAAAGAAGTTGTGGTATTTACTTACAAAGCAATATCACTCAGCAATGAAATCTGTGTCATCAGGCCCTTAGCAGCACAATGAGTGGATTCAGGTATGATGATTCTAACTGAAGTAAGTCACACAGAAAAAGAAACATCATAAGATATCAGTAATACACGGAATGTAAACTTGGCTACACAGGAACTGAATTACAGAACAGAACAGGGTCTCAAATTTAGAAAACCAACTTATGCTTGCTTAAGGGTAAAGGTGAGTTGGGGTGCTGCATAAAACCAGAGATTGAAATGAGCACAGATAAAGTTCCTTAAGCCAAATATGGAATAGACAAGAGCTACTCCTTGCTCAACGAAATGGACTCAACACCCCATATTAAACGCCTAAGAATGTACCTGACTAGTAAGTATCTTAAAACCTATGGATTGCTATGTCTCCGAAAGAGAATCAAGCATGTGTACAGGGGCATAAACGCAGCAGTGATAGGATTGGAGAGGTTCGGTGAGCAAATGAAGACCCTTTGAAGTCATATTGCATGGTACCCATTCCACGGGTTTCAACTACCCAGGTTTAAGGTATTCTTCCTTCAGCTAAAACATGCATGTGGAACCTAGAGTATGATCAACCATGTGATCGGGAGACGTGTTCACATATGTCTCAGTTTTCCTCCCCTGGTACTCGGGTGCAACATTCCAGACGCTTTACTAACACTCTCCCCACTTGGAGAGTCAGTCCCTTTAACCTCCTGTTTGGCCCAGTTTGCAATTTCTGCGGAAGATGAACAGGAATAGCGAGAACCAATGAGAGGCTAGCTGGAGGTGTCTGGACGGGCAAATTTAACTCTCATTTCCCACCAGGAAGAGGAATTAACCAAAGGCTCAGCGTGCCGGGCCGGAACCAGATTAGGGCCTGAAGCCATCCTGCGGTGTTGCGGCCAGGTCACAAGAAAGCGAGTTGAAGAAAGGAGCTCAGGGGCACTGTAATTCACAAACCTGCAGAGTTATAAATGACAGCTATCGTCCAAAAATAGACTGAAGTAAGGCTGCCAAGAGGACTTGAAAGCGGGGCAGAATTGCAGGAAACCGATTTCAGGAGGTAGACTGGAATTGCATTGAAAGCATAGGAAAAGAGGCAGAACGTCCACAATGATGCACTTGGCCAAAAAGGGCGTATGCGTTTTTTCCTGAATATATTCAGGAAAAAACGCATACGCCCTTTTTGGCCAACCAAGCAAGCTTGCAAAGGAAATCTGCACTACAATGAAGTCTCACTTCCCCCCGGTCAAAAGGGCCATCTGAAAAAAGTGTAAAATCCAGAAAGGCAGGACAGGCCATGGAGAACTGGGAGCCTTGTTATGCTGATGGGCGGGATGTAAATTGCCAACAACCACTCGGGAGAAGTGTATGGTGTTTCCTGAAACATCTAAAAAACAAAGCAACAGAGCCTAGGGCACTGCCACTTATGGTCCTATAGTTTAGGGAAATTAAAATCAAAAAGACACAGCCACCCCAAAGTTTGGGACGCCTCTGTTTACAAGAACCTCGTTTACAGTACAAGTTCAACATCGCAGAAAGTGAAAAATGGATAAAGAACTTGTGGTACTTACGTACAATGCAGTATCACTCAGCAATGAAATCTATGTCATCAGGCCCGTAGCAGCATAATGAGTGGATTCAGGTACGATGATTCTAACTGAAATAAGTCACACAGAAAAAGAAACATCATAAGATATCACTAATACACGGAATGTAAACTTGGATACACAGGAACTGCATTCCAGAACAGAACAGGGTCTCAAATTTAGAAAACCAACTTATGCTTGCTTAAGGGGAAAGGTGAGTTGGGGTGCTGCATAAAACCAGAGATTGAAATGAGCACAGATAAAGTTCCTTAAGCCAAATATGGAATAGACAAGAGCTACTCCTTGCTCAACGAAATGGACTCAAAACCCCATATTAAACCCCTAAGAATGTACCTGATTACTAAGTATCTTAAAATCCTATGGATTGCTATGTCTCCAAAAGAGAATCAAGCGTGTGTACAGGGGCATAAACGCAGCAGTGATAGGATTGGAGAGGTTCGGTGAGCAAATGAAGACCCTTTGAAGTCATATTGCATGGTACCCATTCCACGTGTCTCAACTCTCCAGGTTTAAGGTATTCTTCCTTCAGCTAAAACATGCATGTGGAACCCAAGTATGATCAACCATGTGAACGGGAGAGGTGTTCAAATATGTCTCAGTTTTCCTACCCTGGTACTCGGGTGCAACATTCCAGACGCTTTACTAACACTCTCCCCACTTGGAGAGTCAGTCCCTTTAACCTCCTGTTTGGCCCAGTTTGCAATTTCTGCGGAAGATGAACAGGAATAGCGAGAACCAATGAGAGGCTAGCTGGAGGTGTCTGGACGGGCAAATTTAACTCTCATTTCCCACCAGGAAGAGGAATTAACCAAAGGCTCAGCGTGCCGGGCTGGAACCAGATTAGGGCCTGAAGCCATCCTGCGGTGTTGCGGCCAGGTCACAAGAAAGCGAGTTGAAGAAAGGAGCTCAGGGGCACTGTAATTCACAAACCTGCAGAGTTATAAATGACAGCTATCGTCCAAAAATAGACTGAAGTAAGGCTGCCAAGAGGACTTGAAAGCGGGGCAGAATTGCAGGAAACCGATTTCAGGAGGTAGACTGGAATTGCATTGAAAGCATAGGAAAAGAGGCAGAACGTCCACAATGATGCACTTGGCCAAAAAGGGCGTATGCGTTTTTTCCTGAATATATTCAGGAAAAAACGCATACGCCCTTTTTGGCCAACCAAGCAAGCTTGCAAAGGAAATCTGCACTACAATGAAGTCTCACTTCCCCCCGGTCAAAAGGGCCATCTGAAAAAAGTGTAAAATCCAGAAAGGCAACAGGCCATTGAGAACTGGGAGCCTTGTTATGCTGATGGGCGGGATGTAAATTGCCAACAACCACTCGGGAGAAGTGTATGGTGTTTCCTGAAACATCTAAAAAACAAAGCAACAGAACCGAGGGCACTTCCACTTATGGTCCTATAGCTTAGGGAAATTAAAATCAAAAAGACACAGCCACCCCAAAGTTTGGAACGGCTCTGTTTACAAGAACCTCATTTACAGTACAAGTTCAACATCGCAGAAAGTGAAAAATGGATAAAGAAGTTGTGGTATTTACTTACAAAGCAATATCACTCAGCAATGAAATCTGTGTCATCAGGCCCTTAGCAGCACAATGAGTGGATTCAGGTATGATGATTCTAACTGAAGTAAGTCACACAGAAAAAGAAACATCATAAGATATCAGTAATACACGGAATGTAAACTTGGCTACACAGGAACTGAATTACAGAACAGAACAGGGACTCAAATTCAGAAAACCAACTTATGTTTGCTTAAGGGGAAAGGTGAGTTGGGGTGCTGCATAAAACCAGAGATTGAAATGAGCACAGATAAAGTTCCTTAAGTCAAATATGGAATAGACAAGAGCTACTCCTTGCTCAACGAAATGGACTCAACACCGCATATTAAACGCCTAAGAATGTACCTGACTAGTAAGTATCTTAAAACCTATGGATTGCTATGTCTCCGAAAGAGAATCAAGCATGTGTACAGGGGCATAAACGCAGCAGTGATAGGATTGCAGAGGTTCGGTGAGCAAATGAAGACCCTTTGAAGTCATATTGCATGGTACCCATTCCACGGGTTTCAACTACCCAGGTTTAAGGTATTCTTCCTTCAGCTAAAACATGCATGTGGAACCTAGAGTATGATCAACCATGTGATCGGGAGACGTGTTCAAATATGTCAGTTTTCGTACCCTGGTACTCGGGTGCAACATTCCAGATGCTTTACTAACACTCTCCCCACTTGGAGAGTCAGTCCCTTTAACCTCCTGTTTGGCCCAGTTTGCAATTTCTGCGGAAGATGAACAGGAATAGCGAGAACCAATGAGAGGCTAGCTGGAGGTGTCTGGACGGGCAAATTTAACTCTCATTTCCCACCAGGAAGAGGAATTAACCAAAGGCTCAGCGTGCCGGGCCGGAACCAGATTAGGGCCTGAAGCCATCCTGCGGTGTTGCGGCCAGGTCACAAGAAAGCGAGTTGAAGAAAGGAGCTCAGGGGCACTGTAATTCACAAACCTGCAGAGTTATAAATGACAGCTATCGTCCAAAAATAGACTGAAGTAAGGCTGCCAAGAGGACTTGAAAGCGGGGCAGAATTGCAGGAAACCGATTTCAGGAGGTAGACTGGAATTGCATTGAAAGCATAGGAAAAGAGGCAGAACGTCCACAATGATGCACTTGGCCAAAAAGGGCGTATGCGTTTTTTCCTGAATATATTCAGGAAAAAACGCATACGCCCTTTTTGGCCAACCAAGCAAGCTTGCAAAGGAAATCTGCACTACAATGAAGTCTCACTTCCCCCCGGTCAAAAGGGCCATCTGAAAAAAGTGTAAAATCCAGAAAGGCAGGACAGGCCATGGAGAACTGGGAGCCTTGTTATGCTGATGGGTGGGATGTAAATTGCCAACAGACACTCGGGAGAAGTGTATGGTGTTTCCTGAAACATCTAAAAAACAAAGCAACAGAGCCTAGGGCACTGCCACTTATGGTTCTATAGCTTAGGGAAATTAAAATCAAAAAGACACAGCCACCCCAAAGTTTGGAACGGCTCTGTTTACAAGAACCTCGTTTACAGTACAAGTTCAACATCGCAGAAAGTGAAAAATGGATAAAGAAGTTGTGGTATTTACTTACAAAGCAATATCACTCAGCAATGAAATCTGTGTCATCAGGCCCGTAGCAGCACAATGAGTGGATTCAGGTATGATGATTCTAACTGAAATAAGTCACACAGAAAAGAAACATCATAAGATATCAGTAATACACGGAATGTAAACTTGGCTACACAGGAACTGAATTACAGAACAGAACAGGGTCTCAAATTTAGAAAACCAACTTATGCTTGCTTAAGGGTAAAGGTGAGTTGGGGTGCTGCATAAAACCAGAGATTGAAATGAGCACAGATAAAGTTCCTTAAGCCAAATATGGAATAGACAAGAGCTACTCCTTGCTCAACGAAATGGACTCAACACCGCATATTAAACGCCTAAGAATGTACCTGACTAGTAAGTATCGGAAAACCTATGGATTGCTATGTCTCCAAAAGAGAATCAAGCATGTGTACAGGGGCATAAACGCAGCAGTGATAGGATTGGAGAGGTTCGGTGAGCAAATGAAGACCCTTTGAAGTCATCTTACATGGTACGCATTACACGGGTCTCAACTCTCCAGGTTTAAGGTATTCTTCCTTCAGCTAAAACATGCATGTGGAACCTAGAGTATGATCAACCATGTGATCGGGAGACGTGTTCAAATATGTCTCAGTTTTCCTCCCCTGGTACTCGGGTGCAACATTCCAGACGCTTTACTAACACTCTCCCCACTTGGAGAGTCAGCGCCTTTAACCTCCTGTTTGGCCCAGTTTGCAATTTCTGCGGAAGATGAACAGGAATAGCGAGAACCAATGAGAGGCTAGCTGGAGGTGTCTGGACGGGCAAATTTAACTCTCATTTCCCAACAGGAAGAGGAAATAACCAAAGGCTCAGCATGCCGTACCGGAACCAGATTAGGGCCTGAAGCCATCCTGCGGTGTTGCGGCCAGCTCAAAAAAAGCGAGTTGAACAAAGGAGCTCAGGGGCACTGTAATTCACAAACCTGCAGAGTTATAAATGACAGCTATCTTCCAAAAATACACTGAAGTAAGGCTGCCAAGAGGACTTGAAAGCGGGGCAGAATTGCAGGAAACCGATTTCAGGAGGTAGACTGGAATTGCATTGAAAGCATAGGAAAAGAGGCAGAACGTCCACAATGATGCACTTGGCCAAAAAGGGCGTATGCGTTTTTTCCTGAATATATTCAGGAAAAAACGCATACGCCCTTTTTGGCCAACCAAGCAAGCTTGCAAAGGAAATGTGCACTACAATGAAGTCTCACTTCCCCCCGGTCAAAAGGGCCATCTGAAAAAAGTGTAAAATCCAGAAAGGCAGGACAGGCCATGGAGAACTGGGAGCCTTGTTATGCTGATGGGCGGGATGTAAATTGCCAACAACCACTCGGGAGAAGTGTATGGTGTTTCCTGAAACATCTAAAAAACAAAGCAACAGAACCTAAGGCACTTCCACTTATGGTCCTATAGCTTAGGGAAATTAAAATCAAAAAGACACAGCCACCCCAAAGTTTGGAACGGCTCTGTTTACAACAACCTCGTTTACAGTACAAGTTCAACATCGCAGAAAGTGAAAAATGGATAAAGAAGTTGTGGTATTTACTTACAAAGCAATATCACTCAGCAATGAAATCTGTGTCATCAGGCCCTTAGCAGCACAATGAGTGGATTCAGGTATGATGATTCTAACTGAAGTAAGTCACACAGAAAAAGAAACATCATAAGATATCAGTAATACACGGAATGTAAACTTGGCTACACAGGAACTGAATTACAGAACAGAACAGGGACTCAAATTTAGAAAACCAACTTATGCTTGCTTAAGGGTAAAGGTGAGTTGGGGTGCTGCATAAAACCAGAGATTGAAATGAGCACAGATAAAGTTCCTTAAGTCAAATATGGAATAGACAAGAGCTACTCCTTGTTCAACGAAATGGACTCAACACCGTATATTAAACGCCTAAGAATGTACCTGACTAGTAAGTATCTTAAAACCTATGGATTGCTATGTCTCCGAAAGAGAATCAAGCATGTGTACAGGGGCATAAACGCAGCAGTGATAGGATTGGAGAGGTTCGGTGAGCAAATGAAGACCCTTTGAAGTCATATTGCATGGTACCCATTCCACGGGTTTCAACTACCCAGGTTTAAGGTATTCTTCCTTCAGCTAAAACATGCATGTGGAACCTAGAGTATGATCAACCATGTGATCGGGAGACGTGTTCAAATATGTCAGTTTTCGTACCCTGGTACTCGGGTGCGACAATCCAGACGCTTTACTAACACTCTCCCGACTTGGAGAGTCAGTCCCTTTAACCTCCTGTTTGGCCCAGTTTGCAATTTCTGCGGAAGATGAACAGGAATAGCGAGAACCAATGAGAGGCTAGCTGGAGGTGTCTGGACGGGCAAATTTAACTCTCATTTCCCACCAGGAAGAGGAATTAACCAAAGGCTCAGCGTGCCATGCCAGAACCAGATTAGGGCCTGAAGCCATCCTGCGGTGTTGCGGCCAGGTCACAAGAAAGCGAGTTGAAGAAAGGAGCTCAGGGGCACTGTAATTCACAAACCTGCAGAGTTATAAATGACAGCTATCGTCCAAAAATAGACTGAAGTAAGGCTGCCAAGAGGACTTGAAAGCGGGGCAGAATTGCAGGAAACCGATTTCAGGAGGTAGACTGGAATTGCATTGAAAGCATAGGAAAAGAGGCAGAACGTCCACAATGATGCACTTGGCCAAAAAGGGCGTATGCGTTTTTTCCTGAATATATTCAGGAAAAAACGCATACGCCCTTTTTGGCCAACCAAGCAAGCTTGCAAAGGAAATCTGCACTACAATGAAGTCTCACTTCCCCCCGGTCAAAAGGGCCATCTGAAAAAAGTGTAAAATCCAGAAAGGCAGGACAGGCCATGGAGAACTGGGAGCCTTGTTATGCTGATGGGCGGGATGTAAATTGCCAACAGACACTCGGGAGAAGTGTATGGTGTTTCCTGAAACATCTAAAAAACAAAGCAACAGAGCCTAGGGCACTGCCACTTATGGTCCTATAGTTTAGGGAAATTAAAATCAAAAAGACACAGCCACCCCAAAGTTTGGGACGCCTTTGTTTACAAGAACCTCGTTTACAGTACAAGTTCAACATTGCAGAAAGTGGAAAATGGATAAAGAACTTGTGGTACTTACGTACAATGCAGTATCACTCAACAATGAAATCTATGTCATCAGGCCTGTAGCAGCATAATGAGTGGATTCAGGTACGATGATTCTAACTGAAATAAGTCACACAGAAAAAGAAACATCATAAGATATCACTAATACACGGAATGTAAACTTGGCGACACAGGAACTGCATTCCAGAACAGAACAGGGTCTAAAATTTAGAAAACCAACTTATGCTTGCTAAAGGGTAAAGGTGAGTTGGGGTGCTGCATAAAACCAGAGATTGAAATGAGCACAGATAAAGTTCCTTAAGCCAAATATGGAATAGACAAGAGCTACTCCTTGCTCAACGAAATGGACTCAAAACCCCATATTAAACCCCTAAGAATGTACCTGACTAGTAAGTATCTTAAAACCTATGGATTGCTATGTCTCCAAAAGAGAATCAAGCGTGTGTACAGGGGAATAAACGCAGCAGTGATAGGATTGGAGAGGTTCGGTGAGCAAATGAAGACCCTTTGAAGTCATATTGCATGGTACCCATTACACGGGTCTCAACTCTCCAGGTTTAAGGTATTCTTCCTTCAGCTAAAACATGCATGTGGAACCTAGAGTATGATCAACCATGTGATCGGGAGACGTGTTCAAATATGTCTCAGTTTTCCTCCCCTGGTACTCGGGTGCAACATTCCAGACGCTTTACTAACACTCTCCCCACTTGGAGAGTCAGTCCCTTTAACCTCCTGTTTGGCCCAGTTTGCAATTTCTGCGGAAGATGAACAGGAATAGCGAGAACCAATGAGAGGCTAGCTGGAGGTGTCTGGACGGGCAAATTTAACTCTCATTTCCCACCAGGAAGAGGAATTAACCAAAGGCTCAGCGTGCCGTGCCGGAACCAGATTAGGGCCTGAAGCCATCCTGCGGTGTTGCGGCCAGCTCAAAAGAAAGCGAGTTGAAGAAAGGAGCTCAGGGGCACTGTAATTCACAAACCTGCAGAGTTATAAATGACAGCTATCGTCCAAAAATAGACTGAAGTAAGGCTGCCAAGAGGACTTGAAAGCGGGGCAGAATTGCAGGAAACCGATTTCAGGAGGTAGACTGGAATTGCATTGAAAGCATAGGAAAAGAGGCAGAACGTCCACAATGATGCACTTGGCCAAAAAGGGCGTATGCGTTTTTTCCTGAATATATTCAGGAAAAAACGCATACGCCCTTTTTGGCCAACCAAGCAAGCTTGCAAAGGAAATCTGCACTACAATGAAGTCTCACTTCCCCCTGGTCAAAAGGGCCATCTGAAAAAAGTGTAAAATCCAGAAAGGCAGGACAGGCCATGGAGAACTGGGAGCCTTGTTATGCTGATGGGCGGGATGTAAATTGCCACCAGACACTCGGGAGAAGTGTATGGTGTTTCCTGAAACAACTAAAAAACAAAGCAACAGAGCCTAGGGCACTGCCACTTATGGTCCTATAGCTTAGGGAAATTAAAATCAAAAAGACACAGCCACCCCAAAGTTTGGAACGGCTCTGTTTACAAGAACCTCGTTTACAGTACAAGTTCAACATCGCAGAAAGTGAAAAATGGATAAAGAAGTTGTGGTATTTACTTACAAAGCAATATCACTCAGCAATGAAATCTATGTCATCAGGCCCTTAGCATCACAATGAGTGGATTCAGGTATGATGATTCTAACTGAAATAAGTCACACAGAAAAAGAAACATCATAAGATATCACTAATACACGGAATGTAAACTTGGCTACACAGGAACTGAATTACAGAACAGAACAGGGTCTCAAATTTAGAAAACCAACTTATGCTTGCTTAAGGGTAAAGGTGAGTTGGGGTGCTGCATAAAACCAGAGATTGAAATGAACACAGATAAAGTTCCTTAAGTCAAATATGGAATAGACAAGAGCTACTCCTTGCTCAACGAAATGGACTCAACACCGCATATTAAACGCCTAAGAATGTACCTGACTAGTAAGTATCGGAAAACCTATGGATTGCTATGTCTCCAAAAGAGAATCAAGCATGTGTACAGGGGCATAAACGCAGCAGTGATAGGATTGGAGAGGTTCGGTGAGCAAATGAAGACCCTTTGAAGTCATATTGCATGGTACCCATTACACGGGTCTTAACTCTCCAGGTTTAAGGTATTCTTCCTTCAGCTAAAACATGCATGTGGAACCCAAGTATGATCAATCATGTGAACGGGAGACGTGTTCAAATATGTCTCAGTTTTCCTCCCCTGGTACTCGGGTGCAACATTCCAGACGCTTTACTAACACTCTCCCCACTTGGAGAGTCAGTCCCTTTAACCTCCTGTTTGGCCCAGTTGGCAATTTCTGCGGAAGATGAACAGGAATAGCGAGAACCAATGAGAGACTAGCTGGAGGTGTCTGGACGGGCAAATTTAACTCTCATTTCCCACCAGCAAGAGGAATTAACCAAAGGCTCAGCGTGCCGTGCCGGAACCAGATTAGGGCCTGAAGCCATCCTGCGGTGTTGCGGCCAGGTCACAAGAAAGCGAGTTGAAGAAAGGAGCTCAGGGGCACTGTAATTCACAAACCTGCAGAGTTATAAATGACAGCTATCGTCCAAAAATAGACTGAAGTAAGGCTGCCAAGAGGACTTGAAAGCGGGGCAGAATTGCAGGAAACCGATTTCAGGAGGTAGACTGGAATTGCATTGAAAGCATAGGAAAAGAGGCAGAACGTCCACAATGATGCACTTGGCCAAAAAGGGCGTATGCGTTTTTTCCTGAATATATTCAGGAAAAAACGCATACGCCCTTTTTGGCCAACCAAGCAAGCTTGCAAAGGAAATCTGCACTACAATGAAGTCTCACTTCCCCCCGGTCAAAAGGGCCATCTGAAAAAAGTGTAAAATCCAGAAAGGCAGGAAAGGCCATGGAGAACTGGGAGCCTTGTTATGCTGATGGGCGGGATGTAAATTGCCAACAGACACTCGGGAGAAGTGTATGGTGTTTCCTGAAACATCTAAAAAACAAAGCAACAGAGCCTAGGGCACTGCCACTTATGGTCCTATAGCTTAGGGAAATTAAAATCAAAAAGACACAGCCACCCCAAAGTTTGGAACGGCTCTGTTTACAAGAACCTCGTTTACAGTACAAGTTCAACATTGCAGAAAGTGAAAAATGGATAAAGAAGTTGTGGTATTTACTTACAAAGCAATATCACTCAGCAATGAAATCTGTGTCATCAGGCCCGTAGCAGGACAATGAGTGGATTCAGGTATGATGATTCTAACTGAAATAAGTCACACAGAAAAGAAACATCATAAGATATCAGTAATACACGGAATGTAAACTTGGCTACACAGGAACTGAATTACAGAACAGAACAGGGTCTCAAATTTAGAAAACCAACTTATGCTTGCTTAAGGGGAAAGGTGAGTTGGGGTGCTGCATAAAACCAGAGATTGAAATGAGCACAGATAAAGTTCCTTAAGCCAAATATGGAATAGACAAGAGCTACTCCTTGCTCAACGAAATGGACTCAACACCCCATATTAAATGCCTAAGAATGTACCTGACTAGTAAGTATCTTAAAACCTATGGATTGCTATGTCTCCAAAAGAGAATCAAGCGTGTGTACAGGGGCATAAACGCAGCAGTGATAGGATTGGAGAGGTTCGGTGAGCAAATGAAGACCCTTTGAAGTCATATTGCATGGTACCCATTACACGGGTCTCAACTCTCCAGGTTTAAGGTATTCTTCCTTCAGCTAAAACATGCATGTGGAACCCAATTATGATCAACCATGTGAACGGGAGACGTGTTCAAATATGTCTCAGTTTTCCTCCCCTGGTACTCGGGTGCAACATTCCAGACGCTTTACTAACACTCTCCCCACTTGGAGAGTCAGCGCCTTTAACCTCCTGTTTGGCCCAGTTTGCAATTTCTGCGGAAGATGAACAGGAATAGCGAGAACCAATGAGAGGCTAGCTGGAGGTGTCTGGACGGGCAAATTTAACTCTCATTTCCCACCAGCAAGAGGAATTAACCAAAGGCTCAGCGTGCCGTACCGGAACCAGATTAGGGCCTGAAGCCATCCTGCGGTGTTGCAGCCAGCTCAAAAGAAAGCGAGTTGAAGAAAGGAGCTCAGGGGCACTGTAATTCACAAACCTGCAGAGTTATAAATGACAGCTATCGTCCAAAAATAGACTGAAGTAAGGCTGCCAAGAGGACTTGAAAGCGGGGCAGAATTGCAGGAAACCGATTTCAGGAGGTAGACTGGAATTGCATTGAAAGCATAGGAAAAGAGGCAGAACGTCCACAATGATGCACTTGGCCAAAAAGGGCGTATGCGTTTTTTCCTGAATATATTCAGGAAAAAACGCATACGCCCTTTTTGGCCAACCAAGCAAGCTTGCAAAGGAAATCTGCACTACAATGAAGTCTCACTTCCCCCGGTCAAAAGGGCCATCTGAAAAACTGTAAAATCCAGAAAGGCAGGACAGGCCATGGAGAACTGGGAGCCTTGTTATGCTGATGGGCGGGATGTAAATTGCCAACAACCACTCGGGAGAAGTGTATGGTGTTTCCTGAAACATCTAAAAAACAAAGCAACAGAACCTAGGGCACTTCCACTTATGGTCCTATAGATTAGGGAAATTAAAATCAAAAAGACACAGCCACCCCAAAGTTTGGAACGGCTCTGTTTACAAGAACCTCGTTTACAGTACAAGTTCAACATCGCAGAAAGTGAAAAATGGATAAAGAAGTTGTGGTATTTACTTACAAAGCAATATCACTCAGCAATGAATTCTATGTCATCAGGCCCTTAGCATCACAATGAGTGGATTCAGGTATGATGATTCTAACTGAAATAAGTCACACAGAAAAAGAAACATCATAAGATATCAGTAATACACGGAATGTAAACTTGGCTACACAGGAACTGAATTACAGAACAGAACAGGGTCTCAAATTTAGAAAACCAACTTATGCTTGCTTAAGGGGAAAGGTGAGTTGGGGTGCTGCATAAAACCAGAGATTGAAATGAGCACAGATAAAGTTCCTTAAGCCAAATATGGAATAGACAAGAGCTACTCCTTGCTCAACGCAATGGACTCAACACCGCATATTAAACCCCTAAGAATGTACCTGACTAGTAAGTATCTTAAAACCTATGGATTGCTATGTCTCCGAAAGAGAATCAAGCATGTGTACAGGGGCATAAACGCAGCAGTGATAGGATTGGAGAGGTTCGGTGAGCAAATGAAGACCCTTTGAAGTCATATTGCATGGTACCCATTACACGGGTCTCAACTCTCCAGGTTTAAGGTATTCTTCCTTCAGCTAAAACATGCATGTGGAAGCCAGAGTATGATCAACCATGTGAACGGGAGACGTGTTCAAATATGTCTCAGTTTTCCTCCCCTGGTACTCGGGTGCAACATTCCAGACGCTTTACTAACACTCTCCCGACTTGGAGAGTCAGTCCCTTTAACCTCCTGTTTGGCCCAGTTTGCAATTTCTGCGGAAGATGAACAGGAATAGCGAGAACCAATGAGAGGCTAGCTGGAGGTGTCTGGACGGGCAAATTTAACTCTCATTTCCCACCAGGAAGAGGAATTAACCAAAGGCTCAGCATGCCGGGCCGGAACCAGATTAGGGCCTGAAGCCATCCTGCGGTGTTGCGGCCAGGTCACAAGAAAGCGAGTTGAAGAAAGGAGCTCAGGGGCACTGTAATTCACAAACCTGCAGAGTTATAAATGACAGCTATCGTCCAAAAATAGACTGAAGTAAGGCTGCCAAGAGGACTTGAAAGCGGGGCAGAATTGCAGGAAACCGATTTCAGGAGGTAGACTGGAATTGCATTGAAAGCATAGGAAAAGAGGCAGAACGTCCACAATGATGCACTTGGCCAAAAAGGGCGTATGCGTTTTTTCCTGAATATATTCAGGAAAAAACGCATACGCCCTTTTTGGCCAACCAAGCAAGCTTGCAAAGGAAATCTGCACTACAATGAAGTCTCACTTCCCCCCGGTCAAAAGGGCCATCTGAAAAAAGTGTAAAATCCAGAAAGGCAACAGGCCATTGAGAACTGGGAGCCTTGTTATGCTGATGGGCGGGATTTTAATTGCCAACAGACACTTGGGAGAAGTGTATGGTGTTTCCTGAAACATGTAAAAAACAAAGCAACAGAGCCTAGGGCACTTCCACTTATGGTCCTATAGCTTAGGGAAATTAAAATCAAAAAGACACAGCCACCCCAAAGTTTGGAACGGCTCTGTTTACAAGAACCTCGTTTACAGTACAAGTTCAACATCGCAGAAAGTGAAAAATGGATAAAGAAGTTGTGGTATTTACTTACAAAGCAATATCACTCAGCAATGAAATCTGTGTCATCAGGCACTTAGCAGAACAATGAGTGGATTCAGGTATGATGATTCTAACTGAAGTAAGTCACACAGAAAAAGAAACATCATAAGATATCAGTAATACACGGAATGTAAACTTGGCTACACAGGAACTGAATTACAGAACAGAACAGGGTCTCAAATTTAGAAAAACAACTTATGCTTGCTTAAGGGGAAAGGTGAGTTGGGGTGCTGCATAAAACCAGAGATTGAAATGAGCACAGATAAAGTTCCTTAAGTCAAATATGGAATAGACAAGAGCTACTCCTTGCTCAACGAAATGGACTCAACACCGCATATTAAATGCCTAAGAATGTACCTGACTAGTAAGTATCTTAAAAACCTATGGAATGCTATGTCTCCGAAAGAGAATCAAGCATGTGTACAGGGGCATAAACGCAGCAGTGATAGGATTGGAGAGGTTCGGTGAGCAAATGAAGACCCTTTGAAGTCATATTGCATGGTACCCATTACACGGGTCTTAAATCTCCAGGTTTAAGGTATTCTTCCTTCAGCTAAAACATGCATGTGGAACCCAAGTATGATGAACCATGTGAACGGGAGACGTGTTCAAATATGTCTCAGTTTTCCTCCCCTGGTACTCGGGTGGAACATTCCAGACGCTTTACTAACACTCTCCCCACTTGGAGAGTCAGCGCCTTTAACCTCCTGTTTGGCCCAGTTTGCAATTTCTGCGGAAGATGAACAGGAATAGCGAGAACCAATGAGAGACTAGCTGGAGGTGTCAGGACGGGCAAATTTAACTCTCATTTCCCACCAGGAAAAGGAAATAACCAAAGGCTCAGCGTGCCGTACCGGACCCAGATTAGGGCCTGAAGCCATCCTGCGGTGTTGCGGCCAGGTCACAAGAAAGCAAGTTGAAGAAAGGAGCTCAGGGGCACTGTAATGCACAAACCTGCAGAGTTATAAATGACAGCTATCGTCCAAAAATAGACTGAAGTAAGGCTGCCAAGAGGACTTGAAAGCGGGGCAGAATTGCAGGAAACCGATTTCAGGAGGTAGACTGGAATTGCATTGAAAGCATAGGAAAAGAGGCAGAAGGTCCACAATGATGCACTTGGCCAAAAAGGGCGTATGCGTTTTTTCCTGAATATATTCAGGAAAAAACGCATACGCCCTTTTTGGCCAACCAAGCAAGCTTGCAAAGGAAATCTGCACTACAATGAAGTCTCACTTCCCCCCGGTCAAAAGGGCCATCTGAAAAAAGTGTAAAATCCAGAAAGGCAGGACAGGCCATGGAGAACTGGGAGCCTTGTTATGCTGATGGGCGGGATGTAAATTGCCAACAACCACTCGGGAGAAGTGTATGGTGTTTCCTGAAACATCTAAAAAACAAAGCAACAGAGCCTAGGGCACTGCCACTTATGGTCCTATAGCTTAGGGAAATTAAAATCAAAAAGACACAGCCAGCCCAAAGTTTGGAATTGCTCTGTTTACAAGAACCTAGTTTACAGTACAAGTTCAACATCGCAGAAAGTGAAAAATGGATAAAGAAATTGTGGTATTTACTTACAAAGCAATATCACTCAGCAATGAAATCTGTGTCATCAGGCCTTTAGGAGCACAATGAGTGGATTCAGGTATGATGATTCTAACTGAAGTAAGTCACACAGAAAAAGAAACATCATAAGATATCAGTAATACACGGAATGTAAACTTGGCTACACAGGAACTGAATTACAGAACAGAACAGGGTCTCAAATTTAGAAAACCAACTTATGCTTGCTTAAGGGGAAAGGTGAGTTGGGTTGCTGCATAAAACCAGAGATTGAAATGAGCACAGATAAAGTTCCTTAAGCCGAATATGGAATAGACAAGAGCTACTCCTTGCTCAACGAAATGGACTCAACACCGCATATTAAACGCCTAAGAATGTACCTGACTAGTAAGTATCTTAAAACCTATGGATTGCTATGTCTCCAAAAGAGAATCAAGCGTGTGTACAGGGGCATAAACGCAGCAGTGATAGGATTGGAGAGGTTCGGTGAGCAAATGAAGACCCTTTGAAGTCATATTGCATGGTACCCATTACAAGGGTCTCAACTCTCCAGGTTTAAGGTATTCTTCCTTCAGCTAAAACATGCATGTGGAACCCAAGTATGATCAACCATGTGAACGGGAGACGTGTTCAAATATGTCTCAGTTTTCCTCCCCTGGTACTCGGGTGCAACATTCCAGACGCTTTAGTAACACTCTCCCCACTGGAGAGTCAGCGCCTTTAACCTCCTGTTTGGCCCAGTTTGCAATTTCTGCGGAAGATGAACAGGAATAGCGAGAACCAATGAGAGACTAGCTGGAGGTGTCTGGACGGGCAAATTTAACTCTCATTTCCCACCAGGAAGAGGAAATAACCAAAGGCTCAGCGTGCCGTACCGAAACCAGATTAGGGCCTGAAGCCATCCTGCGGTGTTGCAGCCAGCTCAAAAGAAAGCGAGTTGAAGAAAGGAGCTCAGGGGCACTGTAATTCACAAACCTGCAGAGTTATAAATGACAGCTATCGTCCAAAAATAGACTGAAGTAAGGCTGCCAAGAGGACTTGAAAGCGGGGCAGAATTGCAGGAAACCGATTTCAGGAGGTAGACTGGAATTGCATTGAAAGCATAGGAAAAGAGGCAGAACGTCCACAATGATGCACTTGGCCAAAAAGGGCATATGCGTTTTTTCCTGAATATATTCAGGAAAAAACGCATACGCCCTTTTTGGCCAACCAAGCAAGCTTGCAAAGGAAATCTGCACTACAATGAAGTCTCACTTCCCCCCGGTCAAAAGGGCCATCTGAAAAAAGTGTAAAATCCAGAAAGGCAGGACAGGCCATGGAGAACTGGGAGCCTTGTTATGCTGATGGGCGGGATGTAAATTGCCAACAACCACTCGGGAGAAGTGTATGGTGTTTCCTGAAACATCTAAAAAACAAAGCAACAGAACCTAGGGCACTTCCACTTATGGTCCTATAGCTTAGGGAAATTAAAATCAAAAAGACACAGCCACCCCAAAGTTTGGAACGGCTCTGTTTACAAGAACCTCATTTACAGTACAAGTTCAACATTGCAGAAAGTGAAAAATGGATAAAGAAGTTGTGGTATTTACTTACAAAGCAATATCACTCAGCAATGAAATCTGTGTCATCAGGCCCTTAGCAGCACAATGAGTGGATTCAGGTATGATGATTCTAACTGAAGTAAGTCACACAGAAAAAGAAACATCATAAGATATCAGTAGTACACGGAATGTAAACTTGGCTACACAGGAACAGAATTACAGAACAGAACAGGGACTCAAATTTAGAAAACCAACTTATGCTTGCTTAAGGGGAAAGGTGAGTTGGGGTGCTGCATAAAACCAGAGATTGAAATGAGCACAGATAAAGTTCCTTAAGCCAAATATGGAATAGACAAGAGCTACTCCTTGCTCAACGAAATGGACTCAACACCGCATATTAAACGCCTAAAAATGTACCTGACTAGTAAATATCTTAAAACCTATGGATTGCTATGTCTCCGAAAGAGAATCAAGCATGTGTACAGGGGCATAAACGCAGCAGTGATAGGATTGGAGAGGTTCGGTGAGCAAATGAAGACCCTTTGAAGTCATATTGCATGGTACCCATTCCACGGGTTTCAACTACCCAGGTTTTAGGTATTCTTCTATCAGATAAAACATGCATGTGGAACCCAGAGTATGATCAACCATGTGATCGGGAGACGTGTTCAAATATGTCTCAGTTTTCCTCCCCTGGTACTCGGGTGCAACATTCCAGACGCTTTACTAACACTCTCCCGACTTGGAGAGTCAGCGCCTTTAACCTCCTGTTTGGCACAGTTTGCAATTTCTGCGGAAGATGAACAGGAATAGCGAGAACCAATGAGAAGCTAGCTGGAGGTGTCTGGACGGGCAAATTTAACTCTCATTTCCCAACAGGAAGAGGAAATAACCAAAGGCTCAGCGTGCCGTACCGGAACCAGATTAGGGCCTGAAGCCATCCTGCGGTGTTGCGGCCAGCTCAAAAGAAAGCGAGTTGAAGAAAGGAGCTCAGGGGCACTGTAATTCACAAACCTGCAGAGTTATAAATGACAGCTATCGTCCAAAAATAGACTGAAGTAAGGCTGCCAAGAGGACTTGAAAGCGGGGCAGAATTGCAGGAAACCGATTTCAGGAGGTAGACTGGAATTGCATTGAAAGCATAGGAAAAGAGGCAGAACGTCCACAATGATGCACTTGGCCAAAAAGGGCGTATGCGTTTTTTCCTGAATATATTCAGGAAAAAACGCATACGCCCTTTTTGGCCAACCAAGCAAGCTTGCAAAGGAAATCTGCACTACAATGAAGTCTCACTTCCGCCCGGTCAAAAGGGCCATCTGAAAAAAGTGTAAAATCCAGAAAGGCAGGACAGGCCATGGAGAACTGGGAGCCTTGTTATGCTGATGGGCGGGATGTAAATTGCCAACAACCACTCGGGAGAAGTGTATGGTGTTTCCTGAAACATCTAAAAAACAAAACAACAGAACCTAGGGCACTTCCACTTATGGTCCTATAGCTTAGGGAAATTAAAATCAAAAAGACACAGCCACCCCAAAGTTTGGAACGGCTCTGTTTACAAGAACCTCGTTTACAGTACAAGTTCAACATCGCAGAAAGTGAAAAATGGATAAAGAAGTTGTGGTATTTACTTACAAAGCAATATCACTCAGCAATGAAATCTGTGTCATCAGGCCCTTAGCAGCACAATGAGTGGATTCAGGTATGATGATTCTAACTGAAGTAAATCACACAGAAAAAGAAACATCATAAGATATCAGTAGTACACGGAATGTAAACTTGGCTACACAGGAACTGAATTACAGAACAGAACAGGGACTCAAATTTAGAAAACCAACTTATGCTTGCTTAAGGGTAAAGGTGAGTTGGGGTGCTGCATAAAACCAGAGATTGAAATGAGCACAGATAAAGTTCCTTAAGTCAAATATGGAATAGAGAAGAACTACTCCTTGCTCAACGAAATGGACTCAACACCGCATATTAAACGCCTAAGAATGTACCTGACTAGTAAGTATCTTAAAACCTATGGATTGCTATGTCTCCGAAAGAGAATCAAGCATGTGTACAGGGGCATAAACGCAGCAGTGATAGGATTGGAGAGGTTCGGTGAGCAAATGAAGACCCTTTGAAGTCATATTGCATGGTACCCATTACACGGGTTTCAACTACCCAGGTTTAAGGTATTCTTCCTTCAGCTAAAACATGCATGTGGAACCCAAGTATGATCAACCATGTGATCGGGAGACGTGTTCAAATATGTCACAGTTTTCGTACCCTGGTACTCGGGTGCAACATTCCAGACGCTTTACTAACACTCTCCCGACTTGGAGAGTCAGTCCCTTTAACCTCCTGTTTGGCCCAGTTTGCAATTTCTGCGGAAGATGAACAGGAATAGCGAGAACCAATGAGAGACTAGCTGGAGGTGTCTGGACGGGCAAATTTAACTCTCATTTCCCACCAGCAAGAGGAATTAACCAAAGGCTCAGCGTGCCGTGCCGGAACCAGATTAGGGCCTGAAGCCATCCTGCGGTGTTGCGGCCAGGTCACAAGAAAGCGAGTTGAAGAAAGGAGCTCAGGGGCACTGTAATTCACAAACCTGCAGAGTTATAAATGACAGCTATCGTCCAAAAATAGACTGAAGTAAGGCTGCCAAGAGGACTTGAAAGCGGGGCAGAATTGCAGGAAACCGATTTCAGGAGGTAGACTGGAATTGCATTGAAAGCATAGGAAAAGAGGCAGAACG
Source organism: Delphinus delphis (assembly GCF_949987515.2). Taxonomy (NCBI): domain Eukaryota; kingdom Metazoa; phylum Chordata; class Mammalia; order Artiodactyla; family Delphinidae; genus Delphinus; species Delphinus delphis. The sequence continues at coordinate 106,612 of NW_027192774.1, forward strand.
TCCACAATGATGCACTTGGCCAAAAAGGGCGTATGCGTTTTTTCCTGAATATATTCAGGAAAAAACGCATACGCCCTTTTTGGCCAACCAAGCAAGCTTGCAAAGGAAATCTGCACTACAATGAAGTCTCACTTCCCCCTGGTAAAAAGGGCCATCTGAAAAAAGTGTAAAATCCAGAAAGGCAGGACAGGCCATGGAGAACTGGGAGCCTTGTTATGCTGATGGGCGGGATGTAAATTGCCAACAGACACTTGGGAGAAGTGTATGGTGTTTCCTGAAACATCTAAAAAACAAAGCAACAGAGCCTAGGGCACTTCCACTTATGGTCCTATAGCTTAGGGAAATTAAAATCAAAAAGACACAGCCACCCCAAAGTTTGGAACGGCTCTGTTTACAAGAACCTCGTTTACAGTACAAGTTCAACATCGCAGAATGTGAAAAATGGATAAAGAAGTTGTAGTATTCACTTACAAAGCAATATCACTCAGCAATGAAATCTGTGTCATCAGGCCCTTAGCATCACAATGAGTGGATTCAGGTATGATGATTCTAACTGAAATAAGTCACACAGAAAAAGAAACATCATAAGATATCACTAATACATGGAATGTAAACTTGGCTACACAGGAACTGAATTCCAAAACAGAACAGGGTCTCAAATTTAGAAAACCAACTTATGATTGCTTAAGGGGAAAGGTGAGTTGGGTTCCCGCATAAAACCAGAGATTGAAATGAGCACAGATAAAGTTCCTTAAGCCAAATATGGAATAGACAAGAGCTACTCCTTGCTCAACGAAATGGACTCAACACCGCATATTAAACGCCTAAAAATGTACCTGACTAGTAAATATCTTAAAACCTATGGATTGCTATGTCTCCGAAAGAGAATCAAGCATGTGTACAGGGGCATAAACGCAGCAGTGATAGGATTGGAGAGGTTCGGTGAGCAAATGAAGACCCTTTGAAGTCATATTGCATGGTACCCATTCCACGGGTTTCAACTACCCAGGTTTTAGGTATTCTTCCTTCAACTAAAACATGCATGTGGAACCCAAGTATGATCAACCATGTGAACGGGAGATGTGTTCAAATATGTCTCAGTTTTCGTACCCTGGTACTCGGGTGCAACATTCCAGACGCTTTACTAACACTCTCCCCACTTGGAGAGTCAGCGCCTTTAACCTCCTGTTTGGCCCAGTTTGCAATTTCTGCGGAAGAGGAACAGGAATAGCGAGAACCAATGAGAGGCTAGCTGGAGGTGTCTGGACGGGCAAATTTAACTCTCATTTCCCACCAGGAAGAGGAAATAACCAAAGGCTCAGCCTGCCGTACGGGAACCAGATTAGGGCCTGAAGCCATCCTGCGGTGTTGCAGCCAGCTCAAAAGAAAGCGAGTTGAAGAAAGGAGCTCAGGGGCACTGTAATTCACAAACCTGCAGAGTTATAAATGACAGCTATCGTCCAAAAATATACTGAAGTAAGGCTGCCAAGAGGACTTGAAAGCGGGGCAGAATTGCAGGAAACCGATTTCAGGAGGTAGACTGGAATTGCATTGAAAGCATAGGAAAAGAGGCAGAACGTCCACAATGATGCACTTGGCCAAAAAGGGCGTATGCGTTTTTTCCTGAATACATTCAGGAAAAAACGCATACGCACTTTTTGGCCAACCAAGCAAGCTTGCAAAGGAAATCTGCACTACAATAAAGTCTCACTTCCCCCCGGTCAAAAGGGCCATCTGAAAAAAGTGTAAAATCCAGAAAGGCAGGACAGGCCATGGAGAACTGGGAGCCTTGTTATGCTGATGGGCGGGATGTAAATTGCCAACAACCACTCGGGAGAAGTGTATGGTGTTTCCTGAAACATCTAAAAAACAAAGCAACAGAGCCTAGGGCACTGCCACTTATGGTCCTATAGCTTAGGGAAATTAAAATCAAAAAGACACAGCCACCCCAAAGTTTGGAACGGCTCCGTTTACAAGAACCTCGTTTACAGTACAAGTTCAACATCACAGAAAGTGAAAAATGGATAAAGAAGTTGTGGTATTTACTTACAAAGCAATATCACTCAGCAATGAAATCTGTGTCATCAGGCCCTTAGCAGCACAATGAGTGGATTCAGGTATGATGATTCTAACTGAAGTAAGTCACACAGAAAAAGAAACATCATAAGATATCAGTAATACACGGAATGTAAACTTGGCTACACAGGAACTGAATTACAGAACAGAACAGGGTCTCAAATTTAGAAAACCAACTTATGCTTGCTTAAGGGGAAAGGTGAGTTGGGGTGCTGCATAAAACCAGAGATTGAAATGAGCACAGATAAAGTTCCTTAAGTCAAATATGGAATAGACAAGAGCTACTCCATGCTCAACGAAATGGACTCAACACCGCATATTAAACGCCTAAGAATGTACCTGACTAGTAAGTATCTTAAAAACCTATGGATTGCTATGTCTCCGAAAGAGAATCAAGCATGTGTACAGGGGCATAAACGCAGCAGTGATAGGATTGGAGAGGTTCGGTGAGCAAATGAAGACCCTTTAAAGTCATATTTCATGGTCCCCATTACACGGGTCTTAACTCTCCAGGTTTAAGGTATTCTTCCTTCAGCTAAAATATGCATGTGGAACCCAAGTATGATCAACCATGTGAACGGGAGACGTGTTCAAATATGTCTCAGTTTTCCTCCCCTGGTACTCGGGTGCAACATTCCAGACGCTTTACTAACAGTCTCCCCACTTGGAGAGTCAGCGCCTTTAACCTCCTGTTTGGCCCAGTTTGCAATTTCTGCGGAAGATGAACAGGAATAGCGAGAACCAATGAGAGACTAGCTGGAGGTGTCTGGACGGGCAAATTTAACTCTCATTTCCCACCAGGAAAAGGAAATAACCAAAGGCTCAGCATGCCGGGCCGGAACCAGATTAGGGCCTGAAGCCATCCTGCGGTGTTGCGGCCAGGTCACAAGAAAGCGAGTTGAAGAAAGGAGCTCAGGGGCACTGTAATTCACAAACCTGCAGAGTTATAAATGACAGCTATCGTCCAAAAATAGACTGAAGTAAGGCTGCCAAGAGGACTTGAAAGCGGGGCAGAATTGCAGGAAACCGATTTCAGGAGGTAGACTGGAATTGCATTGAAAGCATAGGAAAAGAGGCAGAACGTCCACAATAATGCACTTGGCCAAAAAGGGCGTATGCGTTTTTTCCTGAATATATTCAGGAAAAAAAGCATACGCCCTTTTTGGCCAACCAAGCAAGCTTGCAAAGGAAATCTGCACTACAATGAAGTCTCACTTCCCCCCGGTCAAAAGGGCCATCTGAAAAAAGTGTAAAATCCAGAAAGGCAATAGGCCTTTGAGAACTGGGAGCCTTGTTATGCTGATGGGCGGGATGTAAATTGCCAACAGACACTTGGGAGAAGTGTATGGTGTTTCCTGAAACATCTAAAAAACAAAGCAACAGAGCCTAGGGCACTTCCACTTATGGTCCTATAGCTTAGGGAAATTAAAATCAAAAAGACACAGCCACCCCAAAGTTTGGAACAGCTCTGTTTACAAGAACCTCGTTTACAGTACAAGTTCAACATCGCAGAAAGTGAAAAATGGATAAAGAAGTTGTAGTATTCACTTACAAAGCAATATCACTCAGCAATGAAATCTGTGTCATCAGGCCCTTAGCATCACAATGAGTGGATTCAGGTATGATGATGCTAACTGAAATAAGTCACACAGAAAAAGAAACATCATAAGATATCACTAATACACAGAATGTAAACTTGGCTACACAGGAACTGAATTCCAAAACAGAACAGGGTCTCAAATTTAGAAAACCAACTTATGCTTGCTTAAGGGGAAAGGTGAGTTGGCTTGCTGCATAAAACCAGAGATTGAAATGAGCACAGATAAAGTTCCTTAAGCCAAATATGGAATAGACAAGAGCTACTCCTTGCTCAACGAAATGGACTCAACACCGCATATTAAACGCCTAAGAATGTACCTGACTAGTAAGTATCTTAAAACCTATGGATTGCTATGTCTCCGAAAGAGAATCAAGCATGTGTACAGGGGCATAAACGCAGCAGTGATAGGATTGGAGAGGTTCGGTGAGCAAATGAAGACCCTTTGAAGTCATATTGCATGGTACCCATTCCACGGGTTTCTACTACCCAGATTTTAGGTATTCTTCCTTCAGCTAAAACATGCATGTGGAACCCAAGTATGATCAACCATGTGAACGGGAGACGTGTTCAAATATGTCTCAGTTTTCCTCCCCTGGTACTCGGGTGCAACATTCCAGACGCTTTACTAACACTCTCCCCACTTGGAGAGTCAGCGCCTTTAACCTCCTGTTTGGCCCAGTTTGCAATTTCTGCGGAAGATGAACAGGAATAGCGAGAACCAATGAGAGGCTAGCTGGAGGTGTCTGGACGGGCAAATTTAACTCTCATTTCCCACCAGGAAGAGGAAATAACCAAAGGCTCAGCGTGCCGTACCGGAACCAGATTAGGGCCTGAAGTCATCCTGCGGTGTTGCGGCCAGCTCAAAAGAAAGCGAGTTGAACAAAGGAGCTCAGGGGCACTGTAATTCACAAACCTGCAGAGTTATAAATGACAGCTATCGTCCAAAAATAGACTGAAGTAAGGCTGCCAAGAGGACTTGAAAGCGGGGCAGAATTGCAGGAAACCGATTTCAGGAGGTAGACTGGAATTGCATTGAAAGCATAGGAAAAGAGGCAGAACGTCCACAATGATGCACTTGGCCAAAAAGGGCGTATGCGTTTTTTCCTGAATACATTCAGGAAAAAACGCATACGCCCTTTTTGGCCAACCAAGCAAGCTTGCAAAGGAAATCTGCACTACAATGAAGTCTCACTTCCCCCCGGTCAAAAGGGCCATCTGAAAAAAGTGTAAAATCCAGAAAGGCAGGACAGGCCATGGAGAACTGGGAGCCTTGTTATGCTGATGGGCGGGATGTAAATTGCCAACAGACACTCGGGAGAAGTGTATGGTGTTTCCTGAAATATCTAAAAAACAAAGCAACAGAGCCTAGGGCACTGCCACTTATGGTCCTATAGCTTAGGGAAACTAAAATCAGAAAGACACAGCCACCCCAAAGTTTGGAACGGCTCTGTTTACAAGAACCTCATTTACAGTACAAGTTCAACATCGCAGAAAGTGAAAAATGGATAAAGAAGTTGTGGTATTTACTTACAAAGCAATATCACTCAGCAATGAAATCTATGTCATCAGGCCCTTAGCATCACAATGAGTGGATTCAGGTATGATGATTCTAACTGAAATAAGTCACACAGAAAAAGAAACATCATAAGATATCAGTAATACACGGAATGTAAACTTGGCTACACAGGAACTGAATTACAGAACAGAACAGGGTCTCAAATTTAGAAAACCAACTTATGCTTGCTTTAGGGTAAAGGTGAGTTGGGGTGCTGCATAAAACCAGAGATTGAAATGAGCACAGATAAAGTTCCTTAAGCCAAATATGGAATAGACAAGAGCTACTCCTTGCTCAACGAAATGGACTCAACACCCCATATTAAATGCCTAAGAATGTACCTGACTAGTAAGTATCTTAAAACCTATGGATTGCTATGTCTCCAAAAGAGAATCAAGCGTGTGTACAGGGGCATAAACGCAGCAGTGATAGGATTGGAGAGGTTCGGTGAGCAAATGAAGACCCTTTGAAGTCATATTGCATGGTACCCATTACACGGGTCTCAACTCTCCAGGTTTAAGGTATTCTTCCTTCAGCTAAAACATGCATGTGGAACCCAATTATGATCAACCATGTGAACGGGAGACGTGTTCAAATATGTCTCAGTTTTCCTCCCCTGGTACTCGGGTGCAACATTCCAGACGCTTTACTAACACTCTCCCCACTTGGAGAGTCAGCGCCTTTAACCTCCTGTTTGGCCCAGTTTGCAATTTCTGCGGAAGATGAACAGGAATAGCGAGAACCAATGAGAGGCTAGCTGGAGGTGTCTGGACGGGCAAATTTAACTCTCATTTCCCACCAGGAAGAGGAAATAACCAAAGGCTCAGCATGCCGGGCCGGAACCAGATTAGGGCCTGAAGCCATCCTGCGGTGTTGCGGCCAGGTCACAAGAAAGCGAGTTGAAGAAAGGAGCTCAGGGGCACTGTAATTCACAAACCTGCAGAGTTATAAATGACAGCTATCGTCCAAAAATAGACTGAAGTAAGGCTGCCAAGAGGACTTGAAAGCGGGGCAGAATTGCAGGAAACCGATTTCAGGAGGTAGACTGGAATTGCATTGAAAGCATAGGAAAAGAGGCAGAACGTCCACAATGATGCACTTGGCCAAAAAGGGCGTATGCGTTTTTTCCTGAATATATTCAGGAAAAAACGCATACGCCCTTTTTGGCCAACCAAGCAAGCTTGCAAAGGAAATCTGCACTACAATGAAGTCTCACTTCCCCCGGTCAAAAGGGCCATCTGAAAAACTGTAAAATCCAGAAAGGCAGGACAGGCCATGGAGAACTGGGAGCCTTGTTATGCTGATGGGCGGGATGTAAATTGCCAACAACCACTCGGGAGAAGTGTATGGTGTTTCCTGAAACATCTAAAAAACAAAGCAACAGAACCTAGGGCACTTCCACTTATGGTCCTATAGATTAGGGAAATTAAAATCAAAAAGACACAGCCACCCCAAAGTTTGGAACGGCTCTGTTTACAAGAACCTCGTTTACAGTACAAGTTCAACATCGCAGAAAGTGAAAAATGGATAAAGAAGTTGTGGTATTTACTTACAAAGCAATATCACTCAGCAATGAATTCTATGTCATCAGGCCCTTAGCATCACAATGAGTGGATTCAGGTATGATGATTCTAACTGAAATAAGTCACACAGAAAAAGAAACATCATAAGATATCAGTAATACACGGAATGTAAACTTGGCTACACAGGAACTGAATTACAGAACAGAACAGGGTCTCAAATTTAGAAAACCAACTTATGCTTGCTTAAGGGGAAAGGTGAGTTGGGGTGCTGCATAAAACCAGAGATTGAAATGAGCACAGATAAAGTTCCTTAAGCCAAATATGGAATAGACAAGAGCTACTCCTTGCTCAACGCAATGGACTCAAAACCCCATATTAAACCCCTAAGAATGTACCTGACTAGTAAGTATCTTAAAACCTATGGATTGCTATGTCTCCGAAAGAGAATCAAGCATGTGTACAGGGGCATAAACGCAGCAGTGATAGGATTGGAGAGGATCGGTGAGCAAATGAAGACCCTTTGAAGTCATATTGCATGGTACCCATTACACGGGTCTCAACTCTCCAGGTTTAAGGTATTCTTCCTTCAGCTAAAACATGCATGTGGAACCCAGAGTATGATCAACCATGTGAACGGGAGACGTGTTCAAATATGTCTCAGTTTTCCTCCCCTGGTACTCGGGTTCAACATTCCAGACGCTTTACTAACACTCTCCCGACTTGGAGAGTCAGCGCCTTTAACCTCCTGTTTGGCCCAGTTTGCAATTTCTGCGGAAGATGAACAGGAATAGCGAGAACCAATGAGAGGCTAGCTGGAGGTGTCTGGACGGGCAAATTTAACTCTCATTTCCCACCAGGAAGAGGAATTAACCAAAGGCTCAGCATGCCGGGCCGGAACCAGATTAGGGCCTGAAGCCATCCTGCGGTGTTGCGGCCAGGTCACAAGAAAGCGAGTTGAAGAAAGGAGCTCAGGGGCACTGTAATTCACAAACCTGCAGAGTTATAAATGACAGCTATCGTCCAAAAATAGACTGAAGTAAGGCTGCCAAGAGGACTTGAAAGCGGGGCAGAATTGCAGGAAACCGATTTCAGGAGGTAGACTGGAATTGCATTGAAAGCATAGGAAAAGAGGCAGAACGTCCACAATGATGCACTTGGCCAAAAATGGCGTATGCGTTTTTTCCTGAATATATTCAGGAAAAAACGCATACGCCCTTTTTGGCCAACCAAGCAAGCTTGCAAAGGAAATCTGCACTACAATGAAGTCTCACTTCCCCCCGGTCAAAAGGGCCATCTGAAAAAAGTGTAAAATCCAGAAAGGCAACAGGCCATTGAGAACTGGGAGCCTTGTTATGCTGATGGGCGGGATGTAAATTGCCAACAACCACTCGGGAGAAGTGTATGGTGTTTCCTGAAACATCTAAAAAACAAAGCAACAGAGCCTAGGGCACTGCCACTTATGGTCCTATAGCTTAGGGAAATTAAAATCAAAAAGACACAGCCAGCCCAAAGTTTGGAATTGCTCTGTTTACAAGAACCTAGTTTACAGTACAAGTTCAACATCGCAGAAAGTGAAAAATGGATAAAGAAATTGTGGTATTTACTTACAAAGCAATATCACTCAGCAATGAAATCTGTGTCATCAGGCCCTTAGGAGCACAATGAGTGGATTCATGTATGATGATTCTAACTGAAGTAAGTCACACAGAAAAAGAAACATCATAAGATATCAGTAATACACGGAATGTAAACTTGGCTACACAGGAACTGAATTACAGAACAGAACAGGGTCTCAAATTTAGAAAACCAACTTATGCTTGCTTAAGGGGAAAGGTGAGTTGGGTTGCTGCATAAAACCAGAGATTGAAATGAGCACAGATAAAGTTCCTTAAGCCGAATATGGAATAGACAAGAGCTACTCCTTGCTCAACGAAATGGACTCAACACCGCATATTAAACGCCTAAGAATGTACCTGACTAGTAAGTATCTTAAAACCTATGGATTGCTATGTCTCCGAAAGAGAATCAAGCATGTGTACAGGGGCATAAACGCAGCAGTGATAGGATTGGAGAGGTTCGGTGAGCAAATGAAGACCCTTTGAAGTCATATTGCATGGTACCCATTCCACGGGTTTCTACTACCCAGATTTTAGGTATTCTTCCTTCAGCTAAAACATGCATGTGGAACCCAAGTATGATCAACCATGTGAACGGGAGACGTGTTCAAATATGTCTCAGTTTTCCTCCCCTGGTACTCGGGTGCAACATTCCAGACGCTTTACTAACACTCTCCCCACTTGGAGAGTCAGCGCCTTTAACCTCCTGTTTGGCCCAGTTTGCAATTTCTGCGGAAGATGAACAGGAATAGCGAGAACCAATGAGAGGCTAGCTGGAGGTGTCTGGACGGGCAAATTTAACTCTCATTTCCCACCAGGAAGAGGAAATAACCAAAGGCTCAGCGTGCCGTACCGGAACCAGATTAGGGCCTGAAGTCATCCTGCGGTGTTGCGGCCAGCTCAAAAGAAAGCGAGTTGAACAAAGGAGCTCAGGGGCACTGTAATTCACAAACCTGCAGAGTTATAAATGACAGCTATCGTCCAAAAATAGACTGAAGTAAGGCTGCCAAGAGGACTTGAAAGCGGGGCAGAATTGCAGGAAACCGATTTCAGGAGGTAGACTGGAATTGCATTGAAAGCATAGGAAAAGAGGCAGAACGTCCACAATGATGCACTTGGCCAAAAAGGGCGTATGCGTTTTTTCCTGAATACATTCAGGAAAAAACGCATATGCCCTTTTTGGCCAACCAAGCAAGCTTGCAAAGGAAATCTGCACTACAATGAAGTCTCACTTCCCCCCGGTCAAAAGGGCCATCTGAAAAAAGTGTAAAATCCAGAAAGGCAGGACAGGCCATGGAGAACTGGGAGCCTTGTTATGCTGATGGGCGGGATGTAAATTGCCAACAGACACTCGGGAGAAGTGTATGGTGTTTCCTGAAATATCTAAAAAACAAAGCAACAGAGCCTAGGGCACTGCCACTTATGGTCCTATAGCTTAGGGAAATTAAAATCAGAAAGACACAGCCACCCCAAAGTTTGGAACGGCTCTGTTTACAAGAACCTCATTTACAGTACAAGTTCAACATCGCAGAAAGTGAAAAATGGATAAAGAAGTTGTGGTATTTACTTACAAAGCAATATCACTCAGCAATGAAATCTATGTCATCAGGCCCTTAGCATCACAATGAGTGGATTCAGGTATGATGATTCTAACTGAAATAAGTCACACAGAAAAAGAAACATCATAAGATATCAGTAATACACGGAATGTAAACTTGGCTACACAGGAACTGAATTACAGAACAGAACAGGGTCTCAAATTTAGAAAACCAACTTATGCTTGCTTTAGGGTAAAGGTGAGTTGGGGTGCTGCATAAAACCAGAGATTGAAATGAGCACAGATAAAGTTCCTTAAGCCAAATATGGAATAGACAAGAGCTACTCCTTGCTCAACGAAATGGACTCAACACCCCATATTAAATGCCTAAGAATGTACCTGACTAGTAAGTATCTTAAAACCTATGGATTGCTATGTCTCCAAAAGAGAATCAAGCGTGTGTACAGGGGCATAAACGCAGCAGTGATAGGATTGGAGAGGTTCGGTGAGCAAATGAAGACCCTTTGAAGTCATATTGCATGGTACCCATTACACGGGTCTCAACTCTCCAGGTTTAAGGTATTCTTCCTTCAGCTAAAACATGCATGTGGAACCCAATTATGATCAACCATGTGAACGGGAGACGTGTTCAAATATGTCTCAGTTTTCCTCCCCTGGTACTCGGGTGCAACATTCCAGACGCTTTACTAACACTCTCCCCACTTGGAGAGTCAGCGCCTTTAACCTCCTGTTTGGCCCAGTTTGCAATTTCTGCGGAAGATGAACAGGAATAGCGAGAACCAATGAGAGGCTAGCTGGAGGTGTCTGGACGGGCAAATTTAACTCTCATTTCCCACCAGGAAGAGGAAATAACCAAAGGCTCAGCATGCCGGGCCGGAACCAGATTAGGGCCTGAAGCCATCCTGCGGTGTTGCAGCCAGCTCAAAAGAAAGCGAGTTGAAGAAAGGAGCTCAGGGGCACTGTAATTCACAAACCTGCAGAGTTATAAATGACAGCTATCGTCCAAAAATAGACTGAAGTAAGGCTGCCAAGAGGACTTGAAAGCGGGGCAGAATTGCAGGAAACCGATTTCAGGAGGTAGACTGGAATTGCATTGAAAGCATAGGAAAAGAGGCAGAACGTCCACAATGATGCACTTGGCGAAAAATGGCGTATGCGTTTTTTCCTGAATATATTCAGGAAAAAACGCATACGCCCTTTTTGGCCAACCAAGCAAGCTTGCAAAGGAAATCTGCACTACAATGAAGTCTCACTTCCCCCCGGTCAAAAGGGCCATCTGAAAAAAGTGTAAAATCCAGAAAGGCAACAGGCCATTGAGAACTGGGAGCCTTGTTATGCTGATGGGCGGGATGTAAATTGCCAACAACCACTCGGGAGAAGTGTATGGTGTTTCCTGAAACATCTAAAAAACAAAGCAACAGAGCCTAGGGCACTGCCACTTATGGTCCTATAGCTTAGGGAAATTAAAATCAAAAAGACACAGCCAGCCCAAAGTTTGGAATTGCTCTGTTTACAAGAACCTAGTTTACAGTACAAGTTCAACATCGCAGAAAGTGAAAAATGGATAAAGAAATTGTGGTATTTACTTACAAAGCAATATCACTCAGCAATGAAATCTGTGTCATCAGGCCCTTAGGAGCACAATGAGTGGATTCATGTATGATGATTCTAACTGAAGTAAGTCACACAGAAAAAGAAACATCATAAGATATCAGTAATACACGGAATGTAAACTTGGCTACACAGGAACTGAATTACAGAACAGAACAGGGTCTCAAATTTAGAAAACCAACTTATGCTTGCTTAAGGGGAAAGGTGAGTTGGGTTGCTGCATAAAACCAGAGATTGAAATGAGCACAGATAAAGTTCCTTAAGCCGAATATGGAATAGACAAGAGCTACTCCTTGCTCAACGAAATGGACTCAACACCGCATATTAAACGCCTAAGAATGTACCTGACTAGTAAGTATCTTAAAACCTATGGATTGCTATGTCTCCGAAAGAGAATCAAGCATGTGTACAGGGGCATAAACGCAGCAGTGATAGGATTGGAGAGGTTCGGTGAGCAAATGAAGACCCTTTGAAGTCATATTGCATGGTACCCATTCCACGGGTTTCTACTACCCAGATTTTAGGTATTCTTCCTTCAGCTAAAACATGCATGTGGAACCCAAGTATGATCAACCATGTGAACGGGAGACGTGTTCAAATATGTCTCAGTTTTCCTCCCCTGGTACTCGGGTGCAACATTCCAGACGCTTTACTAACACTCTCCCCACTTGGAGAGTCAGCGCCTTTAACCTCCTGTTTGGCCCAGTTTGCAATTTCTGCGGAAGATGAACAGGAATAGCGAGAACCAATGAGAGGCTAGCTGGAAGTGTCTGGACGGGCAAATTTAACTCTCATTTCCCACCAGGAAGAGGAAATAACCAAAGGCTCAGCGTGCCGTACCGGAACCAGATTAGGGCCTGAAGTCATCCTGCGGTGTTGCGGCCAGCTCAAAAGAAAGCGAGTTGAACAAAGGAGCTCAGGGGCACTGTAATTCACAAACCTGCAGAGTTATAAATGACAGCTATCGTCCAAAAATAGACTGAAGTAAGGCTGCCAAGAGGACTTGAAAGCGGGGCAGAATTGCAGGAAACCGATTTCAGGAGGTAGACTGGAATTGCATTGAAAGCATAGGAAAAGAGGCAGAACGTCCACAATGATGCACTTGGCCAAAAAGGGCGTATGCGTTTTTTCCTGAATACATTCAGGAAAAAACGCATATGCCCTTTTTGGCCAACCAAGCAAGCTTGCAAAGGAAATCTGCACTACAATGAAGTCTCACTTCCCCCCGGTCAAAAGGGCCATCTGAAAAAAGTGTAAAATCCAGAAAGGCAGGACAGGCCATGGAGAACTGGGAGCCTTGTTATGCTGATGGGCGGGATGTAAATTGCCAACAGACACTCGGGAGAAGTGTATGGTGTTTCCTGAAATATCTAAAAGACAAAGCAACAGAGCCTAGGGCACTGCCACTTATGGTCCTATAGCTTAGGGAAATTAAAATCAGAAAGACACAGCCACCCCAAAGTTTGGAACGGCTCTGTTTACAAGAACCTCATTTACAGTACAAGTTCAACATCGCAGAAAGTGAAAAATGGATAAAGAAGTTGTGGTATTTACTTACAAAGCAATATCACTCAGCAATGAAATCTATGTCATCAGGCCCTTAGCATCACAATGAGTGGATTCAGGTATGATGATTCTAACTGAAATAAGTCACACAGAAAAAGAAACATCATAAGATATCAGTAATACACGGAATGTAAACTTGGCTACACAGGAACTGAATTACAGAACAGAACAGGGTCTCAAATTTAGAAAACCAACTTATGCTTGCTTTAGGGTAAAGGTGAGTTGGGGTGCTGCATAAAACCAGAGATTGAAATGAGCACAGATAAAGTTCCTTAAGCCAAATATGGAATAGACAAGAGCTACTCCTTGCTCAACGAAATGGACTCAACACCCCATATTAAATGCCTAAGAATGTACCTGACTAGTAAGTATCTTAAAACCTATGGATTGCTATGTCTCCAAAAGAGAATCAAGCGTGTGTACAGGGGCATAAACGCAGCAGTGATAGGATTGGAGAGGTTCGGTGAGCAAATGAAGACCCTTTGAAGTCATATTGCATGGTACCCATTACACGGGTCTCAACTCTCCAGGTTTAAGGTATTCTTCCTTCAGCTAAAACATGCATGTGGAACCCAATTATGATCAACCATGTGAACGGGAGACGTGTTCAAATATGTCTCAGTTTTCCTCCCCTGGTACTCGGGTGCAACATTCCAGACGCTTTACTAACACTCTCCCCACTTGGAGAGTCAGCGCCTTTAACCTCCTGTTTGGCCCAGTTTGCAATTTCTGCGGAAGATGAACAGGAATAGCGAGAACCAATGAGAGGCTAGCTGGAGGTGTCTGGACGGGCAAATTTAACTCTCATTTCCCACCAGGAAGAGGAAATAACCAAAGGCTCAGCATGCCGGGCCGGAACCAGATTAGGGCCTGAAGCCATCCTGCGGTGTTGCAGCCAGCTCAAAAGAAAGCGAGTTGAAGAAAGGAGCTCAGGGGCACTGTAATTCACAAACCTGCAGAGTTATAAATGACAGCTATCGTCCAAAAATAGACTGAAGTAAGGCTGCCAAGAGGACTTGAAAGCGGGGCAGAATTGCAGGAAACCGATTTCAGGAGGTAGACTGGAATTGCATTGAAAGCATAGGAAAAGAGGCAGAACGTCCACAATGATGCACTTGGCCAAAAAGGGCGTATGCGTTTTTTCCTGAATATATTCAGGAAAAAACGCATACGCCCTTTTTGGCCAACCAAGCAAGCTTGCAAAGGAAATCTGCACTACAATGAAGTCTCACTTCCCCCGGTCAAAAGGGCCATCTAAAAAAGTGTAAAATCCAGAAAGGCAGGACAGGCCATGGAGAACTGGGAGCCTTGTTATGCTGATGGGCGGGATGTAAATTGCCAACAACCACTCGGGAGAAGTGTATGGTGTTTCCTGAAACATCTAAAAAACAAAGCAACAGAACCTAGGGCACTTCCACTTATGGTCCTATAGATTAGGGAAATTAAAATCAAAAAGACACAGCCACCCCAAAGTTTGGAACGGCTCTGTTTACAAGAACCTCGTTTACAGTACAAGTTCAACATCGCAGAAAGTGAAAAATGGATAAAGAAGTTGTGGTATTTACTTACAAAGCAATATCACTCAGCAATGAATTCTATGTCATCAGGCCCTTAGCATCACAATGAGTGGATTCAGGTATGATGATTCTAACTGAAATAAGTCACACAGAAAAAGAAACATCATAAGATATCAGTAATACACGGAATGTAAACTTGGCTACACAGGAACTGAATTACAGAACAGAACAGGGACTCAAATTTAGAAAACCAACTTATGCTTGCTTAAGGGGAAAGGTGAGTTGGGGTGCTGCATAAAACCAGAGATTGAAATGAGCACAGATAAAGTTCCTTAAGCCAAATATGGAATAGACAAGAGCTACTCCTTGCTCAACGCAATGGACTCAAAACCCCATATTAAACCCCTAAGAATATACCTGACTAGTAAGTATCTTAAAACCTATGGATTGCTATGTCTCCGAAAGAGAATCAAGCATGTGTACAGGGGCATAAACGCAGCAGTGATAGGATTGGAGAGGTTCGGTGAGCAAATGAAGACCCTTTGAAGTCATATTGCATGGTACCCATTACACGGGTCTCAACTCTCCAGGTTTAAGGTATTCTTCCTTCAGCTAAAACATGCATGTGGAAGCCAGAGTATGATCAACCATGTGAACTGGAGACGTGTTCAAATATGTCTCAGTTTTCCTCCCCTGGTACTCGGGTTCAACATTCCAGACGCTTTACTAACACTCTCCCGACTTGGAGAGTCAGTCCCTTTAACCTCCTGTTTGGCCCAGTTTGCAATTTCTGCGGAAGATGAACAGGAATAGCGAGAACCAATGAGAGGCTAGCTAGAGGTGTCTGGACGGGCAAATTTAACTCTCATTTCCCACCAGGAAGAGGAATTAACCAAAGGCTCAGCATGCCGGGCCGGAACCAGATTAGGGCCTGAAGCCATCCTGCGGTGTTGCGGCCAGGTCACAAGAAAGCGAGTTGAAGAAAGGAGCTCAGGGGCACTGTAATTCACAAACCTGCAGAGTTATAAATGACAGCTATCGTCCAAAAATAGACTGAAGTAAGGCTGCCAAGAGGACTTGAAAGCGGGGCAGAATTGCAGGAAACCGATTTCAGGAGGTAGACTGGAATTGCATTGAAAGCATAGGAAAAGAGGCAGAACGTCCACAATGATGCACTTGGCCAAAAATGGCGTATGCGTTTTTTCCTGAATATATTCAGGAAAAAACGCATACGCCCTTTTTGGCCAACCAAGCAAGCTTGCAAAGGAAATCTGCACTACAATGAAGTCTCACTTCCCCCCGGTCAAAAGGGCCATCTGAAAAAAGTGTAAAATCCAGAAAGGCAACAGGCCATTGAGAACTGGGAGCCTTGTTATGCTGATGGGCGGGATTTTAATTGCCAACAGACACTTGGGAGAAGTGTATGGTGTTTCCTGAAACATGTAAAAAACAAAGCAACAGAGCCTAGGGCACTTCCACTTATGGTCCTATAGCTTAGGGAAATTAAAATCAAAAAGACACAGCCACCCCAAAGTTTGGAACGGCTCTGTTTACAAGAACCTCGTTTACAGTACAAGTTCAACATCGCAGAAAGTGAAAAATGGATAAAGAAGTTGTGGTATTTACTTACAAAGCAATATCACTCAGCAATGAAATCTGTGTCATCAGGCACTTAGCAGCACAATGAGTGGATTCAGGTATGATGATTCTAACTGAAGTAAGTCACACAGAAAAAGAAACATCATAAGATATCAGTAATACACGGAATGGAAACTTGGCTACACAGGAACTGAATTACAGAACAGAACAGGGTCTCAAATTTAGAAAAACAACTTATGCTTGCTTAAGGGGAAAGGTGAGTTGGGGTGCTGCATAAAACCAGAGATTGAAATGAGCACAGATAAAGTTCCTTAACTCAAATATGGAATAGACAAGAGCTACTCCTTGCTCAATGAAATGGACTCAACACCGCATATTAAATGCCTAAGAATGTACCTGACTAGTAAGTATCTTAAAAACCTATGGATTGCTATGTCTCCGAAAGAGAATCAAGCATGTGTACAGGGGCATAAACGCAGCAGTGATAGGATTGGAGAGGTTCGGTGAGCAAATGAAGACCCTTTTAAGTCATATTGCATGGTACCCATTACACGGGTCTTAAATCTCCAGGTTTAAGGTATTCTTCCTTCAGCTAAAACATGCATGTGGAACCCAAGTATGATCAACCATGTGAACGGGAGACGTGTTCAAATATGTCTCAGTTTTCCTCCCCTGGTACTCGGGTGGAACATTCCAGACGCTTTACTAACACTCTCCCCACTTGGAGAGTCAGCGCCTTTAACCTCCTGTTTGGCCCAGTTTGCAATTTCTGCGGAAGATGAACAGGAATAGCGAGAACCAATGAGAGACTAGCTGGAGGTGTCAGGACGGGCAAATTTAACTCTCATTTCCCACCAGGAAAAGGAAATAACCAAAGGCTCAGCGTGCCGTACCGGACCCAGATTAGGGCCTGAAGCCATCCTGCGGTGTTGCGGCCAGGTCACAAGAAAGCAAGTTGAAGAAAGGAGCTCAGGGGCACTGTAATGCACAAACCTGCAGAGTTATAAATGACAGCTATCGTCCAAAAATAGACTGAAGTAAGGCTGCCAAGAGGACTTGAAAGCGGGGCAGAATTGCAGGAAACCGATTTCAGGAGGTAGACTGGAATTGCATTGAAAGCATAGGAAAAGAGGCAGAAGGTCCACAATGATGCACTTGGCCAAAAAGGGCGTATGCGTTTTTTCCTGAATATATTCAGGAAAAAACGCATACGCCCTTTTTGGCCAACCAAGCAAGCTTGCAAAGGAAATCTGCACTACAATGAAGTCTCACTTCCCCCCGGTCAAAAGGGCCATCTGAAAAAAGTGTAAAATCCAGAAAGGCAGGACAGGTCATGGAGAACTGGGAGCCTTGTTATGCTGATGGGCGGGATGTAAATTGCCAACAACCACTCGGGAGAAGTGTATGGTGTTTCCTGAAACATCTAAAAAACAAAGCAACAGAGCCTAGGGCACTGCCACTTATGGTCCTATAGCTTAGGGAAATTAAAATCAAAAAGACACAGCCAGCCCAAAGTTTGGAATTGCTCTGTTTACAAGAACCTAGTTTACAGTACAAGTTCAACATCGCAGAAAGTGAAAAATGGATAAAGAAATTGTGGTATTTACTTACAAAGCAATATCACTCAGCAATGAAATCTGTGTCATCAGGCCCTTAGGAGCACAATGAGTGGATTCAGGTATGATGATTCTAACTGAAGTAAGTCACACAGAAAAAGAAACATCATAAGATATCAGTAATACACGGAATGGAAACTTGGCTACACAGGAACTGAATTACAGAACAGAACAGGGTCTCAAATTTAGAAAACCAACTTATGCTTGCTTAAGGGGAAAGGTGAGTTGGGTTGCTGCATAAAACCAGAGATTGAAATGAGCACAGATAAAGTTCCTTAAGCCGAATATGGAATAGACAAGAGCTACTCCTTGCTCAACGAAATGGACTCAACACCACATATTAAACGCCTAAGAATGTACCTGACTAGTAAGTATCTTAAAACCTATGGATTGCTATGTCTCCAAAAGAGAATCAAGCGTGTGTACAGGGGCATAAACGCAGCAGTGATAGGATTGGAGAGGTTCGGTGAGCAAATGAAGACCCTTTGAAGTCATATTGCATGGTACCCATTACACGGGTCTCAACTCTCCAGGTTTAAGGTATTCTTCCTTCAGCTAAAACATGCATGTGGAACCCAAGTATGATCAACCATGTAAACGGGAGACGTGTTCAAATATGTCTCAGTTTTCCTCCCCTGGTACTCGGGTGCAACATTCCAGACGCTTTAGTAACACTCTCCCCACTGGAGAGTCAGCGCCTTTAACCTCCTGTTTGGCCCAGTTTGCAATTTCTGCGGAAGATGAACAGGAATAGCGAGAACCAATGAGAGACTAGCTGGAGGTGTCTGGACGGGCAAATTTAACTCTCATTTCCCACCAGGAAGAGGAAATAACCAAAGGCTCAGCGTGCCGTACCGGAACCAGATTAGGGCCTGAAGCCATCCTTGCGGTGTTGCAGCCAGCTCAAAAGAAAGCGAGTTGAAGAAAGGAGCTCAGGGGCACTGTAATTCACAAACCTGCAGAGTTATAAATGACAGCTATCGTCCAAAAATAGACTGAAGTAAGGCTGCCAAGAGGACTTGAAAGCGGGGCAGAATTGCAGGAAACCGATTTAAGGAGGTAGACTGGAATTGCATTGAAAGCATAGGAAAAGAGGCAGAACGTCCACAATGATGCACTTGGCCAAAAAGGGCATATGCGTTTTTTCCTGAATATATTCAGGAAAAAACGCATACGCCCTTTTTGGCCAACCAAGCAAGCTTGCAAAGGAAATCTGCACTACAATGAAGTCTCACTTCCCCCCGGTCAAAAGGGCCATCTGAAAAAAGTGTAAAATCCAGAAAGGCAGGACAGGCCATGGAGAACTGGGAGCCTTGTTATGCTGATGGGCGGGATGTAAATTGCCAACAGACACTTGGGAGAAGTGTATGGTGTTTCCTGAAACATCTAAAAAACAAAGCAACAGAACCTAGGGCACTTCCACTTATGGTCCTATAGCTTAGGGAAATTAAAATCAAAAAGACACAGCCACCCCAAAGTTTGGAACGGCTCTGTTTACAAGAACCTCATTTACAGTACAAGTTCAACATTGCAGAAAGTGAAAAATGGATAAAGAAGTTGTGGTATTTACTTACAAAGCAATATCACTCAGCAATGAAATCTGTGTCATCAGGCCCTTAGCAGCACAATGAGTGGATTCAGGTATGATGATTCTAACTGAAGTAAGTCACACAGAAAAAGAAACATCATAAGATATCAGTAGTACACGGAATGTAAACTTGGCTACACAGGAACTGAATTACAGAACAGAACCGGGACTCAAATTTAGAAAAACAACTTATGCTTGCTTTAGGGTAAAGGTGAGTTGGGGTGCTGCATAAAACCAGAGATTGAAATCAGCACAGATAAAGTTCCTTAAGCCGAATATGGAATAGACAAGAGCTACTCCTTGCTCAACGAAATGGACTCAACACCGCATATTAAACGCCTAAGAATGTACCTGACTAGTAAGTATCTTAAAACCTATGGATTGCTATGTCTCCGAAAGAGAATCAAGCATGTGTACAGGGGCATAAACGCAGCAGTGATAGGATTGGAGAGGTTCGGTGAGCAAATGAAGACCCTTTGAAGTCATATTGCATGGTACCCATTCCACGGGTTTCAACTACCCAGGTTTTAGGTATTCTTCTTTCACATAAAACATGCATGTGGAACCCAGAGTATGATCAACCATGTGATCGGGAGACGTGTTCAAATATGTCTCAGTTCTCCTCCCCTGGTACTCGGGTGCAACATTCCAGATGCTTTACTAACACTCTCCCGACTTGGAGAGTCAGCACCTTTAACCTCCTGTTTGGCACAGTTTGCAATTTCTGCGGAAGATGAACAGGAATAGCGAGAACCAATGAGAAGCTAGCTGGAGGTGTCTGGACGGGCAAATTTAACTCTCATTTCCCAACAGGAAGAGGAAATAACCAAAGGCTCAGCGTGCCGGGCCGGAACCAGATTAGGGCCTGAAGCCATCCTGCGGTGTTGTGGCCAGGTCACAAGAAAGCGAGTTGAAGAAAGGAGCTCAGGGGCACTGTAATTCACAAACCTGCAGAGTTATAAATGACAGCTATCGTCCAAAAATAGACTGAAGTAAGGCTGCCAAGAGGACTTGAAAGCGGGGCAGAATTGCAGGAAACCGATTTCAGGAGGTAGACTGGAATTGCATTGAAAGCATAGGAAAAGAGGCAGAACGTCCACAATGATGCACTTGGCCAAAAAGGGCGTATGCGTTTTTTCCTGAATATATTCAGGAAAAAACGCATACGCCCTTTTTGGCCAACCAAGCAAGCTTGCAAAGGAAATCTGCACTACAATGAAGTCTCGCTTCCCCCCGGTCAAAAGGGCCATCTGAAAAAAGTGTAAAATCCAGAAAGGCAGGACAGGCCATGGAGAACTGGGAGCCTTGTTATGCTGAAGGGCGGGATGTAAATTGCCAACAACCACTCGGGAGAAGTGTATGGTGTTTCCTGAAACATCTAAAAAACAAAACAACAGAAACTAGGGCACTTCCACTTATGGTCCTATAGCTTAGGGAAATTAAAATCAAAAAGACACAGCCACCCCAAAGTTTGGAACGGCTCTGTTTACAAGAACCTCGTTTACAGTACAAGTTCAACATCGCAGAAAGTGAAAAATGGATAAAGAAGTTGTGGTATTTACTTACAAAGCAATATCACTCAGCAATGAAATCTGTGTCATCAGGCCCTTAGCAGCACAATGAGTGGATTCAGGTATGATGATTCTAACTGAAGTAAGTCACACAGAAAAAGAAACATCATAAGATATCAGTAGTACACGGAATGTAAACTTGGCTACACAGGAACTGAATTACAGAACAGAACAGGGACTCAAATTTAGAAAACCAACTTATGCTTGCTTAAGGGTAAAGGTGAGTTGGGGTGCTGCATAAAACCAGAGATTGAAATGAGCACAGATAAAGTTCCTTAAGTCAAATATGGAATAGAGAAGAACTACTCCTTGCTCAACGAAATGGACTCAACACCGCATATTAAACGCCTAAGAATGTACCTGACTAGTAAGTATCTTAAAACCTATGGATTGCTATGTCTCCGAAAGAGAATCAAGCATGTGTACAGGGGCATAAACGCAGCAGTGATAGGATTGGAGATGTTCGGTGAGCAAATGAAGACCCTTTGAAGTCATATTGCATGGTACCCATTCCACGGGTTTCAACTACCCAGGTTTAAGGTATTCTTCCTTCAGCTAAAACATGCATGTGGAACCTAGAGTATGATCAACCATGTGATCGGGAGACGTGTTCAAATATGTCACAGTTTTCGTACCCTGGTACTCGGGTGCAACATTCCAGACGCTTTACTAACACTCTCCCGACTTGGAGAGTCAGTCCCTTTAACCTCCTGGTTGGCCCAGTTTGCAATTTCTGCGGAAGATGAACAGGAATAGCGAGAACCAATGAGAGACTAGCTGGAGGTGTCTGGACGGGCAAATTTAACTCTCATTTCCCACCAGCAAGAGGAATTAACCAAAGGCTCAGCGTGCCGTGCCGGAACCAATTTAGGGCCTGAAGCCATCCTGCGGTGTTGCGGCCAGGTCACAAGAAAGCGAGTTGAAGAAAGGAGCTCAGGGGCACTGTAATTCACAAACCTGCAGAGTTATAAATGACAGCTATCGTCCAAAAATAGACTGAAGTAAGGCTGCCAAGAGGACTTGAAAGCGGGGCAGAATTGCAGGAAACCGATTTCAGGAGGTAGACTGGAATTGCATTGAAAGCATAGGAAAAGAGGCAGAACGTCCACAATGATGCACTTGGCCAAAAAGGGCGTATGCGTTTTTTCCTGAATATATTCAGGAAAAAACGCATACGCCCTTTTTGGCCAACCAAGCAAGCTTGCAAAGGAAATCTGCACTACAATGAAGTCTCACTTCCCCCCGGTAAAAAGGGCCATCTGAAAAAAGTGTAAAATCCAGAAAGGCAGGACAGGCCATGGAGAACTGGGAGCCTTGTTATGCTGATGGGCAGGATGTAAATTGCCAACAGACACTTGGGAGAAGTGTATGGTGTTTCCTGAAACATCTAAAAAACAAAGCAACAGAGCCTAGGGCACTTCCACTTATGGTCCTATAGCTTAGGGAAATTAAAATCAAAAAGACACAGCCACCCCAAAGTTTGGAACGGCTCTGTTTACAAGAACCTCGTTTACAGTACAAGTTCAACATCGCAGAATGTGAAAAATGGATAAAGAAGTTGTAGTATTCACTTACAAAGCAATATCACTCAGCAATGAAATCTGTGTCATCAGGCCCTTAGCATCACAATGAGTGGATTCAGGTATGATGATTCTAACTGAAATAAGTCACACAGAAAAAGAAACATCATAAGATATCACTAATACATGGAATGTAAACTTGGCTACACAGGAACTGAATTACAGAACAGAACAGGGTCTCAAATTTAGAAAACCAACTTATGATTGCTTAAGGGGAAAGGTGAGTTGGGTTCCTGCATAAAACCAGAGATTGAAATGAGCACAGATAAAGTTCCTTAAGCCAAATATGGAATAGACAAGAGCTACTCCTTGCTCAACGAAATGGACTCAACA
The DNA here is from genome assembly GCF_949987515.2 of Delphinus delphis. NCBI lineage: Eukaryota > Metazoa > Chordata > Mammalia > Artiodactyla > Delphinidae > Delphinus > Delphinus delphis. The sequence continues at coordinate 129,521 of NW_027192774.1, forward strand.
CCGCATATTAAACGCCTAAGAATGTACCTGACTAGTAATTACCTTAAAACCTATGGATTGCTATGTCTCCGAAAGAGAATCAAGCATGTGTACAGGGGCATAAACGCAGCAGTGATAGGATTGGAGAGGTTCGGTGAGCAAATGAAGACCCTTTGAAGTCATATTGCATGGTACCCATTCCACGGGTTTCAACTACCCAGGTTTTAGGTATTCTTCCTTCAACTAAAACATGCATGTGGAACCCAAGTATGATCAACCATGTGAACGGGAGACGTGTTCAAATATGTCTCAGTTTTCGTACCCTGGTACTCGGGTGCAACATTCCAGACGCTTTACTAACACTCTCCCCACTTGGAGAGTCAGCGCCTTTAACCTCCTGTTTGGCCCAGTTTGCAATTTCTGCGGAAGATGAACAGGAATAGCGAGAACCAATGAGAGGCTAGCTGGAGGTGTCTGGACGGGCAAATTTAACTCTCATTTCCCACCAGGAAGAGGAAATAACCAAAGGCTCAGCGTGCCGTGCCGGAACCAGATTAGGGCCTGAAGCCATCCTGCGGTGTTGAGGCCAGCTCAAAAGAAAGCGAGTTGAAGAAAGGAGCTCAGGGGCACTGTAATTCACAAACCTGCAGAGTTATAAATGACAGCTATCGTCCAAAAATATACTGAAGTAAGGCTGCCAAGAGGACTTGAAAGCGGGGCAGAATTGCAGGAAACCGATTTCAGGAGGTAGACTGGAATTGCATTGAAAGCATAGGAAAAGAGGCAGAACGTCCACAATGATGCACTTGGCCAAAAAGGGCGTATGCGTTTTTTCCTGAATACATTCAGGAAAAAACGCATACGCCCTTTTTGGCCAACCAAGCAAGCTTGCAAAGGAAATCTGCACTACAATAAAGTCTCACTTCCCCCCGGTCAAAAGGGCCATCTGAAAAAAGTGTAAAATCCAGAAAGGCAGGACAGGCCATGGAGAACTGGGAGCCTTGTTATGCTGATGGGCGGGATGTAAATTGCCAACAACCACTCAGGAGAAGTGTATGGTGTTTCCTGAAACATCTAAAAAACAAAGCAACAGAGCCTAGGGCACTGCCACTTATGGTCCTATAGCTTAGGGAAATTAAAATCAAAAAGACACAGCCACCCCAAAGTTTGGAACGGCTCTGTTTACAAGAACCTCGTTTACAGTACAAGTTCAACATCACAGAAAGTGAAAAATGGATAAAGAAGTTGTGGTATTTACTTACAAAGCAATATCACTCAGCAATGAAATCTGTGTCATCAGGCCCTTAGCAGCACAATGAGTGGATTCAGGTATGATGATTCTAACTGAAGTAAGTCACACAGAAAAAGAAACATCATAAGATATCAGTAATACACGGAATGTAAACTTGGCTACACAGGAACTGAATTACAGAACAGAACAGGGTCTCAAATTTAGAAAACCAACTTATGCTTGCTTAAGGGTAAAGGTGAGTTGGGGTGCTGCATAAAACCAGAGATTGAAATGAGCACAGATAAAGTTCCTTAAGTCAAATATGGAATAGACAAGAGCTACTCCTTGCTCAACGAAATGGACTCAACACCGCATATTAAACGCCTAAGAATGTACCTGACTAGTAAGTATCTTAAAAACCTATGGATTGCTATGTCTCCGAAAGAGAATCAAGCATGTGTACAGGGGCATAAACGCAGCAGTGATAGGATTGGAGAGGTTCGGTGAGCAAATGAAGACCCTTTAAAGTCATATTTCATGGTCCCCATTACACGGGTCTTAACTCTCCAGGTTTAAGGTATTCTTCCTTCAGCTAAAATATGCATGTGGAACCCAAGTATGATCAACCATGTGAACGGGAGACGTGTTCAAATATGTCTCAGTTTTCCTCCCCTGGTACTCGGGTGCAACATTCCAGACGCTTTACTAACAGTCTCCCCACTTGGAGAGTCAGCGCCTTTAACCTCCTGTTTGGCCCAGTTTGCAATTTCTGCGGAAGATGAACAGGAATAGCGAGAACCAATGAGAGACTAGCTGGAGGTGTCTGGACGGGCAAATTTAACTCTCATTTCCCACCAGGAAAAGGAAATAACCAAAGGCTCAGCATGCCGGGCCGGAACCAGATTAGGGCCTGAAGCCATCCTGCGGTGTTGCGGCCAGGTCACAAGAAAGCGAGTTGAAGAAAGGAGCTCAGGGGCACTGTAATTCACAAACCTGCAGAGTTATAAATGACAGCTATCGTCCAAAAATAGACTGAAGTAAGGCTGCCAAGAGGACTTGAAAGCGGGGCAGAATTGCAGGAAACCGATTTCAGGAGGTAGACTGGAATTGCATTGAAAGCATAGGAAAAGAGGCAGAACGTCCACAATAATGCACTTGGCCAAAAAGGGCGTATGCGTTTTTTCCTGAATATATTCAGGAAAAAACGCATACGCCCTTTTTGGCCAACCAAGCAAGCTTGCAAAGGAAATCTGCACTACAATGAAGTCTCACTTCCCCCCGGTCAAAAGGGCCATCTGAAAAAAGTGTAAAATCCAGAAAGGCAATAGGCCATTGAGAACTGGGAGCCTTGTTATGCTGATGGGCGGGATGTAAATTGCCAACAGACACTTGGGAGAAGTGTATGGTGTTTCCTGAAACATCTAAAAAACAAAGCAACAGAGCCTAGGGCACTTCCACTTATGGTCCTATAGCTTAGGGAAATTAAAATCAAAAAGACACAGCCACCCCAAAGTTTGGAACAGCTCTGTTTACAAGAACCTCGTTTACAGTACAAGTTCAACATCGCAGAAAGTGAAAAATGGATAAAGAAGTTGTAGTATTCACTTACAAAGCAATATCACTCAGCAATGAAATCTGTGTCATCAGGCCCTTAGCATCACAATGAGTGGATTCAGGTATGATGATGCTAACTGAAATAAGTCACACAGAAAAAGAAACATCATAAGATATCACTAATACACGGAATGTAAACTTGGCTACACAGGAACTGAATTCCAAAACAGAACAGGGTCTCAAATTTAGAAAACCAACTTATGCTTGCTTAAGGGGAAAGGTGAGTTGGCTTGCTGCATAAAACCAGAGATTGAAATGAGCACAGATAAAGTTCCTTAAGCCAAATATGGAATAGACAAGAGCTACTCCTTGCTCAACAAAATGCACTCAACACCGCATATTAAACGCCTAAGAATGTACCTGACTAGTAAGTATCTTAAAACCTATGGATTGCTATGTCTCCGAAAGAGAATCAAGCATGTGTACAGGGGCATAAACTCAGCAGTGATAGGATTGGAGAGGTTCGGTGAGCAAATGAAGACCCTTTGAAGTCATATTGCATGGTACCCATTCCACGGGTTTCTACTACCCAGATTTTAGGTATTCTTCCTTCAGCTAAAACATGCATGTGGAACCCAAGTATGATCAACCATGTGAACGGGAGACGTGTTCAAATATGTCTCAGTTTTCCTCCCCTGGTACTCGGGTGCAACATTCCAGACGCTTTACTAACACTCTCCCCACATGGAGAGTCAGCGTCTTTAACCTCCTGTTTGGCCCAGTTTGCAATTTCTGCGGAAGATGAACAGGAATAGCGAGAACCAATGAGAGGCTAGCTGGAGGTGTCTGGACGGGCAAATTTAACTCTCATTTCCCACCAGGAAGAGGAAATAACCAAAGGCTCAGCGTGCCGTACCGGAACCAGATTAGGGCCTGAAGCCATCCTGCGGTGTTGCGGCCAGCTCAAAAGAAAGCGAGTTGAACAAAGGAGCTCAGGGGCACTGTAATTCACAAACCTGCAGAGTTATAAATGACAGCTATCGTCCAAAAATAGACTGAAGTAAGGCTGCCAAGAGGACTTGAAAGCGGGGCAGAATTGCAGGAAACCGATTTCAGGAGGTAGACTGGAATTGCATTGAAAGCATAGGAAAAGAGGCAGAACGTCCACAATGATGCACTTGGCCAAAAAGGGCGTATGCGTTTTTTCCTGAATACATTCAGGAAAAAACGCATACGCCCTTTTTGGCCAACCAAGCAAGCTTGCAAAGGAAATCTGCACTACAATGAAGTCTCACTTCCCCCCGGTCAAAAGGGCCATCTGAAAAAAGTGTAAAATCCAGAAAGGCAGGACAGGCCATGGAGAACTGGGAGCCTTGTTATGCTGATGGGCGGGATGTAAATTGCCAACAGACACTCGGGAGAAGTGTATGGTGTTTCCTGAAACATCTAAAAAACAAAGCAACAGAGCCTAGGGCACTGCCACTTATGGTCCTATAGCTTAGGGAAATTAAAATCAAAAAGACACAGCCACCCCAAAGTTTGGGACGCCTCTGTTTACAAGAACCTCGTTTACAGTACAAGTTCAACATCGCAGAAAGTGAAAAATGGATAAAGAAGTTGTGGTATTTACTTACAAAGCAATATCACTCAGCAATGAAATCTATGTCATCAGGCCCTTAGCATCACAATGAGTGGATTCAGGTATGATGATTCTAACTGAAATAAGTCACACAGAAAAAGAAACAACATAAGATATCAGTAATACACGGAATGTAAACTTGGCTACACAGGAACTGAATTACAGAACAGAACAGGGTCTCAAATTTAGAAAACCAACTTATGCTTGCTTAAGGGTAAAGGTGAGTTGGGGTGCTGCATAAAACCAGAGATTGAAATGAGCACAGATAAAGTTCCTTAAGTCAAATATGGAATAGACAAGAGCTACTCCTTGCTCAACGAAATGGACTCAACACCGCATATTAAACGCCTAAGAATGTACCTGACTAGTAAGTATCTTAAAAACCTATGGATTGCTATGTCTCCGAAAGAGAATCAAGCATGTGTACAGGGGCATAAACGCAGCAGTGATAGGATTGGAGAGGTTCGGTAGCAAATGAAGACTCTTTGAAGTCATATTGCATGGTACCCATTCCACGGGTTTCAACTACCCAGGTTTAAGGTATTCTTCCTTCAGCTAAAACATGCATGTGGAACCTAGAGTATGATCAACCATGTGAACGGGAGACGTGTTCAAATATGTCTCAGTTTTCGTACCCTGGTACTCGGGTGCAACATTCCAGACGCTTTACTAACACTCTCCCCACTTGGAGAGTCAGTCCCTTTAACCTCCTCTTTGGCCCAGTTTGCAATTTCTGCGGAAGATGAACAGGAATAGCGAGAACCAATGAGAGGCTAGCTGGAGGTGTCTGGACGGGCAAATTTAACTCTCATTTCCCACCAGGAAGACGAATTAACCAAAGGCTCAGCGTGCCGTGCCGGAACCATATTAGGGCCTGAAACCATCCTGCGGTGTTGAGGCCAGCTCAAAAGAAAGCGAGTTGAAGAAAGGAGCTCAGGGGCACTGTAATTCACAAACCTGCAGAGTTATAAATGACAGCTATCGTCCAAAAATAGACTGAAGTAAGGCTGCCAAGAGGACTTGAAAGCAGGGCAGAATTGCAGGAAACCGATTTCAGGAGGTAGACTGGAATTGCATTGAAAGCATAGGAAAAGAGGCAGAACGTCCACAATGATGCACTTGGCCAAAAAGGGCGTATGCGTTTTTTCCTGAATATATTCAGGAAAAAACGCATACGCCCTTTTTGGCCAACCAAGCAAGCTTGCAAAGGAAATCTGCACTACAATGAAGTCTCACTTCCCCCCGGTCAAAAGGGCCATCTGAAAAAAGTGTAAAATCCAGAAAGGCAGGACAGGCCATGGAGAACTGGGAGCCTTGTTATGCTGATGGGCGGGATGTAAATTGCCAACAACCACTCGGGAGTAGTGTATGGTGTTTCCTGAAACATCTAAAAAACAAAGCAACAGAACCTAGGGCACTTCCACTTATGGTCCTATAGCTTAGGGAAATTAAAATCAAAAAGACACAGCCACCCCAAAGTTTGGAACGGCTCTGTTTACAAGAACCTCGTTTACAGTACAAGTTCAACATCGCAGAAAGTGAAAAATGGATAAAGAAGTTGTGGTATTTACGTACGAAGCAATATCACTCAGCAATGAAATCTGTGTCATCAGGCTCTTAGCAGCACAATGAGTGGATTCAGGTATGATGATTCTAACTGAAATAAGTCACACAGAAAAAGAAACATCATAAGATATCAGTAATACACGGAATGTAAACTTGGCTACACAGGAACTGAATTACAGAACAGAACAGGGTCTCAAATTTAGAAAACCAACTTATTCTTGCTTAAGGGTAAAGGTGAGTTGGCTTGCTGCATAAAACCAGAGATTGAAATGAGCACAGATAAAGTTCCTTAAGCCAAATATGGAATAGACAAGAGCTACTCCTTGCTCAACGAAATGGACTCAACACCGCATATTAAACGCCTAAGAATGTACCTGACTAGTAAGTATCTTAAAACCTATGGATTGCTATGTCTCCAAAAGAGAATCAAGCATGTGTACAGGGGCATAAACGCAGCAGTGATAGGATTGGAGAGGTTCGGTGAGCAAATGAAGACCCTTTGAAGTCATATTGCATGGTACCCATTCCACGGGTTTCAAGTACCCAGGTTTAAGGTATTCTTCCTTCAGCTAAAACATGCATGTGGAACCTAGAGTATGATCAACCATGTGATCGGGAGACGTGTTCAAATATGTCTCGGTTTTCCTCCCCTGGTACTCGGGTGCAACATTCCAGATGCTTTACTAACACTCTCCCCACTTGGAGAGTCAGTCCCTTTAACTTCCTGTTTGGCCCAGTTTGTAATTTCTGCGGAAGATGAACAGGAATAGCGAGAACCAATGAGAGGCTAGCTGGAGGTGTCTGGACGGGCAAATTTAACTCTCATTTCCCACCAGGAAGAGGAATTAACCAAAGGCTCAGCATGCCGGGCCGGAACCAGATTAGGGCCTGAAGCCATCCTGCGGTGTTGCGGCCAGGTCACAAGAAAGCAAGTTGAAGAAAGGAGCTCAGGGGCACTGTAATTCACAAACCTGCAGAGTTATAAATGACAGCTATCGTCCAAAAATAGACTGAAGTAAGGCTGCCAAGAGGACTTGAAAGCGGGGCAGAATTGCAGGAAACCGATTTCAGGAGATAGACTGGAATTGCATTGAAAGCATAGGAAAAGAGGCAGAACGTCCACAATGATGCACTTGGCCAAAAAGGGCGTATGCGTTTTTTCCTGAATATATTCAGGAAAAAACGCATACGCCCTTTTTGGCCAACCAAGCAAGCTTGCAAAGGAAATCTGCACTACAATGAAGTCTCACTTCCCCCCGGTCAAAAGGGCCATCTGAAAAAAGTGTAAAATCCAGAAAGGCAGGACAGGCCATGGAGAACTGGGAGCCTTGTTATGCTGATGGGCGGGATGTAAATTGCCAACAGACACTTGGGAGAAGTGTATGGTGTTTCCTGAAACATCTAAAAAACAAAGCAACAGAGCCTAGGGCACTGCCACTTATGGTCCTATAGCTTAGGGAAATTAAAATCAAAAAGACACAGCCACCCCAAAGTTTGGGACGCCTCTGTTTACAAGAACCTCGTTTACAGTACAAGTTCAACATCGCAGAAAGTGAAAAATGGATAAAGAAGTTGTGGTATTTACTTACAAAGCAATATCACTCAGCAATGAAATCTATGTCATCAGGCCCTTAGCATCACAATGAGTGGATTCAGGTATGATGATTCTAACTGAAATAAGTCACACAGAAAAAGAACCATCATAAGATATCAGTAATACACGGAATGGAAATTTGGCTACACAGGAACTGAATTACAGAACAGAACAGGGTCTCAAATTTAGAAAACCAACTTATGCTTGCTTAAGGGTAAAGGTGAGTTGGGGTGCTGCATAAAACCAGAGATTGAAATGAGCACAGATAAAGTTCCTTAAGTCAAATATGGAATAGACAAGAGCTACTCCTTGCTCAACGAAATGGACTCAACACCGCATATTAAACGCCTAAGAATGTACCTGACTAGTAAGTATCGTAAAACCTATGGATTGCTATGTCTCCAAAAGAGAATCAAGCATGTGTACAGGGGCATAAACGCAGCAGTGATAGGATTGGAGAGGTTCGGTGAGCAAATGAAGACCCTTTGAAGTCATATTGCATGGTACCCATTACACGGGTTTCAACTACCCAGGTTTAAGGTATTCTTCCTTCAGCTAAAACATGCATGTGGAACCTAGAGTATGATCAACCATGTGAACGGGAGACGTGTTCAAATATGTCTCAGTTTTCATACCCTGGTACTCGGGTGCAACATTCCAGACGCTTTACTAACACTCTCCCCACTTGGAGAGTCAGTCCCTTTAACCTCCTCTTTGGCCCAGTTTGCAATTTCTGCGGAAGATGAACAGGAATAGCGAGAACCAATGAGAGGCTAGCTGGAGGTGTCTGGACGGGCAAATTTAACTCTCATTTCCCACCAGGAAGAGGAATTAACCAAAGGCTCAGCGTGCCGTTCCGGAACCATATTAGGGCCTGAAACCATCCTGCGGTGTTGCGGCCAGCTCAAAAGAAAGCGAGTTGAAGAAAGGAGCTCAGGGGCACTGTAATTCACAAACCTGCAGAGTTATGAATGACAGCTATCGTCCAAAAATAGACTGAAGTAAGGCTGCCAAGAGGACTTGAAAGCAGGGCAGAATTGCAGGAAACCGATTTCAGGAGGTAGACTGGAATTGCATTGAAAGCATAGGAAAAGAGGCAGTACGTCCACAATGATGCACTTGGCCAAAAAGGGCGTATGCGTTTTTTCCTGAATATATTCAGGAAAAAACGCATACGCCCTTTTTGGCCAACCAAGCAAGCTTGCAAAGGAAATCTGCACTACAATGAAGTCTCACTTCCCCCCGGGCAAAAGGGCCATCTGAAAAAACTGTAAAATCCAGAAAGGCAGGACAGGCCATGGAGAACTGGGAGCCTTGTTATGCTGATGGGCGGGATGTAAATTGCCAACAACCACTCGGGAGAAGTGTATGGTGTTTCCTGAAACATCTAAAAAACAAAGCAACAGAGCCTAGGGCACTGCCACTTATGGTCCTATAGCTTACGGAAATTAAAATCAAAAAGACACAGCCACCCCTAAGTTTGGGACGCCTCCGTTTACAAGAACCTCGTTTACCATACAAGTTCAATATCACAGAAAGTGAAAAATGGATAAAGAACTTGTGGTACTTACGTACAATGCAGTATCACTCAGCAATGAAATCTATGTCATCAGGCCCGTAGCAGCATAATGAGTGGATTCAGGTACGATGATTCTAACTGAAATAAGTCACACAGAAAAAGAAACATCATAAGATATCACTAATACACGGAATGTAAACTTGGCTACACAGGAACTGCATTCCAAAACAGAACAGGGTCTCAAATTTAGAAAACCAACTTATGCTTGCTTAAGGGTAAAGGTGAGTTGGGGTGCTGCATAAAACCAGAGATTGAAATGAGCACAGATAAAGTTCCTTAAGCCAAATATGGAATAGACAAGAGCTACTCCTTGCTCAACGAAATGGACTCAACACCCCATATTAAACGCCTAAGAATGTACCTGACTAATAAGTATCTTAAAACCTATGGATTGCTATGTCTCCAAAAGAGAATCAAGCGTGTGTACAGGGGCATAAACGCAGCAGTGATAGGATTGGAGAGGTTCGGTGAGCAAATGAAGACCCTTTGAAGTCATATTGCATGGTACCCATTCCACGGGTCTCAACTCTCCAGGTTTAAGGTATTCTTCCTTCAGCTAAAACATGCATGTGGAACCCAGAGTATGATCAACCATGTGAACGGGAGACGTGTTCAAATATGTCTCAGTTTTCCTCCCCTGGTACTCGGGTTCAACATTCCAGACGCTTTACTAACACTCTTCCGACTTGGAGAGTCAGTCCCTTTAACCTCCTGTTTGGCCCAGTTTGCAATTTCTGCGGAAGATGAACAGGAATAGCGAGAACCAATGAGAGACTAGCTGGAGGTGTCTGGACGGACAAATTTAACTCTCATTTCCCACCAGGAAGAGGAATTAACCAAAGGCTCAGCGTGCCGTGCCGGAACCAGATTAGGGCCTGAAGCCATCCTGCGGTGTTGCGGCCAGCTCACAAGAAAGCGAGTTGAAGAAAGGAGCTCAGGGGCACTGTAATTCACAAACCTGCAGAGTTATAAATGACAGCTATCGTCCAAATATAGACTGAAGTAAGGCTGCCAAGAGGACTTGAAAGCGGGGCAGAATTGCAGGAAACCGATTTCAGGAGGTAGACTGGAATTGCATTGAAAGCATAGGAAAAGAGGCAGAACGTCCACAATGATGCACTTGGCCAAAAAGGGCGTATGCGTTTTTTCCTGAATATATTCAGGAAAAAACGCATACGCCCTTTTTGGCCAACCAAGCAAGCTTGCAAAGGAAATCTGCACTACAATGAAGTCTCACTTCCCCCCGGTCAAAAGGGCCATCTGAAAAAAGTGTAAAATCCAGAAAGGCAGGACAGGCCATGGACAACTGGGAGCCTTGTTATGCTGATGGGCGGGATGTAAATTGCCAACAGACACTCGGGAGAAGTGTATGGTGTTTCCTGAAACATCTAAAAAACAAAGCAACAGAGCCTAGGGCACTGCCACTTATGGTCCTATAGCTTACGGAAATTAAAATCAAAAAGACACAGCCACCCCAAACTTTCGAACGGCTCTGTTTACAAGAACCTCGTTTACAGTACAAGTTCAACATCGCAGAAAGTGAAAAATGGATAAAGAAGTTGTGGTATTTACTTACAAAGCAATATCACTCAGCAATGAAATCTGTGTCATCAGGCCCGTAGCAGCACAATGAGTGGATTCAGGTATGATGATTCTAACTGAAATAAGTCACACAGAAAAGAAACATCATAAGATATCAGTAATACACGGAATGTAAACTTGGCTACACAGGAACTGAATTACAGAACAGAACAGGGTCTCAAATTTAGAAAACCAACTTATGCTTGCTTAAGGGTAAAGGTGAGTTGGGGTGCTGCATAAAACCAGAGATTGAAATGAGCACAGATAAAGTTCCTTAAGTCAAATATGGAATAGACAAGAGCTACTCCTTGCTCAACGAAATGGACTCAACACCGCATATTAAACGCCTAAGAATGTACCTGACTAGTAAGTATCGTAAAACCTATGGATTGCTATGTCTCCGAAAGAGAATCAAGCATGTGTACAGGGGCATAAACGCAGCAGTGATAGGATTGGAGAGGTTCGGTGAGCAAATGAAGACCCTTTGAAGTCATATTGCATGGTACGCATTACACGGGTCTCAACTCTCCAGGTTTAAGGTATTCTTCCTTCAGCTAAAACATGCATGTGGAACCTAGAGTATGATCAACCATGTGATCGGGAGACGTGTTCAAATATGTCTCAGTTTTCCTCCCCTGGTACTCGGGTGCAACATTCCAGACGCTTTACTAACACTCTCCCGACTTGGAGAGTCAGTCCCTTTAACCTCCTGTTTGGCCCAGTTTGCAATTTCTGCGGAAGATGAACAGGAATAGCGAGAACCAATGAGAGACTAGCTGGAGGTGTCTGGACGGGCAAATTTAACTCTCATTTCTCACCAGGAAGAGGAATTAACCAAAGGCTCAGCGTGCCGTGCCAGAACAGGATTAGGGCCTGAAGCCATCCTGCGGTGTTGCGGCCAGGTCACAAGAAAGCGAGTTGAAGAAAGGAGCTCAGGGGCACTGTAATTCACAAACCTGCAGAGTTATAAATGACAGCTATCGTCCAAAAATAGAATGAAGTAAGGCTGCCAAGAGGACTTGAAAGCGGGGCAGAATTGCAGGAAACCGATTTCAGGAGGTAGACTGGAATTGCATTGAAAGCATAGGAAAAGAGGCAGAAGGTCCACAATGATGCACTTGGCCAAAAAGGGCGTATGCGTTTTTTCCTGAATATATTCAGGAAAAAACGCATACGCCCTTTTTCGCCAACCAAGCAAGCTTGCAAAGGAAATCTGCACTACAATGAAGTCTCACTTCCCACCGGTCAAAAGGGCCATCTGAAAAAAGTGTAAAATCCAGAAAGACAAGACAGGCCATGGAGAACTGGGAGCCTTGTTATGCTGATGGGCGGGATGTAAATTGCCAACAACCACTCGGGAGAAGTGTATGGTGTTTCCTGAAACATGTAAAAAACAAAGCAACAGAACCTAGGGCACTGCCACTAATGGTCCTATAGCTTAGGGAAATTAAAATCAAAAAGACACAGCCACCCCAAAGTTTGGAATGGCTCTGTTTACAAGAACCTCGTTTACAGTACAAGTTCAACATCGCAGAAAGTGAAAAATGGATAAAGAAGTTGTGGTATTTACTTACAAAGCAATATCACTCAGCAATGAAATCTGTGTCATCAGGCCCTTAGCAGCACAATGAGTGGATTCAGGTACGATGATTCTAACTGAAATAAGTCACACAGAAAAGAAACATCATAAGATATCACTAATACACGGAATGTAAACTTGGCTACACAGGAACTGAATTCCAAAACAGAACAGTGTCTCAAATTTAGAAAACCAACTTATGCTTGCTTAACGGTAAAGGTGAGTTGGGGTGCTGCATAAAACCAGAGATTGAAATGAGCACAGATAAAGTTCCTTAAGCCAAATATGGAATAGACAAGAGCTACTCCTTGCTCAACGAAATGGACTCAACACCCCATATTAAACGCCTAAGAATGTACCTGACTAGTAAGTATCTTAAAACCTATGGATTGCTATGTCTCCAAAAGAGAATCAAGCGTGTGTACAGGGGCATAAACGCAGCAGTGATAGGATTGGAGAGGTTCGGTGAGCAAATGAAGACCCTTTGAAGTCATATTGCATGGTACCCATTACACGGGTCTCAACTCTCCAGGTTTAAGGTATTCTTCCTTCAGCTAAAACATGCATGTGGAACCCAAGTATGATCAACCATGTGAACGGGAGACGTGTTCAAATATGTCTCAGTTTTCCTCCCCTGGTACTCGGGTGCAACATTCCAGATGCTTTACTAACACTCTCCCCACTTGGAGAGTCAGCGCCTTTAAACTCCTGTTTGGCCCAGTTTGCAATTTCTGCGGAAGATGAACAGGAATAGCGAGAACCAATGAGAGGCTAGCTGGAGGTGTCTGGACGGGCAAATTTAACTCTCATTTCCCACCAGGAAGAGGAATTAACCAAAGGCTCAGCATGCCGGGCCGGAACCAGATTAGGGCCTGAAGCCATCCTGCGGTGTTGCGGCCAGGTCACAAGAAAGCGAGTTGAAGAAAGGAGCTCAGGGGCACTGTAATTCACAAACCTGCAGAGTTATAAATGACAGCTATCGTCCAAAAATAGACTGAAGTAAGGCTGCCAAGAGGACTTGAAAGTGGGGCAGAATTGCAGGAAACTGATTTCAGGAGGTAGACTGGAATTGCATTGAAAGCATAGGAAAAGAGGCAGAACGTCCACAATGATGCACTTGGCCAAAAAGGGCGTATGCGTTTTTTCCTGAATATATTCAGGAAAAAACGCATACGCCCTTTTTGGCCAACCAAGCAAGCTTGCAAAGGAAATCTGCACTACAATGAAGTCTCACTTCCCCCCGGTCAAAAGGGCCATCTGAAAAAAGTGTAAAATCCAGAAAGGCAGGACAGGCCATGGAGAACTGGGAGCCTTGTTATGCTGATGGGCGGGATGTAAATTGCCAACAACCACTCGGGAGAAGTGTATGGTGTTTCCTGAAACATCTAAAAAACAAAGCAACAGAACCTAGGGCACTTCCACTTATGGTCCTATAGCTTAGGGAAATTAAAATCAAAAAGACACAGCCACCCCAAAGTTTGGAACCGCTCTGTTTACAAGAACCTCGTTTACAGTACAAGTTCAACATCGCAGAAAGTGAAAAATGGATAAAGAAGTTGTGGTATTTACTTACAAAGCAATATCACTCAGCAATGAAATCTGTGTCATCAGGCCCTTAGCAGCACAATGAGTGGATTCAGGTATGATGATTCTAACTGAAGTAAGTCACACAGAAAAAGAAACATCATAAGATATCAGTAATACACGGAATGTAAACTTGGCTACACAGGAACTGAATTACAGAACAGAACAGGGTCTCAAATTTAGAAAACCAACTTATGCTTGCTTAAGGGGAAAGGTGAGTTGGGGTGCTGCATAAAACCAGAGATTGAAATGAGCACAGATAAAGTTCCTTAAGTCAAATATGGAATAGACAAGAGCTACTCCTTGCTCAAAGAAATGGACTCAACACCGCATATTAAACGCCTAAGAATGTACCTGACTAGTAAGTATCGTAAAACCTATGGATTGCTATGTCTCCGAAAGAGAATCAAGCATGTGTACAGGGGCATAAACGCAGCAGTGATAGGATTGGAGAGGTTCGGTGAGCCAATGAAGACCCTTTGAAGTCATATGGCATGGTACCCATTCCACGGGTTTCAACTACCCAGGTTTAAGGTATTCTTCCTTCAGCTAAAACATGCATGTGGAACCCAGAGTATGATCAACCATGTGAACGGTAGACGTGTTCAAATATGTCTAAGTTTTCCTCCCCTGGTACTCGGGTGCAACATTCCAGACGCTTTACTAACACTCTCCCGACTTGGAGAGTCAGTCCCTTTAACCTCCTGTTTGGCCAAGTTTGCAATTTCTGCGGAAGATGAACAGGAATAGCGAGAACCAATGAGAGGCTAGCTGGAGGTGTCTGGACGGGCAAATTTAACTCTCATTTCCCACCAGGAAGAGGAATTAACCAAAGGCTCAGCATGCTGGGCCGGAACCAGATTAGGGCCTGAAGCCATCCTGCGGTGTTGCGGCCAGGTCACAAGAAAGCGAGTTGAAGAAAGGAGCTCAGGGGCACTGTAATTCACAAACCTGCAGAGTTATAAATGACAGCTATCGTCCAAAAATAGACTGAAGTAAGGCTGCCAAGAGGACTTGAAAGCGGGGCAGAATTGCAGGAAACCGATTTCAGGAGGTAGACTGGAATTGCATTGAAAGCATAGGAAAAGAGGCAGAACGTCCACAATGATGCACTTGGCCAAAAAGGGCGTATGCGTTTTTTCCTGAATATATTCAGGAAAAAACGCATACGCCCTTTTTGGCCAACCAAGCAAGCTTGCAAAGGAAATGTGCACTACAATGAAGTCTCACTTCCCCCCGGTCAAAAGGGCCATCTGAAAAAAGTGTAAAATCCAGAAAAGCAGGACAGGCCATGGAGAACTGGGAGCCTTGTTATGCTGATGGGCGGGATGTAAATTGCCAACAACCACTCGGGAGAAGTGTATGGTGTTTCCTGAAACATCTAAAAAACAAAGCAACAGAACCTAGGGCACTTCCACTTATGGTCCTATAGCTTAGGGAAATTAAAATCAAAAAGACACAGCCACCCCAAAGTTTGGAACGGCTCTGTTTACAAGAACCTCGTTTACAGTACAAGTTCAACATCGCAGAAAGTGAAAAATGGATAAAGAAGTTGTGGTATTTACTTACAAAGCAATATCACTCAGCAATGAAATCTGTGTCATCAGGCCCTTAGCAGCACAATGAGTGGATTCAGGTATGATGATTCTAACTGAAGTAAGTCACACAGAAAAAGAAACATCATAAGATATCAGTAATACACAGAATGTAAACTTGGCTACACAGGAACTGAATTACAGAACAGAACAGGGTCTCAAATTTAGAAAACCAACTTATGCTTGCTTAAGGGTAAAGGTGAGTTGGGGTGCTGCATAAAACCAGAGATTGAAATGAGCACAGATAAAGTTCCTTAAGTCAAATATGGAATAGACAAGAGCTACTCCTTGCTCAACGAAATGGACTCAACACCGCATATTAAACGCCTAAGAATGTACCTGACTAGTAAGTATCTTAAAACCTATGGATTGCTATGTCTCCGAAAGAGAATCAAGCATGTGTACAGGGGCATAAACGCAGCAGTGATAGGATTGGAGAGGTTCGGTGAGCAAATGAAGACCCTTTGAAGTCATATTGCATGGTACCCATTCCACGGGTTTCAACTACGCAGGTTTAAGGTATTCTTCCTTCAGCTAAAACATGCATGTGGAACCTGTAGTATGATCAACCATGTGATCGGGAGACGTGTTCAAATATGTCTCAGTTTTCCTCCCCTGGTACTCGGGTGCAACATTCCAGATGCTTTACTAAACTCTCCCGACTTGGAGAGTCAGTCCCTTTAACCTCCTGTTTGGCCCAGTTTGCAATTTCTGCGGAAGATGAACAGGAATAGCAAGAACCAATGAGAGGCTACCTGGAGGTGTCTGGACGGGCAAATTTAACTCTCATTTCCCACCAGGAAGAGGAAATAACCAAAGGCTCAGCATGCCGTACCGGAACCAGATTAGGGCCTGAAGCCATCCTGCGGTGTTGCGGTCAGCTCAAAAGAAAGCGAGTTGAAGAAAGGAGCTCAGGGGCACTGTAATTCACAAACCTGCAGAGTTATAAATGACAGCTATCGTCCAAAAATAGACTGAAGTAAGGCTGCCAAGAGGACTTGAAAGCGGGGCAGAATTGCAGGAAACCGATTTCAGGAGGTAGACTGGAATTGCATTGAAAGCATAGGAAAAGAGGCAGAACGTCCACAATGATGCACTTGGCCAAAAAGGGCGTATGCGTTTTTTCCTGAATATATTCAGGAAAAAACGCATACGCCCATTTTGGCCAACCAAGCAAGCTTGCAAAGGAAATCTGCACTACAATGAAGTCTCACTTCCCCCCGGTCAAAAGGGCCATCTGAAAAAAGTGTAAAATCCAGAAAGGCAGGACAGGCCATGGAGAACTGGGAGCCTTGTTATGCTGATGGGCGGGATGTAAATTGCCAACAGACACTCGGGAGAAGTGTATGGTGTTTCCTGAAACATCTAAAAAACAAAGCAGCAGAGCCTAGGGCACTGCCACTTATGGTCCTATAGCTTAGGGAAATTAAAATCAAAAAGACACAGCCACCCCAAAGTTTAGGACGCCTCTGTTTACAAGATCCTCGTTTACAGTACAAGTTCAACATCGCAGAAAGTGAAAAATGGATAAAGAACTTGTGGTACTTACGTACAATGCAGTATCACTCAGCAATGAAATCTATGTCATCAGGCCCGTAGCAGCATAATGAGTGGATTCAGGTACGATGATTCTAACTGAAATAAGTCACACAGAAAAAGAAACATCATAAGATATCACTAATACACGGAATGTAAACTTGGCTACACAGGAACTGCATTCCAGAAGAGAACAGGGTCTCAAATTTAGAAAACCAACTTATGCTTGCTTAAGGGGAAAGGTGAGTTGGGGTGCTGCATAAAACCAGAGATTGAAATGAGCACAGATAAAGTTCCTTAAGCCAAATATGTAATAGACAAGAGCTACTCCTTGCTCAACGAAATGGACACAAAACCCCATATTAAACCCCTAAGAATGTACCTGACTAGTAAGTATCTTAAAACCTATGGATTGCTATGTCTCCAAAAGAGAATCAAGCGTGTGTACAGGGGAAAAAACGCAGCAGTGATAGGATTGGAGAGGTTCGGTGAGCAAATGAAGACCCTTTGAAGTCATATTGCATGGTACCCATTCCACGGGTCTCAACTCTCCAGGTTTAAGGTATTCTTCCTTCAGCTAAAACATGCATGTGGAACCCAGAGTATGATCAACCATGTGAATGGGAGACGTGTTCAAATATGTCTCAGTTTTCCTCCCCTGGTACTCGGGTGCAACATTCCAGACGCTTTACTAACACTCTCCCCACTTGGAGAGTCAGTCCCTTTAACCTCCTGTTTGGCCCAGTTTGCAATTTCTGCGGAAGATGAACAGGAATAGCGAGAACCAATGAGAGGCTAGCTGGAGGTGTCTGGACGGGCAAATTTAACTCTCATTTCCCACCAGGAAGAGGAAACAACCAAAGGCTCAGCGTGCCGTGCCGGAACCAGATTAGGGCCTGAAGCCATCCTGCGGTGTTGCGGCAGCTGAAAAGAAAGCGAGTTGAAGAAAGGAGCTCAGGGGCACTGTAATTCACAAACCTGCAGAGTTATAAATGACAGCTATCGTCCAAAAATAGACTGAAGTAAGGCTGCCAAGAGGACTTGAAAGCGGGGCAGAATTGCAGGAAACCGATTTCAGGAGGTAGACTGGAATTGCATTGAAAGCATAGGAAAAGTGGCAGAACGTCCACAATGATGCACTTGGCCAAAAAGGGCGTATGCGTTTTTTCCTGAATATATTCAGGAAAAAACGCATACGCCCTTTTTGGCCAACCAAGCAAGCTTGCAAAGGAAATCTGCACTACAATGAAGTCTCACTTCCCCCCGGTCAAAAGGGCCATCTGAAAAAAGTGTAAAATCCAGAAAGGCAGGACAGGCCATGGAGAACTGGGAGCCTTGTTATGCTGATGGGCGGGATGTAAATTGCCAACAGACACTTGGGAGAAGTGTATGGTGTTTCCTGAAACATCTAAAAAACAAAGCAACAGAGCCTAGGGCACTGCCACTTATGGTCCTATAGCTTAGGGAAATTAAAATCAAAAAGACACAGCCACCCCAAAGTTTGGGACGCCTCTGTTTACAAGAACCTCGTTTACAGTACAAGTTCAACATCGCAGAAAGTGAAAAATGGATAAAGAAGTTGTGGTATTTACTTACAAAGCAATATCACTCAGCAATGAAATCTATGTCATCAGGCCCTTAGCATCACAATGAGTGGATTCAGGTATGATGATTCTAACTGAAATAAGTCACACAGAAAAAGAAACATCATAAGATATCAGTAATACACGGAATGTAAACTTGGCTACACAGGAACTGAATTACAGAACAGAACAGGGTCTCAAATTTAGAAAACCAACTTATGCTTGCTTAAGGGTAAAGGTGAGTTGGGGTGCTGCATAAAACCAGAGATTGAAATGAGCACAGATAAAGTTCCTTAAGTCAAATATGGAATAGACAAGAGCTACTCCTTGCTCAACGAAATGGACTCAACACCGCATATTAAACGCCTAAGAATGTACCTGACTAGTAAGTATCGTAAAACCTATGGATTGCTATGTCTCCAAAAGATAATCAAGCATGTGTACAGGGGCATAAACGCAGCAGTGATAGGATTGGAGAGGTTCGGTGAGCAAATGAAGACCCTTTGAAGTCATATTGCATGGTACCCATTACACGGGTCTCAACTCTCCAGGTTTAAGGTATTCTTCCTTCAGCTAAAACATGCATGTGGAACCCAAGTATGATCAACCATGTGAACGGGAGACGTGTTCAAATATGTCTCAGTTTTCCTCCCCTGGTACTCGGGTGCAACATTCCAGACGCTTTACTAACACTCTCCCCACTTGGAGAGTCAGCGCCTTTAACCTCCTGTTTGGCCCAGTTTGCAATTTCTGCGGAAGATGAACAGGAATAGCGAGAACCAATGAGAGACTAGCTGGAGGTGTCTGGACGGGCAAATTTAACTCTCATTTCCCACCAGGAAGAGGAAATAACCAAAGGCTCAGCATGCCGGGCCGGAACCAGATTAGGGCCTGAAGCCATCCTGCGGTGTTGCGGCCAGGTCACAAGACAGCAAGTTGAAGAAAGGAGCTCAGGGGCACTGTAATTCACAAACCTGCAGAGTTATAAATGACAGCTATCGTCCAAAAATAGACTGAAGTAAGGCTGCCAAGAGGACTTGAAAGCGGGGCAGAATTGCAGGAAACCGATTTCAGGAGGTAGACTGGAATTGCATTGAAAGCATAGGAAAAGAGGCAGAACGTCCACAATGATGCACTTGGCCAAAAAGGGCGTATGCGTTTTTTCCTGAATATATTCAGGAAAAAACGCATACGCCCTTTTTGGCCAACCAAGCAAGCTTGCAAAGGAAATCTGCACTACAATGAAGTTTCACTTCCCCCCGGTCAAAAGGGCCATCTGAAAAAAGTGTAAAATCCAGAAAGGCAGGACAGGCCATGGAGAACTGGGAGCCTTGTTATGCTGATGGGCGGGATGTAAATTGCCAACAACCACTCAGGAGAAGTGTATGGTGTTTCCTGAAACATCTAAAAAACAAAGCAACAGAACCTAGGGCACTGCCACTTATGGTCCTATAGCTTAGGGAAATTAAAATCAAAAAGACACAGCCACCCCAAAGTTTGGAACCGCTCTGTTTACAAGAACCTCGTTTACAGTACAAGTTCAACATCGCAGAAAGTGAAAAATGGATAAAGAAGTTGTGGTATTTACTTACAAAGCAATATCACTCAGCAATGAAATCTGTGTCATCAGGCCCTTAGCAGCACAATGAGTGGATTCAGGTATGATGATTCTAACTGAAATAAGTCACACAGAAAAAGAAACATCATAAGATATCAGTAATACACGGAATGTAAACTTGGCTACACAGGAACTGAATTACAGAACAGAACAGGGTCTCAAATTTAGAAAACCAACTTATTCTTGCTTAAGGATAAAGGTGAGTGGGGGTGCTGCATAAAACCAGAGATTGAAATGAGCACAGATAAAGTTCCTTAAGCCAAATATGGAATAGACAAGAGCTACTCCTTGCTCAACGAAATGGACTCAACACCCCATATTAAACGCCTAAGAATGTACCTGACTAGTAAGTATCTTAAAACCTATGGATTGCTATGTCTCCGAAAGAGAATCAAGCATGTGTACAGGGGCATAAATGCAGCAGTGATAGGATTGGAGAGGTTCGGTGAGCAAATGAAGACCCTTTGAAGTCATATTGCATGGTACCCATTCCACGGGTTTCAACTACCCAGGTTTAAGGTATTCTTCCTTCAGCTAAAACATGCATGTGGAACCTAGAGTATGATCAACCATGTGATCAGGAGACGTGTTCAAATATGTCTCAGTTTTCCTCCCCTGGTACTCGGGTGCAACATTCCAGACGCTTTACTAACACTCTCCCCACTTGGAGAGTCAGTCCCTTTAACCTCCTGTTTGGCCCAGTTTGCAATTTCTGCGGAAGATGAACAGGAATAGCGAGAACCAATGAGAGACTAGCTGGAGGTGTCTGGACGGGCAAATTTAACTCTCATTTCCCACCAGGAAGAGGAATTAACCAAAGGCTCAGCATGCCGGGCTGGAACCAGATTAGGGCCTGAAGCCATCCTGCGGTGTTGCGGCCAGGTCACAAGAAAGCGAGTTGAAGAAAGGAGCTCAGGGGAACTGTAATTCACAAACCTGCAGAGTTATAAATGACAGCTATCGTCCAAAAATAGACTGAAGTAAGGCTGCCAAGAGGACTTGAAAGCGGGGCAGAATTGCAGGAAACCGATTTCAGGAGGTAGACTGGAATTGCATTGAAAGCATAGGAAAAGAGGCAGAACGTCCACAATGATGCACTTGGCCAAAAAGGGCGTATGCGTTTTTTCCTGAATATATTCAGGAAAAAACGCATACGCCCTTTTTGGCCAACCAAGCAAGCTTGCAAAGGAAATCTGCACTACAATGAAGTCTCACTTCCCCCCGGTCAAAAGGGCCATCTGAAAAAAGTGTAAAATCCAGAAAGGCAACAGGCCATTGAGAACTGGGAGCCTTGTTATGCTGATGGGCGGGATGTAAATTGCCAACAGACACTCGGGAGAAGTGTATGGTGTTTCCTGAAACATCTAAAAAACAAAGCAACAGAGCCTAGGGCACTTCCACTTATGGTCCTATAGCTTAGGGAAATTAAAATCAAAAAGACACAGCCACCCCAAAGTTTGGAATGGCTCTGTTTACAAGAACCTCGTTTACAGTACAAGTTCAACATCGCAGAAAGTGAAAAATGGATAAAGAAGTTGTGGTATTTACTTACAAAGCAATATCACTCAGCAATGAAATCTATGTCATCAGGCCCTTAGCATCACAATGAGTGGATTCAGGTATGATGATTCTAACTGAAATAAGTCACACAGAAAAAGAAACATCATAAGATATCAGTAATACACGGAATGTAAACTTGGCTACACAGGAACTGAATTACAGAACAGAACAGGGTCTCAAATTTAGAAAACCAACTTATGCTTGCTTAAGGGTAAAGGTGAGTTGGGGTGCTGCATAAAACCAGAGATTGAAATGAGCACACATAAAGTTCCTTAAGTCAAATACGGAATAGACAAGAGCTACTCCTTGCTCAACGAAATGGACTCAACACCGCATATTAAACGCCTAAGAATGTACCTGACTAGTAAGTATCGTAAAACCTATGGATTGCTATGTCTCCGAAAGAGAATCAAGCATGTGTACAGGGGCATAAACGCAGCAGTGATAGGATTGGAGAGGTTCGGTGAGCAAATGAAGACCCTTTGAAGTCATATTGCATGGTACCCATTACACGGGTCTTAACTCTCCAGGTTTAAGGTATTCTTCCTTCAGCTAAAACATGCATGTGGAACCCAAGTATGATCAACCATGTGAACGGGAGACGTGTTCAAATATGTCTCAGTTTTCCTCCCCTGGTACTCGGGTGCAACATTCCAGACGCTTTACTAACACTCTCCCCACTTGGAGAGTCAGCGCCTTTAACCTCCTGTTTGGCCCAGTTTGCAATTTCTGCGGAAGATGAACAGGAATAGCGAGAACCAATGAGAGACTAGCTGGAGGTGTCTGGACGGGCAAATTTAACTCTCATTTCCCAACAGGAAGAGGAAATAACCAAAGGCTCAGCGTGCCGTGCCGGAACCAGATTAGGGCCTGAAGCCATCCTGCGGTGTTGCGGCCAGCTGAAAAGAAAGCGAGTTGAAGAAAGGAGCTCAGGGGCACTGTAATTCACAAACCTGCAGAGTTATAAATGACAGCTATCGTCCAAAAATAGACTGAAGTAAGGCTGCCAAGAGGACTTGAAAGCGGGGCAGAATTGCAGGAAACCGATTTCAGGAGGTAGACTGGAATTGCATTGAAAGCATAGGAAAAGAGGCAGAACGTCCACAATGATGCACTTGGCCAAAAAGGGCGTATGCGTTTTTTCCTGAATATATTCAGGAAAAAACGCATACGCCCTTTTTGGCCAACCAAGCAAGCTTGCAAAGGAAATCTGCACTACAATGAAGTCTCACTTCCCCCCGGTCAAAAGGGCCATCTGAAAAAAGTGTAAAATCCAGAAAGGCAGGACAGGCCATGGAGAACTGGGAGCCTTGTTATGCTGATGGGCGGGATGTAAATTGCCAACAGATACTCAGGAGAAGTGTATGGTGTTTCCTGAAACATCTAAAAAACAAAGCAACAGAGCCTAGGGCACTGCCACTTATGGTCCTACAGCTTAGGGAAATTAAAATCAAAAAGACACAGCCACCCCAAAGTTTGGGACGCCTCTGTTTACAAGAACCTCGTTTACAGTACAAGTTCAACATCGCAGAAAGTGAAAAATGGATAAAGAAGTTGTGGTATTTACTTACAAAGCAATATCACTCAGCAATGAAATCTATGTCATCAGGCCCTTAGCATCACAATGAGTGGATTCAGGTATGATGATTCTAACTGAAATAAGTCACACAGAAAAAGAAACATCATAAGATATCAGTAATACACGGAATGTAAACTTGGCTACACAGGAACTGAATTACAGAACAGAACAGGGTCTCAAATTTAGAAAACCAACTTATGCTTGCTTAAGGGTAAAGGTGAGTTGGGGTGCTGCATAAAACCAGAGATTGAAATGAGCACAGATAAAGTTCCTTAAGTCAAATATGGAATAGACAAGAGCTACTCCTTGCTCAACGAAATGGACTCAACATCGCATACTAAACGCCTAAGAATGTACCTGAATACTAAGTATCGTAAAACCTATGGATTGCTATGTCTCCAAAAGAGAATCAAGCATGTGTACAGGGGCATAAACGCAGCAGTGATAGGATTGGAGAGGTTGGGTGAGCAAATGAAGACCCTTTGAAGTCATATTGCATGGTACCCATTACACGGGTCTCAACTCTCCAGGTTTAAGGTATTCTTCCTTCAGCTAAAACATGCATGTGGAACCCAGAGTATGATCAACCATGTGAACGGGAGACGTGTTCAAATATGTCTCAGTTTTCCTCCCCTGGTACTCGGGTGCAACATTCCAGACGCTTTACTAACACTCTCCCCACTTGGAGAGTCAGTCCCTTTAACCTCCTGTTTGGCCCAGTTTGCAATTTCTGCGGAAGATGAACAGGAATAGTGAGAACCAATGAGAGGCTAGCTGGAGGTGTCTGGACGGGCAAATTTAACTCTCATTTCCCACCAGGAAGAGGAATTAACCAAAGGCTCAGCATGCCGGGCCGGAACCAGATTAGGGCCTGAAGCCATCCTGCGGTGTTGCGGCCAGCTCAAAAGAAACCGAGTTGAAGAAAGGAGCTCAGGGGCACTGTAATTCACAAACCTGCAGAGTTATAAATGACAGCTATCGTCCAAAAATAGACTGAAGTAAGGCTGCCAAGAGGACTTGAAAGCGGGGCAGAATTGCAGGAAACCGATTTCAGGAGGTAGACTGGAATTGCATTGAAAGCATAGGAAAAGAGGCAGAACGTCCACAATGATGCACTTGGCCAAAAAGGGCGTATGCGTTTTTTCCTGAATATATTCAGGAAAAAACGCATACGCCCTTTTTGGCCAACCAAGCAAGCTTGCAAAGGAAATCTGCACTACAATGAAGTCTCACTTCCCCTCGGTCAAAAGGGCCATCTGAACAAAGTGTAAAATCCAGAAAGGCAACAGGCCATTGAGAACTGGGAGCCTTGTTATGCTGATGGGCGGGATGTAAATTGCCAACAGACATGTGGGAGAAGTGTATGGTGTTTCCTGAAACATCTAAAAAACAAAGCAACAGAGCCTAGGGCACTTCCACTTATGGTCCTATAGCTTAGGGAAATTAAAATCAAAAAGACACAGCCACCCCAAAGTTTGGAACGGCTCTGTTTACAAGAACCTCGTTTACAGTACAAGTTCAACATCACAGAAAGTGAAAAATGGAGAAAGAAGTTGTGGTATTTACTTACAAAGCAATATCACTCAGCAATGAAATCTGTGTAATCAGGCCCTTAGCAGCACAATGAGTGGATTCAGGTATGATAATTCTAACTGAAATAAGTCACACAGAAAAAGAAACATCATAAGATATCAGTAATACATGGAATGTAAACTTGGCTACACAGGAACTGAATTACAGAACAGAACAGGGTCTCAAATTTAGAAAACCAACTTATTCTTGCTTAAGGGTAAAGGTGAGTTGGGGTGCTGCATAAAACCAGAGATTGAAATGAGCACAGATAAAGTTCCTTAAGCCAAATATGGAATAGACAAGAGCTACTCCTTGCTCAAGGAAATGGACTCAACACCCCATATTAAACGCCTAAGAATGTTCCTGACTAGTAAGTATCTTAAAACCTATGGATTGCTATGTCTCTGAAAGAGAATCAAGCATGTGTACAGGGGCATAAACGCAGCAGTGATAGGATTGGAGAGGTTCGGTGAGCAAATGAAGACCCTTTGAAGTCATATTGCATGGTAACCATTCCACGGGTTTCAACTACCCAGGTTTAAGGTATTCTTCCTTCAGCTAAAACATGCATGTGGAACCTAGAGTATGATCAACCATGTGATCGGGAGACGTGTTCAAATATGTCTCAGTTTTCCTCCCCTGGAACTCGGGTGCAACATTCCAGACGCTTTACTAACACTCTCGCCACTTGGAGAGTCAGTCCCTTTAACCTCCTGTTTGGCCCAGTTTGCAATTTCTGCGGAAGATGAACAGGAATAGCGAGAACCAATGAGAGACTAGCTGGAGGTGTCTGGACGGGCAAATTTAACTCTCATTTCCCACCAGGAAGAGGAATTAAACAAAGGCTCAGCGTGCCGTGCCGGAACCAGATTAGGGCCTGAAGCCATCCTGCGGTGTTGCGGCCAGGTCACAAGAAAGCGAGTTGAAGAAAGGAGCTCAGGGGCACTGTAATTCACAAACCTGCAGAGTTATAAATGACAGCTATCGTCCAAAAATAGACTGAAGTAAGGCTGCCAAGAGGACTTGAAAGCGGGGCAGAATTGCAGGAAACCGATTTCAGGAGGTAGACTGGAATTGCATTGAAAGCATAGGAAAAGAGGCAGAACGTCCACAATGATGCACTTGGCCAAAAAGGGCGTATGCGTTTTTTCCTGAATATATTCAGGAAAAAACCCATACGCCCTTTTTGGCCAACCAAGCAAGCTTGCAAAGGAAATCTGCACTACAATGAAGTCTCACTTCACCCCGGTCAAAAGGGCCATCTGAAAAAAGTGTAAAATCCAGAAAGGCAGGACAGGCCATGGAGAACTGGGAGCCTTGTTATGCTGATGGGCGGGATGTAAATTGCCAACAACCACTCGGGAGAAGTGTATGGTGTTTCCTGAAACATCTAAAAAACAAAGCAACAGAGCCTCGGTCACTTCCACTTATGGTCCTATAGCTTAGGGAAATTAAAATCAAAAAGACACAGCCACCCCAAAGTTTGGAACGGCTCTGTTTACAAGAACCTCGTTTACAGTACAAGTTCAACATCGCAGAAAGTGAAAAATGGATAAAGAAGTTGTGGTATTTACTTACAAAGCAATATCACTCAGCAATGAAATCTGTGTCATCAGGCCCTTAGCAGCACAATGAGTGGATTCAGGTATGATGATTCTAACTGAAATAAGTCACACAGAAAAAGAAACATCATAAGATATCAGTAATACACGGAATGTAAACTTGGCTACACAGGAACTGAATTACAGAACAGAACAGGGTCTCAAATTTAGAAAACCAACTTATGCTTGCTTAAGGGTAAAGGTGAGTTGGGGTGCTGCATAAAACCAGAGATTGAAATGAGCACAGATAAAGTTCCTTAAGCCAAATATGGAATAGACAAGAGCTACTCCTTGCTCAACGAAATGGACTCAACACCGCATATTAAACGCCTAAGAATGTACCTGACTAGTAAGTATCTTAAAACCTATGGATTGCTATGTCTCCAAAAGAGAATCAAGCATGTGTACAGGGGCATAAACGCAGCAGTGATAGGATTGGAGAGGTTCGGTGAGCAAATGAAGACCCTTTGAAGTCATATTGCATGGTACCCATTCCACGGGTTTCAACTACCCAGATTTTAGGTATTCTTCCTTCAGCTAATACATGCATGTGGAACCCAAGTATGATCAACCATGTGAACGGGAGACGTGTTCAAATATGTCTCAGTTTTCTTCCCCTGGTACTCGGGTGCAACATTCCAGACGCTTTACTAACACTCTCCCCACTTGGAGAGTCAGTCCCTTTAACCTCCTGTTTGGCCCAGTTTGCAATTTCTGCGGAAGATGAACAGGAATAGCGAGAACCAATGAGAGGCTAGCTGGAGGTGTCTGGACGGGCAAATTTAACTCTCATTTCCCAACAGGAAGAGGAAATAACCAAAGGCTCAGCATGCCGTGCCGGAACCAGATTAGGGCCTGAAGCCATCCTGCGGTGTTGCGGCCAGCTCAAAAGAAAGCGAGTTGAAGAAAGGAGCTCAGGGGCACTGTAATTCACAAACCTGCAGAGTTATAAATGACAGCTATCGTCCAAAAATAGACTGAAGTAAGGCTTCCAAGAGGACTTGAAAGCGGGGCAGAATTGCAGGATACCGATTTCAGGAGGTAGACTGGAATTGCATTGAAAGCGTAGGAAAAGAGGCAGAACGTCCACAATGATGCACTTTGCCAAAAGGGCATATGCGTTTTTTCCTGAATATATTCAGGAAAAAACGCATACGCCCTTTTTGGCCAACCAAGCAAGCTTGCAAAGGAAATCTGCACTACAATGAAGTCTCACTTCCCCCCGGTCAAAAGGGCCATCAGAATAAAGTGTAAAATCCAGAAAGGCAGGACAGGCCATGGAGAACTGGGAGCCTTGTTATGCTGATGGGCGGGATGTAAATTGCCAACAGACACTTGGGAGAAGTGTATGGTGTTTCCTGAAACATCTAAAAAACTAAGCAACAGAGCCTAGGGCACTTCCACTTATGGTCCTATAGCTTCGGGAAATTAATATCAAAAAGACACAGCAACCCCAAAATTTGGGACGGCTCTTTTTACAGGAATCTCTTCTACGGCACAAGTTAAATATCCCAGAGAGGCAAATAATGGATAAAGAAGTTGCGGTACTTCTGTACAACAGAATACCACTCAGCAATGAAATCTATGTCACCAGGCCCGTACCAGCATAATGAGTGGATTGAGGCACGATGATTCTAAGTGAAATAAGTCACACAGAAAAAGAAACATCATAAGGTATCACTAATACACGGAATGTGAACTTGGCTACACATGAACTGAATTACAAAACAGAACAGGGTCTCAAGTTTAGAAAACCAACTTATGCCTGCTTAAGGGGGAAGGTGAGTTGGGGTGCTGCATAAAAGCAGAGTTTGAAATTAGCACAGATACCGTTCCATAAGCCAAATATGTAATAGACAAGAGCTACCCCTTGCTCAACGAAATGGATTCAACAATGAGGTATCACCTCACACCTGGTAGAATAGGCAT
Source organism: Delphinus delphis (assembly GCF_949987515.2). NCBI lineage: Eukaryota > Metazoa > Chordata > Mammalia > Artiodactyla > Delphinidae > Delphinus > Delphinus delphis. The sequence continues at coordinate 157,980 of NW_027192774.1, forward strand.
CATTGAAAATCTACAAACAAAAAATGCTGGAAAGGGTGTGGAGAAAAGGAACCCTCTTCCACTATTGTTGGGAATATAAATTGATACAGTCATTATGGAGAACAATATGGAATTTCTTAAGAAACTAACAATAGAATTACCATATGATACAGCAATCCCAGTACTGGACATATACCCAGACAAAACCATAAATCAAAAAGAGTCATTCACCGCAATGTTCATTGCATCACTATTTACAATATCGAGGTAATGGAAGCAACCTAAATGCCCACAGACAGACGAATGCATAAAGCTGTGGTACATGTATAAAATGGAATATTACTAAGCCATGAAAAGGAATGAAATTGGGTCATTTGTAGAGACGTCGATGGATCTAGAGACTGTCATACAGAGTGAAGTAAGTCAGAAAGAGAAAAACAAATCTTGTATATTCATGCATATATGTGGAACCTAGAAAAACTGTACAGATTAACCATTTTGCAAGGCATAAATAGAGCAACAGATGTAGACAACAAACGTATGGACAACAAGGGGGGAAAGCTGTTGGGGGGGTGGTGGTGGGAGGAGTTGAGAGACTGGGATTGGCATGTATACATTTATATGTATAAAATAGATAACCAATAAGAACCTGCTGTATAAAAATATAAAATAAAATTCAAAATTATAAAGAAGTAAAATTTAAAAAATAAAACAGAAAAAACAATTATTCCCTGCACATACATGTATTTATATGAATAAATTATTTCCATGCTTATATCTGTAAATACAAAAAAGAGGAATAAAATCTACCTTGAACCAAAAACGAAAAAGAGAAAAAAAACACAGAACCCACCAGTTACACAGAGGAAAACCGTATCAGGGCACTTGCTCCAGTTGTAAACAATTCTGAAGTTGGTCAGTGGTGGGGAATCGTCTCCCATTCAGCCAGCAGCCCCCACGCAACAAGCGTCCTCATTGCAAAGCTGGGGCACCGTGCCGAGGCATCTGTGAGTAAACGTGAGCTGAGCCCCAGGCCAGTTGCTGCTGAACTATTCCCACCCGTCCCAGGTAAAACACCTGAATATATACAAGGACTTGAAAGCCTAGAGGAAGGGCCATAGAGCCACACGAGTGACAGCATGCCGGCCGACTTGGTGCCTGCAGGCCAGCCAGGATGGTCCTGGCCCTGGGTGCTCTTCTGGAAGATTTCCATTTCCCTGCCTGAGATACCCGTCCTGTCCCTGCCCCCACTGCTTTTTTCCTTCCTCACCTCTGCCCAGGGAGAAATTCCAGCAGCAGGTATGGGTGACACATCCTCTTCTTTAGCAGGTGGCAGCCTGGCAACTGCTGCAGAAAGTCCAGCAGAGCCCCACTCACACTGGGCCACCCACAAAGCCGTGGCCTCTCACTCCCTCCCACCAGCCCAGCCCCGAGACTGCTGACAGGGCAGAGAAAATGGCGTCAGGCGCGGCTGCAGGGGCTCTTGCTGCCTGGAGTGGTATTTATATTGATCTCAACCCAGGCACACCTGGGGAGGGCTGGCCGGCACGGTAAGGCTGCCCAGGTCAGCCAATCATCACCCCTCAGGGGCTCACAGTTGCAGAAAATGGAACTTGCTGAACCGGCCAGGTCCAAGGAACAGGTGTGGGCTCCTGAGAGTCAGGATAGACAAGGGGCTGCAGCTTTGGCTTGTTTTCTAATCATTTTATCTGGCCCATGAGTGGGAGACAACTTCAAGAAAACCCTCTCCTAATGAGAGGAACCCAGGAGTCAGGGAGAGGAGGGGTGGGTGGTGGTTGGAGACAGAGGCCTGGTGCCCTGGGTGCAGTGGAAGTCTCTGGAAGACCAGGTGGAGGGAGGCCTCACGGAGTGATGCCCAGGGTCACAGACCTGTCGCAGCTGCTGTTTGTTAGTTCAAGTCCTGCTCTGAGGTGCTCTGTGTCAGCTCTGAGCGACAGGTGAGCTGGGGGTGCTCTGCAATGAGGGCTATGTGCACGGTTCCTGTGTGCCCAGCCCTGCCACGGTACCTGCAAGGGTAGCTCTGTATCCTGGGAGGGGCCTGACCACGAGAGCCCCGTGGGCTGGGGTGGGGGTGGGGTACCTGCCCAGGTGAGCTCCATATTCTGGGATTGGTCTGACCACGAGAGCCCCATGGGCTGCTGGGGACCTGGTAAAGGATGTCAGGACAGTCAGTGAAGCCACCGAGGATATACCTCCAGTTGCTCCTAATACCTACACCCTGCTGGTCATTCTACCAACCACCAGGACATGGTATTCTGTATTAGTCTTCAATGATGCCTTCTTTTGTATTCCATTAGTCCCAGAGTCACAAGAAATTTTGGCTTGTGAGTGGCAGGACTCAACATACAACTAAAACAATACTTCCGGGCCGTCTGGCCCCAAGGGTGCAAAAATTCCCACACCATCTTTGGGGAAAGCTTAGCTAAAGACCTAAAAGTTCTACCTCTGGAAAAGGAAACCCTCCTTCAATATGCAGACGACATTCTGATCACCAGCCCTACTAAGGAGGCCTCTGAACTACCAAGCCAATAAAGGATAGAAGTTGTCCAAGAAAAAGCTCAAATATCACAGACTGCGGTGACCTGCCTGGGCTTCATTCTCACAGAAGGTCAGAGAAGCCCATCCCAGGAAAGGGAAGAAACCATTTTCAGCCTTACCCCTTTCTAAAACTAGAAGACAGCTTAGGGGTTCCTGGGGAGGCCAGGGTTTGCTGCTTCTGGATCCCTAACTACAGTCTACTAGCTGGGCCTCTATATGAAACACTGAAAGGAAAAGATGATGATCCTTTTGAATAGAATCCAGAAGTGGCCTTTCAAGAATGGAAAGAGCAGTCAATTCAGACCCTTGCCCTGGAACTCCCTAATTTAGCTAAACCCTTTGACCTTTACATTCCCGGTGAAAGGTGAATTGCCATTGGAGAATTAGTGCAAAAACTGGGACCACTTGAAATGGAACAATGCAAGAATGCCATCCAGGTAGGATAAACTACAGTCACTAAGGGGCTTGGCCCACTGCCACATCTGGCCAAGATACTGGCGGTATCTAAAAACCTGGAAATCAGCAGCCCAAAAGGCCACCTCCCTCCTAAGGGAAAAGGACCCCACGTGGTGATCCTAACCACCAACCATGCCCTGAAGTTGCAGGGTTCGCTCCGTGGGCACACCGACCTCGAGTGAGGAGGCCCTCCAACTCCAACATCCAGAGAGATAACCGGGGGCAACAGGGCACCATGACGACTCGTGTGAACATCACTTGACCTGGAGTTTCTCTCATAAAACAACAAGAGTGTGTCCCAAAAGAGTAGACTACTGCTTGCAGGACTTACTGCACCCAGAGGGGAGCTAATAATCTTGGCGGGGGAACAGTATACCACACTGTCACCATAGAAAAGCCTACAGACACCGTGATGATGGTGGCCAATAAGACCGGCTGGACTCCTGTTTACTTCAAAAGGCTGTTGACTCAGTAGCCATCATGGTCCTTGGTCACCACTGACCCTGGACTGTCTGGGAGTTGAGCGGGCAGGGCTCTGACACCTGGTGCTGTTTGTACGTTAATTCATGGGCCTAATTGAAGAAAGTGCAGACTACTGGTCAGAGCATCTAGGCTGGCAGAGACGGTCAGCCTAAGGTGGCCGAACAAATGTGGGGCGGGGTGAAACCGGCCCCCACAGCGTCTCTGCACATCTCTTTCCTGGACCCTTAAAGGTCATTAGAATCTATAACACTTCCAATGCTGGTGCTCAGGTGGACGAGCAGGGAGGCAGGGGTCCTGGGGACAATCAACGTCACCGGGAGGCTGCTGGGGAGAAGCTCTGACCCTCGCCCCAGGGTATGAGGGCTCCCAACTCAGCACTCAGCAGTTACAGAAGAAGGGTCTGCACCCTCAGCACTCCAAGAATGAGGAACGGGACAAAAGGCAGAGGAGGGGTTTGTCCCCAGCAAAGCCCATTAAAAATCCCTGGGAGATAAAAATAGAATCTGGGCAATAAAGTCAAGTCTAACCTTTTTTATCCTTTGTGCTTTGTCTAATTTCACGTGCTCCTAGGGTCCCGCATGCAGAGGTTCCACACCCGGCACTTCAGACCAGATTTCCTAGTGCAGAATGGCTGGGTCGACACCTCAGCTCCTGGGGCCCAGTGCAGACTCCACGATATAGAGCCTGAGCTACAGCCAACCCGGCCCTCGAGAGCTCCGCCGCCTCCCTCCCTCCCACTGACTCTGACAGGATCTCTACACAGCAGCCCAGCCCACAGCCCACGGGGTAGTGCATGCTCTCACCTCTCCATTCTCTGATCAAAATATAAAGTTTCCTTTGCTTGTGAACCAAACTCAGTCTTGATCTGTTGGCCCCAATGACACTGGGCAGGGGGACACTTGTTGGGGTCCACTCTGGAGGATCAGTAACAGAAATTGAGACTATTGTAACCTCAATGAACAGATGTGTGAGCCAAACTGTAGTTAACATAGAACAGTGTATAAGGCTCGGGTAAAATAAGATGTTTTTAACACTTCCATTTGATATTTCCATCACTTTTTATAAGCAAGTTCAGTGAAAAGGTTTGTCTTATTTGTCAGGTCAATATTAGAGAAACGAAGTGATTTCTTTCCAAGGATGTACAGCTAATAATCTTGGTTAAACCTTCAATCTTGTTTTAAATGCTTTTCCATTGAAAATGATACCTCTCTTTCAGCTCCCCCATTTCTGAGAAGTATAAAATCTTATAATTTATTATTACCAAAGGGGAAAGGTGGGAGGAGGGATAAATTAACAGTTTGGAATGAACACATACACACTGCTATGTATAAAATAGATCATCAACAAGGAACTACTGTATAGCACAGGGAACTACACTCAACATTTTGCAATAACCTATAAGGGGAAATAATCTGAAAAAGAATAGATATTTTTATTGACATCATCTATCAATGACAGTTAAAGTGTAGCCTAAGGGAAGCTGGTGGTGAGTGCTTCTGACCCTGAAGACTTCAATCATCTAAAGTTTGGACTCTGCCTACTTCCCAAGGCCCTTAATGAACATATGTGTAGCCGTAGCTTAAAAACTTCCCCAGTTTGGGTTTCGGGGAGACACTGATTTTGAAAAAGCCCTGGTGTTCTCCTTACATGAATGGGACTCTTCCTACTGCTAAAACATGTCTGTCACACCCAGAGGATGGTATACCGTCTGATCGGGAAGAGTTTGGAAAAGGCATCTCATCTCCTCATCTCCTGGTGCTCGGGTTCACACCTCCAGCGTCTTTACTAACAGTCTCCCCACTTGGAGATGTCAGCACTGTCAACATCCTGTTGCGTACAGTTTGGAATTTGTCCAGAGGATGAAGCGGAAGGATGAGGAACAATGAGAGACAAGTCCTAGGTGTTCAGACAGGCACATGTCACTCTAATTTCCAATCAGGAAGACGAATTGACCAAAGGCTAGGGTTGCCCATGGAAACAGTATAGGGCTTGAGGAAATCCCGCTGCTTTGTGGCCAGTTCCCATAAACACAAGTTGAACAATGGAACTCAGGGGCAGTAAAATTCACAAAACTGCAGAGTTGAAAATATCCATCACTGAAAAATGTCTTGAGGAAAGTCAGAGAAAAGGACTTGTAAGCAAGGGAGAATGGCAGGAAAGGGATTTGAGGAGGTAGAAAGGACTCGCCATTAAGCACAAGAAAAGGAGCTGAACATTGCCAACATTGCAGTTGGCCAAAAAGGGTGTATGCGTTCTTTTCTGTATATATTCAAGAAAAGGGCATACACTTTTTTAGCCAACCAAACAGGTGGGCACTGGAAGTCAATACTACAAAAGATATCACTTCGCATCAGTCAGAAGAGCCATCCTCATAAAGCGTCAACAACAGAAATGCAGGACAGGGCAACGAGAAGAGGGAGCCCTGTGAGACTTATAGTGGAAATGTATATTGCCAACGGCCATTCTGGAGAAGTGTATTGTGTTTACTAAAGCATCTAAAAAATGAGCTACAGAGCATAGGGCACTTGCACTCATGGGCGTATATCTTGGGAAAAACAAAAATCGAGAGGACACAGGCACCCCAATGTTTACCCCCTCTCTGTTTAAAAGATCCTCGACTAGGATATAACTTAAATGTCTCTGGAGGGAAAAAATGGATAGAGATGTGGTACTTAGGTAGAGTGGAATATTATTCAGCCTGGAAATCAATGAAATATGGCCAGTTGTAACAACTCCGGAGGAGTTATGTATGATCATTCTAAGTGACAGAATTCAAAAAGAAAAAGACACATATCATAAGATATCACTTAAAGGTGGAATCCAAAATGGCTACACATGAAATAAATTACAAAACAAAAACATAGTCAAATATGTAGAAAACACGCATAAGGCTGCTAAACGGGAAAGGTGGGGAGGGGTGAGGCATCATCCAGGAGGTTGAAATTAGCAAAGATACCATTCCAAATACCAAACTGATAATCCACAAGGCCTACACGGTAGCTAAAAGAACTGCACTCAGCACACTCAAGTCACCGGAAAAGAATATATACGACTGGTAAGAATCTGAAAAAGAATTTATTGATGTCTCTCTGTACGTGAATCAAGTGGATGTACAGCAGCAAGAAACAGAGCTTTGAAAATCAGCTGTAACCAATATAGTAATAAATTGAAAAAAATAAACGACAGAGAGACAGAGAAAACCTCTTACAACTTTTCCTCAGGGACGGTGATGCAACATGGATTGAACACATCTAGACCCACAGCAGGATGAGACATAAGGCTGGAAACTGTTTGCGCTAAGAGAAATGTGAGGTTGGGTGAGGAAATGCACACCCTTTAAAGTAATACTACCTGGTACCCATTCAATGGGTCCCAAATCTGCAGGTTCAAGGGATCTTCCTACAGCTAAAACATGCATGGAAAACCCAGAGGACTGTACACCATGTGATCGGGAGATGTGTCTATAATGCACCTCATTTATCCTCTCCTGGTGCTCCTGCTCACCATTCCAGCCACGCTACTTAGAATCTCCCCACTTGGAGAATCAGCACATTTAAACTTCTGTTTCACACATTTTGCAAATTGTGAGGAGGATGAACGGGAAGAGGGGGAACCAATGAGAGAAGAGTTGTAGGGGTTTGGACGGGCACATATCACTCTAATTTCCCATTAAGAGTAAGAATTAAAGGAAGGCTCAGCCTGCCTCGCCGGAGCCAAAATAGGGCCTGAAGCAATCCTGCGGGTTTGAGGCCAGCTCACAAAAGAGCAACTTAAAAAATGGAGCTCAGGGTCACTGCAATTCACAAACCTGCAGAGTTATAAATGAAAACTAACGTCCAAAAATATGTTGAGGTAAGGCAAAGAAGAGGATCTGAATGCAAGACAGAATTGCAAGAAACAGATTTCAAGAGATAGATTGGACTCGTCTTTAACGCACATGAAAAGCGGCAGAATTTCGACAATGATGCAGTTGGCCCAAAAGGGCGTATGCGTTTTTTCCTGATTATATCCAGGAAAAAACGCATACGCACTTTATGGGCAACGAAGCAAGCAAGCAATGCAAATGTGCACAACAAAGAAGTCTCACTTCCCACCGGTCAAAAGGGCCATCCTAAAAAATTGTAAAAACCAGAAATGCAGGACAGGCCATGGAGAACAGGGAGCCTTTATACGTTGATGGGCAGTGTGTGAACTGCCGAGAGCCACTCTGGAGAAGTGTATGGTGGTTCCTAAATCATCTAAAAAACAGAGCTACAGAGCATAGGACACTTCCAATCATGGGAGTATATCTAGGGAAGTCTAAAAATCAACAAGACACAAGCACACCACAGTTTAGGGCTACTCTGTTTACAAGAACCTCAACTTCAGTACACCTTAAATATCCCAGGAAAGAGAACAATGGATAAAGAAGATGTGGTACTTATGTACAATGGAATATCTCTTCACCATGAAATCAATGTAATAAGGCTAGTAGAAGGATAAAGAGTGGATTTAGGTCCGATAATACTACTTGAAATAAGTCAAACAGAAAAAGAAACATATCATAAGATATCACTTATAGAGGGAGGGTAAATATGGCTGCACAAGAAATGAATTACAGAACAGAACAGTGTCTCACATTTAGAAAACACACTTATGTCAGCTTAAGGGGAAAGGAGAGGTGGGGTGATGCATAAAACCAGAGTTTGAAATTAGCACAGATACCGTTCAATAAACCAAATAGGTATTAGACAAGATCTACACCTTGCTCAATGAACAGGCCTCAACACACCCTATACACCGCAGAGAAATATATCTGAGGAATAAGAATCTTAAAACCCATGTATTGATATATCTCCATAAGGGAATCAAGTGTGTGCAGAGCGGCACAAACACAGCAGTGAAAAGGAGCTAAACCCCATTATAGAAATAAATTTTAAAAACAAAACGCTGAAACAATGAAAGAGAGAAAAATTCTTACAAAATTGGCTCAGGGGCTGTGATGCAACCTGGATTGACCACATATAAACCCACAGCTGGATAAGACATAAGGCTGGACACTTGGGGCTGACAGGATTGGTGAGCTTTGGTGAGCAACTGCCGAAAGTTTAATGCAATACTTCATGCTACTCAGTCCAAGGGTCCCAACACTCCAGGTTGAAGGGAATCTTCCTACAGCTAAACCATGCTTGGGAAACCCAGCGACTGGTATACCATATGATCGGGAAAGGTTTCTAAAACGCACCTCATTTTTCCTCTCCTGGGGCTCCGGATCGACATTCCAGCCGCTTTACTAACAACATCCCCACATGGAGTCAATGCCTTTAAGTTCTGGTATCGCACAGTCTGCAGTTAGTGCAGAGGATGAATGGGAATAGGGGGAACCAGTGAGAAACTAGCTGTAGCGGTTTCAATGGGCACATGTCACTCTAATATCACATCAGTAAGAAGAATTAACCAAAGGCACAGCAGGTGCCCCAGAAGAAAAATAGGGCTTCAAGGAATCCTGTGGTTATGGGGCAAGACCACAAAAATAAGAGCTAAAAAATGGAGCTAAGGGCCACTGCATTCAAAAACGTGCAGAGTTATACAGGCCAACTATTTTTAAAAAATATATTGAGGTAAGGCTATGAAGAGGCATTGAAAGCAAGGCAGAAATGCAGGTAACCGATTTCAGGAGGTAGACTGGAATTGCATTGAAAGCATAGGAAAAGAGGCAGAACGTCCACAATGATGCATTTGGCCAAAAAGGGCGTATGCGTTTTTTCCTGAATATATTCAGGAAAAAACGCATACGCCCTTTTTGGCCAACCAAGCAAGCTTGCAAAGGAAATCTGCACTACAATGAAGTCTCACTTCCCCCCGGTCAAAAGGGCCATCTGAAAAAAGTGTAAAATCCAGAAAGGCAACAGGCCATGGAGAACTGGGAGCCTTGTTATGCTGATGGGCGGGATGTAAATTGCCAACAGACACTCGGGAGAAGTGTATGGTGTTTCCTGAAACATCTAAAAAACAAAGCAACAGAGCCTAGGGCACTTCCACTTATGGTCCTATAGCTTAGGGAAATTAAAATCAAAAAGACACAGCCACCCCAAAGTTTGGAACGGCTCTGTTTACAAGAACCTCGTTTACAGTACAAGTTCAACATCGCAGAAAGTGAAAAATGGATAAAGAACTTGTGGTACTTACGTACAATGCAGTATCACTCAGCAATGAAATCTATGTCATCAGGCCCGTAGCAGCATAATGAGTAGATTCAGGTACGATGATTCTAACTGAAATAAGTCACACAGAAAAAGAAACATCATAAGATATCACTAATACACGGAATGTAAACTTGGCTACACAGGAACTGAATTACAGAACAGAACAGGGTCTCAAATTTAGAAAACCAACTTATGCTTGCTTAAGGGGAAAGGTGAGTTGGGTTGCTGCATAAAACCAGAGTTTGAAATGAGCACAGATAAAGTTCCTTAAGCCAAATATGGAATAGACAAGAGCTACTCCTTGCTCAACGAAATGGACTCAACACCGCATATTAAACGCCTAAGAATGTACCTGACTAGTAAGTATCTTAAAACCTATGTATTGCTATGTGTCCGAAAGAGAATCAAGCATGTGTACAGGGGCATAAACGCAGCAGTGATAGGATTGGAGAGGTTCGGTGAGCAAATGAAGACCCTTTGAAGTCATATTGCATGGTACCCATTCCACGGGTTTCAACTACCAAGGTTTTAGGTATTCTTCCTTCAGCTAAAACATGCATGTGGAACCCAGAGTATGATCAACCATGTGATCGGGAGACGTGTTCAAATATGTCTCAGTTTTCCTCCCCTGGTACTCGGGTGCAACATTCCAGACGCTTTACTAACACTCTCCGCACTTGGAGAGTCAGTCCCTTTAACCTCCTGTTTGGCCCAGTTTGCAATTTCTGCGGAAGATGAACAGGAATAGCGAGAACCAATGAGAGGCTAGCTGGACGTGTCTGGACGGGCAAATTTAACTCTCATTTCCCACCAGGAAGAGGAATTAACCAAAGGCTCAGCATGCCGGGCCGGAACCAGATTAGGGCCTGAAGCCATCCTGCGGTGTTGCGGCCAGCTCAAAAGAAACCGAGTTGAAGAAAGGAGCTCAGGGGCACTGTAATTCACAAACCTGCAGAGTTATAAATGACAGCTATCGTCCAAAAATAGACTGAAGTAAGGCTGCCAAGAGGACTTGAAAGCGGGTCAGAATTGCAGGAAACCGATTTCAGGAGGTAGACTGGAATTGCATTGAAAGCATAGGAAAAGAGGCAGAACGTCCACAATGATGCACTTGGCCAAAAAGGGCGTATGCGTTTTTTCCTGAATATATTCAGGAAAAAACGCATACGCCCTTTTTGGCCAACCAAGCAAGCTTGCAAAGGAAATCTGCACTACAATGAAGTCTCACTTCCCCCCGGTCAAAAGGGCCATCTGAAAAAAGTGTAAAATCCAGAAAGGCAGGACAGGCCATGGAGAACTGGGAGCCTTGTTATGCTGATGGGCGGGATGTAAATTGCCAACAGACACTGGGGAGAAGTGTATGGTGTTTCCTGAAACATCTAAAAAACAAAGCAACAGAGCCTAGGGCACTTCCACTTATGGTCCTATAGCTTAGGGAAATTAAAATCAAAAAGACACAGCCACCCCAAAGTTTGGGACGCCTCTGTTTACAAGAACCTCGTTTACAGTACAAGTTCAACATCGCAGAAAGTGAAAAATGGATAAAGAAGTTGTGGTATTTACTTACAAAGCAATATCACTCAGCAATGAAATCTATGTCATCAGGCCCTTAGAATCACAATGAGTGGATTCAGGTATGATGATTCTAACAGAAATAAGTCACACAGAAAAAGAAACATCATAAGATATCATTAATACACGGAATGTAAACTTGGCTACACAGGAACTGAATTACAGAACAGAACAGGGTCTCAAATTTAGAAAACCAACTTATGCTTGCTTAAGGGTAAAGGTGAGTTGGGGTGCTGCATAAAACCAGAGATTGAAATGAGCACAGATAAAGTTCCTTTAGTCAAATATGGAATAGACAAGAGCTACTCCTTGCTCAACGAAATGGACTCAACACCGCATATTAAACGCCTAAGAATGTACCTGACTAGTAAGTATCTTAAAACCTATGGATTGCTATGTCTCCGAAAGAGAATCAAGCATGTGTACAGGGGCATAAACGCAGCAGTGATAGGATTGGAGAGGTTCGGTGAGCAAATGAAGACCCTTTGAAGTCATATTGCATGGTACCCATTACACGGGTCTCAACTCTCCAGGTTTAAGGTATTCTTCCTTCAGCCAAAACATGCATGTGGAACCCAAGTATGATCAACCATGTGAACGGGAGACGTGTTCAAATATGTCTCAGTTTTCGTCCCCTGGTACTCGGGTGCAACATTCCAGACGCTTTACTAACACTCTCCCCAGTTGGAGAGTCAGCGCCTTTAACCTCCTGTTTGGCCCAGTTTGCAATTTCTGCGGAAGATGAACAGGAATAGCGAGAACCAATGAGAGGCTAGCTGGAGGTGTCTGGACGGGCAAATTTAACTCTCATTTCCCACCAGGAAGAGGAATTAACCAAAGGCTCAGCGTGCCGGGCCGGAACCAGATTAGGGCCTGAAGCCATCCTGCGGTGTTGCGGCCAGCTCAAAAGAAACCGAGTTGAAGAAAGGAGCTCAGGGGCACTGTAATTCACAAACCTGCAGAGTTATAAATGACAGCTATCGTCCAAAAATAGACTGAAGTAAGGCTGCCAAGAGGACTTGAAAGCGGGGCAGAATTGCAGGAAACCGATTTCAGGAGGTAGACTGGAATTGCATTGAAAGCATAGGAAAAGAGGCAGAACGTCCACAATGATGCACTTGGCCAAAAAGGGCGTATGCGTTTTTTCCTGAATATATTCAGGAAAAAACGCATACGCCCTTTTTGGCCAACCAAGCAAGCTTGCAAAGGAAATCTGCACTACAATGAAGTCTCACTTCCCCCCGGTCAAAAGGGCCATCTGAAAAAAGTGTAAAATCCAGAAAGGCAGGACAGGCCATGGAGAACTGGGAGCCTTGTTATGCTGATGGGCGGGATGTAAATTGCCAACAACCACTCGGGAGAAGTGTATGGTGTTTCCTGAAACATCTAAAAAACAAAGCAACAGAACCTAGGGCACTTCCACTTATGGTCCTATAGCTTAGGGAAATTAAAATCAAAAAGACACAGCCACCCCAAAGTTTGGAACGGCTCTGTTTACAAGAACCTCGTTTACAGTACAAGTTCAACATCGCAGAAAGTGAAAAGTGGAGAAAGAAGTTGTGGTATTTACTTACAAAGCAATATCACTCAGCAATGAAATCTGTGTCATCAGGCCCTTAGCAGCACAATGAGTGGATTCAGGTATGATGATTCTAACTGAAGTAAGTCACACAGAAAAAGAAACATCATAAGATATCAGTAATACACGGAATGTAAACTTGGCTACACAGGAACTGAATTACAGAACAGAACAGGGTCTCAAATTTACAAAAACAACTTATGCTTGCTTAAGGGTAAAGGTGAGTTGGGGTGCTGCATAAAACCAGAGATTGAAATGAGCACAGATAAAGTTCCTTAAGCCAAATATGGAATAGACTAGAGCTACTCCTTGCTCAATGAAATGGACTCAACAACGCATATTAAACGCCTAAGAATGTACCTGACTTGTAAGTATCTTAAAACCTATGGATTGCTATGTCTCCAAAAGAGAATCAAGCATGTGTACAGGGGCATAAACGCAGCAGTGATAGGATTGGAGAGGTTGGGTGAGCAAATGAAGACCCTTTGAACTCATATTGCATGGTACCCATTCCACGGGTTTCAACTACCCAGGTTTAAGGTATTCTTCCTTCAGCTAAAACATGCATGTGGAACCTAGAGTATGATCAACCATGTGATCGGGAGACGTGTTCAAATATGTCTCAGTTTTCGTACCCTGGTACTCGGGTGCAACATTCCAGACGCTTTACTAACACTCTCCCGACTTGGAGAGTCAGTCCCTTTAACCTCCTGTTTGGCCCAGTTTGCAATTTCTGCGGAAGATGAACAGGAATAGCGAGAACCAATGGAGACTAGCTGGAGGTGTCTGGACGGGCAAATTTAACTCTCATTTCCTACCAGGAAGAGGAATTAACCAAAGCCTCAGCGTGCCATGCCAGAATCAGATTAGGGCCTGAAGCCATCCTGCGGTGTTGCTGCCAGCTCAAAAGAAAACGAGTTGAAGAAAGGAGCTCAGGGGCACTGTAATTCACAAACCTGCAGAGTTATAAATGACAGCTATCGTCCAAAAATAGACTGAAGTAAGGCTGCCAAGAGGACTTGAAAGCGGGGCAGAATTGCAGGAAACTGATTTCAGGAGGTAGACTGGAATTGCATTGAAAGCATAGGAAAAGAGGCAGAACGTCCACAATGATGCACTTGGCCAAAAAGGGCGTATGCGTTTTTTCCTGAATATATTCAGGAAAAAACGCATACGCACTTTTTGGCCAACCAAGCAAGCTTGCAAAGGAAATCTGCACTACAATGAAGTCTCACTTCCCCCCAGTCAAAAGGGCCATCTGAAAAAAGTGTAAAATCCAGAAAGGCAGGACAGGCCATGGAGAACTGGGAGCCTTGTTATGCTGATGGGCGGGATGTAAATTGCCAACAGACACTCGGGAGAAGTGTATGGTGTTTTCTGAAACATCTAAAAAACAAAGCAACAGAGCCTAGGGCACTGCCACTTATGGTCCTATAGCTTAGGGAAATTAAAATCAAAAAGACACAGCCACCCCAAAGTTTGGGACGCCTCTGTTTACAAGAACCTCGTTTACAGTACAAGTTCAACATCGCAGAAAGTGAAAAATGGATAAAGAAGTTGTGGTATTTACTTACAAAGCAATATCACTCAGCAATGAAATCTATGTCATCAGGCCCTTAGCATCACAATGAGTGGATTCAGGTATGATGATTCTAACTGAAATAAGTCACACAGAAAAAGAAACATCATAAGATATCAGTAATACACGGAATGTAAACTTGGCTACACAGGAACTGAATTACAGAACAGAACAGGGTCTCAAATTTAGAAAACCAACTTATGCTTGCTTAAGGGTAAAGGTGAGTTGGGGTGCTGCATAAAACCAGAGATTGAAATGAGCACAGATAAAGTTCCTTAAGCCAAATATGGAATAGACAAGAGCTACTCCTTGCTCAACGAAATGGACTCAACACCGCATATTAAACGCCTAAGAATGTACCTGACTAGTAAGTATCTTAAAACCTATGGATTGCTATGTCTCCGAAAGAGAATCAAGCATGTGTACAGGGGCATAAACGCAGCAGTGATAGGATTGGAGAGGTTCGGTGAGCAAATGAAGACCCTTTGAAGTCATATTGCATGGTACCCATTACACGGGTCTTAACTCTCCAGGTTTAAGGTATTCTTCCTTCAGCTAAAACATGCATGTGGAACCTAGAGTATGATCAACCATGTGATCGGGAGACGTGTTCAAATATGTCTCAGTTTTCCTCCCCTGGTACTCGGGTGCAACATTCCAGACGCTTTACTAACACTCTCCCGACTTGGAGAGTCAGTCCCTTTAACCTCCTGTTTGGCCCAGTTTGCAATTTCTGCGGAAGATGAACAGGAATAGCGAGAACCAATGGAGACTAGCTGGAGGTGTCTGGACGGGCAAATTTAACTCTCATTTCCTACCAGGAAGAGGAATTAACCAAAGGCTCAGCGTGCCGTACCGGAGCCAGATTAGGGCCTGAAGCCATCCTGCGGTGTTGCGGCCAGCTCAAAAGAAACCGAGTTGAAGAAAGGAGCTCAGGGGCACTGTAATTCACAAACCTGCAGAGTTATAAATGACAGCTATCGTCCAAAAATAGACTGAAGTAAGGCTGCCAAGAGGACTTGAAAGCGGGGCAGCATTGCAGGAAACCGATTTCAGGAGGTAGACTGGAATTGCATTGAAAGCATAGGAAAAGAGGCAGAACGTCCACAATGATGCACTTGGCCAAAAAGGGCGTATGCGTTTTTTCCTGAATATATTCAGGAAAAAACGCATACGCCCTTTTTGGCCAACCAAGCAAGCTTGCAAAGGAAATCTGCACTACAATGAAGTCTCACTTCCCCCCGGTCAAAAGGGCCATCTGAAAAAAGTGTAAAATCCAGAAAGGCAGGACAGGCCATGGAGAACTGGGAGCCTTGTTATGCTGATGGGCGGGATGTAAATTGCCAACAACCACTCGGGAGAAGTGTATGGTGTTTCCTGAAACATCTAAAAAACAAAGCAACAGAACCTAGGGCACTTCCACTTATGGTCCTATAGCTTAGGGAAATTAAAATCAAAAAGACACAGCCACCCCAAAGTTTGGAACGGCTCTGTTTACAAGAACCTCGTTTACAGTACAAGTTCAACATCGCAGAAAGTGAAAAATGGAGAAAGAAGTTGTGGTATTTACTTACAAAGCAATATCACTCAGCAATGAAATCTGTGTCATCAGGCCCTTAGCAGCACAATGAGTGGATTCAGGTATGATGATTCTAACTGAAATAAGTCACACAGAAAAAGAAACATCATAAGATATCACTAATACACGGAATGTAAACTTGGCTACACAGGAACTGAATTACAGAACAGAACAGGGTGTCAAATTTAGAAAACCAACTTATTCTTGCTTAAGGGTAAAGGTGAGTTGGGGTGCTGCATAAAACCAGAGATTGAAATGAGCACAGATAAAGCTCCTTAAGCCAAATATGGAATAGACAAGAGCTACTCCTTGCTCAACGAAATGGACTCAACACCCCATATTAAACGCCTAAGAATGTTCCTGACTAGTAAGTATCTTAAAACCTATGGATTGCTATGTCTCCGAAAGAGAATCAAGCATGTGTACAGGGGCATAAACGCAGCAGTGATAGGATTGGAGAGGTTCGGTGAGCAAATGAAGACCCTTTGAAGTCATATTGCATGGTACCCATTCCACGGGTTTCAACTATCCAGGTTTAAGGTATTCTTCCTTCAGCTAAAACATGCATGTGGAACCTAGAGTATGATCAACCATGTGATCAGGAGACGTGTTCAAATATGTCTCAGTTTTCCTCCCCTGGTACTCGGGTGCAACATTCCAGATGCTTTACTAACACTCTCCCCACTTGGAGAGTCAATCCCTTTAACTTCCTGTTAGGCCCAGTTTGCAATTTCTGCGGAAGATGAACAGGAATAGCGAGAACCAATGAGAGGCTAGCTGGAGGTGTCTGGACGGGCAAATTTAACTCTCATTTCCCACCAGGAAGAGGAACTAACCAAAGGATCAGCATGCCGGGCCGGAACCAGATTAGGGCCTGAAGCCATCCTGCGGTGTTGCGGCCAGGTCACAAGAAAGCGAGTTGAAGAAAGGAGCTCAGGGGCACTGTAATTCACAAACCTGCAGAGTTATAAATGACAGCTATCGTCCAAAAATAGACTGAAGTAAGGCTGCCAAGAGGACTTGAAAGCGGGGCAGAATTGCAGGAAACCGATTTCAGGAGGTAGACTGGAATTGCATTGAAAGCATAGGAAAAGAGGCAGAACGTCCACAATGATGCACTTGGCCAAAAAGGGCGTATGCGTTTTTTCCTGAATATATTCAGGAAAAAACGCATACGCCCTTTTTGGCCAACCAAGCAAGCTTGCAAAGGAAATCTGCACTACAATGAAGTCTCACTTCCCCCCGGTCAAAAGGGCCATCTGAAAAAAGTGTAAAATCCAGAAAGGCAACAGGCCATTGAGAACTGGGAGCCTTGTTATGCTGATGGGCGGGATGTAAATTGCCAACAGACACTCGAGAGAAGTGTATGGTGTTTCCTGAAACATCTAAAAAACAAAGCAACAGAGCCTAGGGCACTTCCACTTATGGTCCTATAGCTTAGGGAAATTAAAATCAAAAAGACACAGCCACCCCAAAGTTTGGAATGGCTCTGTTTACAAGAACCACGTTTACAGTACAAGTTCAACATCGCAGAAAGTGAAAAATGGATAAAGAACTTGTGGTACTTACGTACAATGCAGTATCACTCAGCAATGAAATCTATGTCATCAGGCCCGTAGCAGCATAATGAGTAGATTCAGGTATGATGATTCTAACTGAAATAAGTCACACAGAAAAAGAAACATCATAAGATATCACTAATACACGGAATGTAAACTTGGCTACACAGGAACTGAATTCCAAAACAGAACAGGTTCTCAAATTTAGAAAACCAACTTATGCTTGCTTAAGGGGAAAGGTGAGTTGGGTTGCTGCATAAAACCAGAGATTGAAATGAGCACAGATAAAGTTCCTTAAGCCAAATATGGAATAGACAAGAGCTACTCCTTGCTCAACGAAATGGACTCAACACCGCATATTAAACGCCTAAGAATGTACCTGACTAGTAAGTATCTTAAAACCTATGGATTGCTATGTCTCCGAAAGAGAATCAAGCATGTGTACAGGGGCATAAACGCCGCAGTGATAGGATTGGAGAGGTTCGGTGAGCAAATGAAGACCCTTTGAAGTCATATTGCATGGTACCCGTTCCACGGGTTTCAACTACCAAGGTTTTAGGTATTCTTCCTTCAGCTAAAACATGCATGTGGAACCCAGAGTATGGTCAACCATGTGATCGGGAGATGTGTTCAAATATATCTCAGTTTTCCTCCCCTGGTACTCGGGTGCAACATTCCAGACGCTTTACTAACACTCTCCCCACTTGGAGAGTCAGTCCCTTTAACCTCCTGTTTGGCCCAGTTTGCAATTTCTGCGGAAGATGAACAGGAATAGCGAGAACCAATGAGAGGCTAGCTGGAGGTGTCTGGACGGGCAAATTTAACTCTCATTTCCCACCAGGAAGAGGAATTAACCAAAGGCTCAGCGTGCCGTACCGGAACCAGATTAGGGCCTGAAGCCATCCTGCGGTGTTGCAGCCAGGTCACAAAAAAGCGAGTTGAAGAAAGGAGCTCAGGGACACTGTAATTCACAAAACTGCTGAGTTATAAATGACAGCTATCGTCCAAAAATAGACTGAAGTAAGGCTGCCAAGAGGACTTGAAAGGGGGGCAGAATTGCAGGAAACCGATTTCAGGAGGTAGACTGGAATTGCATTGAAAGCATAGGAAAAGAGGCAGAACGTCCACAATGATGCACTTGGCCAAAAAGGGCGTATGCGTTTTTTCCTGAATATATTCAGGAAAAAACGCATACGCCCTTTTTGGCCAACCAAGCAAGCTTGCAAAGGAAATCTGCACTACAATGAAGTCTCACTTCCGCCCGGTCAAAAGGGCCATCTGAAAAAAGTGTAAAATCCAGAAAGGCAGGACAGGCCATGGAGAACTGGGAGCCTTGTTATGCTGATGGGCGGGATGTAAATTGCCAACAACCACTCGGGAGAAGTGTATGGTGTTTCCTGAAACATCTAAAAAACAAAGCAACAGAACCTAGGGCACTTCCACTTATGGTCCTATAGCTTAGGGAAATTAAAATCAAAAAGACACAGCCACCCCAAAGTTTGGAACGGCTCTGTTTACAAGAACCTCGTTTACAGTACAAGTTCAACATCGCAGAAAGTGAAAAATGGAGAAAGAAGTTGTGGTATTTACTTACAAAGCAATATCACTCAGCAATGAAATCTGTGTCATCAGGCCCTTAGCAGCACAATGAGTGGATTCAGGTATGATGATTCTAACTGAAATAAGTCACACAGAAAAAGAAACATCATAAGATATCAGTAATACACGGAATGTAAACTTGGCTACACAGGAACTGAATTACAGAACAGAACAGGGTCTCAAATTTAGAAAACCAACTTATTCTTTCTTAAGGGTAAAGGTGAGTTGGGGTGCTGCATAAAACCAGAGATTGAAATGAGCACAGATAAAGTTCCTTAAGCCAAATATGGAATAGACAAGAGCTACTCCTTGCTCAACGAAATGGACTCAACACCCCATATTAAACGCCTAAGAATGTACCTGACTAGTAAGTATCTTAAAACCTATGGATTGCTATGTCTCCGAAAGAGAATCAAGCATCTGTACAGGGGCATAAACGCAGCAGTGATAGGATTGGAGAGTTTCGGTGAGCAAATGAAGACCCTTTGAAGTCATATTGCATGGTACCCATTCCACGGGTTTCAACTACCCAGGTTTAAGGTATTCTTCCTTCAGCTAAAACATGCATGTGGAACCTAGAGTATGATCAACCATGTGATCGGGAGACGTGTTCAAATATGTCTCAGTTTTCCTCCCCTGGTACTCGGGTGCAACATTCCAGACGCTTTACTAACACTCTCCCCACTTGGAGAGTCAGTCCCTTTAACCTCCTGTTTGGCCCAGTTTGCAATTTCTGCGGAAGATGAACAGGAATAGCGAGAACCAATGAGAGGCTAGCTGGAGGTGTCTGGACGGGCAAATTTAACTCTCATTTCCCCCCAGGAAGAGGAATTAACCAAAGGCTCAGCGTGCCGTACCGGAGCCAGATTAGGGCTTGAAGCCATCCTGCGGTGTTGCGGCCAGGTCACAAGAAAGCGAGTTGAAGAAAGGAGCTCAGGGGCACTGTAATTCACAAACCTGCAGAGTTATAAATGACAGCTATCGTCCAAAAATAGACTGAAGTAAGGCTTCCAAGAGGACTTGAAAGCGGGGCAGAATTGCAGGAAACCGATTTCAGGAGGTAGACTGGAATTGCATTGAAAGCATAGGAAAAGAGGCAGAACGTCCACAATGATGCACTTGGCCAAAAAGGGCGTATACGTTTTTTCCTGAATATATTCAGGAAAAAACGCATACGCCCTTTTTGGCCAACCAAGCAAGCTTGCAAAGGAAATCTGCACTACAATGAAGTCTCACTTCCCCCCGGTCAAAAGGGCCATCTGAAAAAAGTGTAAAATCCAGAAAGGCAGGACAGGCCATGGAGAACTGGGAGCCTTGTTATGCTGATGGGCGGGATGTAAATTGCCAACAGACACTCGGGAGAAGTGTATGGTGTTTCCTGAAACATCTAAAAAACAAAGCAACAGAGCCTAGGGCACTGCCACTTATAGTCCTATAGCTTAGGGAAATTAAAATCAAAAAGACACAGCCACCCAAAAGTTTGGGACGCCTCTGTTTACAAGAACCTCGTTTACAGTACAAGTTCAACATCGCAGAAAGTGAAAAATGGAGAAAGAAGTTGTGGTATTTACTTAAAAAGCAATATCACTCAGCAATGAAATCTGTGTCATCAGGCCCTTAGCAGCACAATGAGTGGATTCAGGTATGATGATTCTAACTGAAGTAAGTCACACAGAAAAAGAAACATCATAAGATATCAGTAATACACGGAATGTAAACTTGGCTACACAGGAACTGAATTACAGAACAGAAGAGGGACTCAAATTTAGAAAAACAACTTATGCTTGCTTAAGGGTAAAGGTGAGTTGGGGTGCTGCATAAAACCAGAGATTGAAATGAGCACAGATAAAGTTCCTTAAGCCAAATATGGAATAGACAAGAGCTACTCCTTGTTCAACGAAATGGACTCAACAACGCATATTAAACGCCTAAGAATGTACCTGACTTGTAAGTATCTTAAAACCTATGGATTGCTATGTCTCCAAAAGAGAATCAAGCATGTGTACAGGGGCATAAACGCAGCAGTGATAGGATTGGAGAGGTTCGGTAGCAAATGAAGACCCTTTGAAGTCATATTGCATGGTACCCGTTCCACGGGTTTCAACTACCAAGGTTTTAGGTATTCTTCCTTCAGCTAAAACATGCATGTGGAACCCAGAGTATGATCAACCATGTGTTCGGGAGACGTGTTCAAATATATCTCAGTTTTCCTCCCCTGGTACTCGGGTGCAACATTCCAGACGCTTTACTAACACTCTCCCCACTTGGAGAGTCAGTCCTTTTAACCTCCTGTTTGGCCCAGTTTGCAATTTCTGCGGAAGTAGAACAGGAATAGCGAGAACCAATGAGAGGCTAGCTGGAGGTGTCTGGACGGGCAAATTTAACTCTCATTTCCCAACAGGAAGAGGAACTAACCAAAGGCTCAGCGTGCCGTACCGGAACCAGATTAGGGCCTGAAGCCATCCTGCGGTGTTGCAGCCAGGTCACAAAAAAGCGAGTTGAAGAAAGGAGCTCAGGGACACTGTAATTCACAAACCTGCAGAGTTATAAATGACAGCTATCGTCCAAAAATAGACTGAAGTAAGGCTGCCAAGAGGACTTGAAAGGGGGGCAGAATTGCAGGAAACCGATTTCAGGAGGTAGACTGGAATTGCATTGAAAGCATAGGAAAAGAGGCAGAACGTCCACAATGATGCACTTGGCCAAAAAGGGCGTATGCGTTTTTTCCTGAATATATTCAGGAAAAAACGCATACGCCCTTTTTGGCCAACCAAGCAAGCTTGCAAAGGAAATCTGCACTACAGTGAAGTCTCACTTCCCCCCGGTCAAAAGGGCCATCTGAAAAAAGTGTAAAATCCAGAAAGGCAGGACAGGCCATGGAGAACTGGGAGCCTTGTTATGCTGATGGGCGGGATGTAAATTGCCAACAACCACTCGGGAGAAGTGTATGGTGTTTCCTGAAACATCTAAAAAACAAAGCAACAGAACCTAGGGCACTTCCACTTATGGTCCTATAGCTTAGGGAAATTAAAATCAAAAAGACACAGCCACCCCAAAGTTTGGAACGGCTCTGTTTACAAGAACCTCGTTTACAGTACAAGTTCAACATCGCAGAAAGTGAAAAATGGAGAAAGAAGTTGTGGTATTTACTTACAAAGCAATATCACTCAGCAATGAAATCTGTGTCATCAGGCCCTTAGCAGCACAATGAGTGGATTCAGGTATGATGATTCTAACTGAAATAAGTCACACAGAAAAAGAAACATCATAAGATATCAGTAATACACGGAATGTAAACTTGGCTACACAGGAACTGAATTACAGAACAGAACAGGGTCTCAAATTTAGAAAACCAACTTACTCTTTCTTAAGGGTAAAGGTGAGTTGGGGTGCTGCATAAAACCAGAGATTGAAATGAGCACAGATAAAGTTCCTTAAGCCAAATATGGAATAGACAAGAGCTACTCCTTGCTCAACGAAATGGACTCAACACCCCATATTAAACGCCTAAGAATGTACCTGACTAGTAAGTATCTTAAAACCTATGGATTGCTATGTCTCCAAAAGAGAATCAAGCATCTGTACAGGGGCATAAACGCAGCAGTGATAGGATTGGAGAGGTTCGGTGAGCAAATGAAGACCCTTTGAAGTCATATTGCATGGTACCCATTCCACGGGTTTCAACTACCCAGGTTTAAGGTATTCTTCCTTCAGCTAAAACATGCATGTGGAACCTAGAGTATGATCAACCATGTGATCGGGAGACGTGTTCAAATATGTTTCAGTTTTCCTCCCCTGGTACTCGGGTGCAACATTCCAGACGCTTTACTAACACTCTCCCCACTTGGAGAGTCAGTCCCTTTAACCTCCTGTTTGGCCCAGTTTGCAATTTCTGCGGAAGATGAACAGGAATAGCGAGAACCAATGAGAGGCTAGCTGGAGGTGTCTGGACGGGCAAATTTAACTCTCATTTCCCACCAGGAAGAGGAATTAACCAAAGGCTCAGCATGCCGGGCCGGAACCAGATTAGGGCCTGAAGCCATCCTGCGGTGTTGCGGCCAGGTCACAAGAAAACGAGTTGAAGACAGGAGCTCAGGGGCACTGTAATTCACAAACCTGCAGAGTTATAAATGACAGCTATCGTCCAAAAATAGACTGAAGTAAGGCTGCCAAGAGGACTTGAAAGCGGGGCAGAATTGCAGGAAACCGATTTCAGGAGGTAGACTGGAATTGCATTGAAAGCATAGGAAAAGAGGCAGAACGTCCACAATGATGCACTTGGCCAAAAAGGGCGTATGCGTTTTTTCCTGAATATATTCAGGAAAAAACGCATACGCCCTTTTTGGCCAACCAAGCAAGCTTGCAAAGGAAATCTGCACTACAATGAAGTCTCACTTCCCCCCGGTCAAAAGAGCCATCTGAAAAAAGTGTAAAATCCAGAAAGGCAACAGGCCATTGAGAACTGGGAGCCTTGTTATGCTGATGGGCGGGATGTAAATTGCCAACAGACACTCAGGAGAAGTGTATGGTGTTTCCTGAAACATCTAAAAAACAAAGCAACAGAGCCTAGGGCACTTCCACTTATGGTCCTATAGCTTAGGGAAATTAAAATCAAAAAGACACAGCCACCCCAAAGTTTGGAACGGCTCTGTTTACAAGAACCTCGTTTACAGTACAAGTTCAACATCGCAGAAAGTGAAAAATGGATAAAGAAGTTGTGGTATTTACTTACAAAGCAATATCACTCAGCAATGAAATCTGTGTCATCAGGCCCTTAGCAGCACAATGAGTGGATTCAGGTATGATGATTCTAACTGAAGTAAGTCACACAGAAAAAGAAACATCATAAGATATCAGTAATACACGGAATGTAAACTTGGCTACACAGGAACTGAATTACAGAACAGAACAGGGTCTCAAATTTAGAAAACCAACTTATGCTTGCTTAAGGGTAAAGGTGAGTTGGGGTGCTGCATAAAACCAGAGATTGAAATGAGCACAGATAAAGTTCCTTAAGTCAAATATGGAATAGACAAGAGCTACTCCTTGCTCAACGAAATGGACTCAACACCACATATTAAACGCCTAAGAATGTACGTGACTAGTAAGTATCTTAAAACCTATGGATTGCTATGTCTCCGAAAGAGAATCAAGCATCTGTACAGGGGCATAAACGCAGCAGTGATAGGACTGGAGAGGTTCGGTGAGCAAATGAAGACCCTTTGAAGTCATATTGCATGGTACCCATTACACGGGTCTTAACTCTCCAGGTTTAAGGTATTCTTCCTTCAGCTAAAACATGCATGTGGAACCCAAGTATGATCAACCATGTGAACGGGAGACGTGTTCAAATATGTCTCAGTTTTCCTCCCCTGGTACTCGGGTGCAACATTCCAGACACTTTACTAACACTCTCCCCACTTGGAGAGTCAGCGCCTTTAACCTCCTGTTTGGCCCAGTTTGCAATTTCTGTGGAAGATGAACAGAAATAGCGAGAACCAATGAGAGACTAGCTGGAGGTGTCTGGACGGGCAAATTTAACTCTCATTTCCCACCAGGAAGAGGAAATAACCAAAGGCTCAGCGTGCCGTACCGGAACCAGATTAGGGCCTGAAGCCATCCTGCGGTGTTGCGGCCAGGTCACAAGAAAGCGAGTTGAAGAAAGGAGCTCAGGGGCACTGTAATTCACAAACCTGCAGAGTTATAAATGACAGCTATCGTCCAAAAATAGACTGAATTAAGGCTGCCAAGAGGACTTGAAAGCGGGGCAGAATTGCAGGAAACCGATTTCAGGAGGTAGACTGGAATTGCATTGAAAGCATAGGAAAAGAGGCAGAACGTCCACAATGATGCACTTGGCCAAAAAGGGCGTATGCGTTTTTTCCTGAATATATTCAGGAAAAAACGCATACGCCCTTTTTGGCCAACCAAGCAAGCTTGCAAAGGAAATCTGCACTACAATGAAGTCTCACTTCCCCCGGTCAAAAGGGCCATCTGAAAAAAGTGTAAAATCCAGAAAGGCAGGACAGGCCATGGAGAACTGGGAGCCTTGTTATGCTGATGGGCGGGATGTAAATTGCCAACAGACACTTGGGAGAAGTGTATGGTGTTTCCTGAAACATCTAAAAAACAAAGCAACAGAGCCTAGGGCACTGCCACTTATGGTCCTATAGCTTAGGGAAATTAAAATCAAAAAGACACAGCCACCCCAAAGTTTGGAACGCCTCTGTTTACAAGAACCTCGTGTACAGTACAAGTTCAACATCACAGAAAGTGAAAAATGGATAAAGAAGTTGTGGTGTTCACTTACAAAGCAATATCACTCAGCAATGAAATCTATGTCATCAGGCCCGTAGCAGCATAATGAGTGGATTCAGGTACGATGATTCTAACTGAAATAAGTCACACAGAAAAAGAAACATCATAAGATATCAGTAATACACGGAATGTAAACTTGGCTACACAGGAACTGCATTACAGAACAGAACAGGGTCTCAAATTTAGAAAACCAACTTATGCTTGCTTAAGGGGAAAGGTGAGTTGGGGTGCTGCATAAAACCAGAGATTGAAATGAGCACAGATAAAGTTCCTTAGGCCAAATATGGAATAGACAAGAGCTACTCCTTGCTCATCGAAATGGACTCAAAACCCCATATTAAACCCCTAAGAATGTACCTGACTAGTAAGTATCTTAAAACCTATGGATTGCTATGTCTCCAAAAGAGAATCAAGCGTGTGTACAGGGGAATAAACGCAGCAGTGATAGGATTGGAGAGGTTCGGTGATCAAATGAAGACCCTTTGAAGTCATATTGCATGGTACCCATTACACGGGTCTCAACTCTCCAGGTTTAAGGTATTCTTCCTTCAGCTAAAACATGCATGTGGAACCCAAGTATGATCAACAATGTGAATGGGAGACGTGTTCAAATATGTCTCAGTTTTCCTCCCCTGGTACTCGGGTGCAACATTCCAGACGCTTTACTAACACTCTCCCCACTTGGAGAGTCAGTCCCTTTAACCTCCTGTTTGGCCCAGTTTGCAATTTCTGCGGAAGATGAACAGGAATAGCGAGAACCAATGAGAGGCTAGCTGGAGGTGTCTGGACGGGCAAATTTAACTCTCATTTCCCAACAGGAAGAGGAATTAACCAAAGGCTCAGCATGCCGGGCCGGAACCAGATTAGGGCCTGAAGCCATCCTGCGGTGTTGCGGCCAGGTCACAAGAAAGCGAGTTGAAGAAAGGAGCTCAGGGGCACTGTAATTCACAAACCTGCAGAGTTATAAATGACAGCTATCGTCCAAAAATAGACTGAAGTAAGGCTGCCAAGAGGACTTGAAAGCGGGGCAGAATTGCAGGAAACCGATTTCAGGAGGTAGACTGGAATTGCATTGAAAGCATAGGAAAAGAGGCAGAACGTCCACAATGATGCACTTGGCCAAAAAGGGCGTATGCGTTTTTTCCTGAATATATTCAGGAAAAAACGCATACGCCCTTTTTGGCCAACCAAGCAAGCTTGCAAAGGAAATCTGCACTACAATGAAGTCTCACTTCCCCTCGGTCAAAAGGGCCATCTGAAAAAAGTGTAAAATCCAGAAAGGCAGGACAGGCCATGGAGAACTGGGAGCCTTGTTATGCTGAGGGGCGGGATGTAAATTGCCAACAGACACTCGGGAGAAGTGTATGGTGTTTCCTGAAACATCTAAAAAACAAAGCAACAGAGCCTAGGGCACTTCCACTTATGGTCCTATAGCTTAGGGAAATTAAAATCAAAAAGACACAGCCACCCCAAAGTTTGGAACGGCTCTGTTTACAAGAACCTCGTTTACAGTACAAGTTCAACATCGCAGACAGTGAAAAATGGATAAAGAAATTGTGGTACTTACGTACAATGCAGTATCACTCAGCAATGAAATCTATGTCATCAGGCCCGTAGCAGCATAATGAGTAGATTCAGGTACGATGATTCTAACTGAAATAAGTCACACAGAAAAAGAAACATCATAAGATATCACTAATACACGGAATGTAAACTTGGCTACACAGGAACTGAATTCCAAAACAGAACAGTTTCTCAAATTTAGAAAACCAACTTATGCTTGCTTAAGTGGAAAGGTGAGTTGGGATGCTGCATAAAACCAGAGATTGAAATGAGCACAGATAAAGTTACTTAAGCCAAATATGGAATAGACAAGAGCTACTCCTTGCTCAATGAAATGGACTCAACACCGCATATTAAACGCCTAAGAATGTACCTGACTAGTAAGTATCGTAAAACCTATGGATTGCTATGTCTCCAAAAGAGAATCAAGCATGTGTACAGGGGCATAAACGCAGCAGTGATAGGATTGGAGAGGTTCGGTGAGCAAATGAAGACCCTTTGAAGTCATATTGCATGGTACCCATTCCACGGGTTTCAACTACCCAGGTTTTAGGTATTCTTCCTTCAGCTAAAACATGCATGTGGAACCCAGAGTATGATCAACCATGTGATCGGGAGACGTGTTCAAATATGTCTCAGTTTTCCTCCCCTGGTACTCGGGTGCAACATTCCAGATGCTTTACTAACACTCTCCCCACTTGGAGAGTCAGCGCCTTTAACCTCCTGTTTGGCACAGTTTGCAATTTCTGCGGAAGATGAACAGAAATAGCGAGAACCAATGAGAGACTAGCTGGAGGTGTCTGGACGGGCAAATTTAACTCTCATTTCCCACCAGGAAGAGGAAATAACCAAAGGCTCAGCCTGCCGTACCGGAACCAGATTAGGGCCTGAAGCCATCCTGCGGTGTTGCGGCCAGGTCACAAGAAAGCGAGTTGAAGAAAGGAGCTCAGGGGCACTGTAATTCACAAACCTGCAGAGTTATAAATGACAGCTATCGTCCAAAAATAGACTGAAGTAAGGCTGCCAAGAGGACTTGAAAGCGGGGCAGAATTGCAGGAAACCGATTTCAGGAGGTAGACTGGAATTGCATTGAAAGCATAGGAAAAGAGGCAGAACGTCCACAATGATGCACTTGGCCAAAAAGGGCGTATGCGTTTTTTCCTGAATATATTCAGGAAAAAACGCATACGCCCTTTTTGGCCAACCAAGCAAGCTTGCAAAGGAAATCTGCACTACAATGAAGTCTCACTTCCCCCCGGTCAAAAGGGCCATCTGAAAAAAGTGTAAAATCCAGAAAGGCAGGACAGGCCATGGAGAACTGGGAGCCTTGTTATGCTGATGGGCGGGATGTAAATTGCCAACAGACAATCGGGAGAAGTGTATGGTGTTTCCTGAAACATCTAAAAAACAAAGCAACAGAACCTAGGGCACTTCCACTTATGGTCCTATAGCTTAGGGAAATTAAAATCGAAAAGACACAGCCACCCCAAAGTTTGGAACGCCTCTGTTTACAAGAACCTCGTTTACAGTACAAGTTCAACATCGCAGAAAGTGAAAAATGGATAAAGAAGTTGTGGTATTTACGTACAAAGCAATATCACTCAGCAATGAAATCTGTGTCATCAGGCCCTTAGCAGCACAATGAGTGGATTCAGGTATGATGATTCTAACTGAAATAAGTCACACAGAAAAAGAAACATCATAAGATATCACTAATACACGGAATGTAAACTTGGCTACACAGGAACTGAATTACAGAACAGAACAGGGTCTCAAATTTAGAAAACCAACTTATGCTTGCTTAAGGGGAAAGGTGAGTTGGGGTGCTGCATAAAACCAGAGATTGAAATGAGCACAGATAAAGTTCCTTAAGCCAAATATGGAATAGACAAGAGCTACTCCTTGCTCAACAAAATGGACTCAACACCGCATATTAAACGCCTAAGAATGTACCTGACTAGTAAGTATCTTAAAACCTATGGATTGCTATGTCTCCGAAAGAGAATAAAGCATGTGTACAGGGGCATAAACGCAGCAGTGATAGGATTGGAGAGGTTCGGTGAGCAAATGAAGACCCTTTGAAGTCATATTGCATGGTACCCATTCCACGGGTTTCAACTACCCAGGTTTTAGGTATTCTTCCTTCAGCTAAAACATGCATGTGGAACCCAGAGTATGATCAACCATGTGATCGGGAGACGTGTTCAAATATGTCTCAGTTTTCCTCCCCTGGTACTCGGGTGCAACATTCCAGACGCTTTACTAACACTCTCCCCACTTGGAGAGTCAGCGCCTTTAACCTCCTGTTTGGCCCAGTTTGCAATTTCTGCGGAAGATGAACAGGAATAGCGAGAACCAATGAGAGGCTAGCTGGAGGTGTCTGGACGGGCAAATTTAACTCTCATTTCCCACCAGGAGGAGGAAATAACCAAAGGCTCAGCGTGCCGTGCCAGAACCAGATTAGGGCCTGAAGCCATCCTGCGGTGTTGCGGCCAGCTCAAAAGAAAGCGAGTTGAAGAAAGGAGCTCAGGGGCACTGTAATTCAGAAACCTGCAGAGTTATAAATGACAGCTATCGTCCAAAAATAGACTGAAGTAAGGCTGCCAAGAGGACTTGAAAGCGGGGCAGAATTGCAGGAAACCGATTTCAGGAGGTAGACTGAAATTGCATTGAAAGCATAGGAAAAGAGGCAGAACGTCCACAATGATGCACTTGGCCAAAAAGGGCGTATGCGTTTTTTCCTGAATATATTCAGGAAAAAAACGCATACGCCCTTTTTGGCCAACCAAGCAAGCTTGCAAAGGAAATCTGCACTACAATGAAGTCTCACTTCCCCCCGGTCAAAAGGGCCATCTGAAAAAAGTGTAAAATCCAGAAAGGCAGGACAGGCCATGGAGAACTGGGAGCCTTGTTATGCTGATGGGCGGGATGTAAATTGCCAACAGACACTCGGGAGAAGTGTATGGTGTTTCCTGAAACATCTAAAAAACAAAGCAACAGAGCCTAGGGCACTGCCACTTATGGTCCTATAGCTTAGGGAAATTAAAATCAAAAAGACACAGCCACCCCAAAGTTTGGGACGCCTCTGTTTACAAGAACCTCGTTTACAGTACAAGTTCAACATCGCAGAAAGTGAAAAATGGATAAAGAAGTTGTGGTATTTACTTACAAAGCAATATCACTCAGCAATGAAATCTATGTCATCAGGCCATTAGCATCACAATGAGTGGATTCAGGTATGATGATTCTAACTGAAATAAGTCACACAGAAAAAGAAACATCATAAGATATCAGTAATACACGGAATGTAAACTTGGCTACACAGGAACTGAATTACAGAACAGAACAGGGTCTCAAATTTAGAAAACCAACTTATGCTTGCTTAAGGGGAAAGGTGAGTTGGGGTGCTGCATAAAACCAGAGATTGAAATGAGCACAGATAAAGTTCCTTAAGTCAAATATGGAATAGACAAGAGCTACTCCTTGCTCAACGAAATGGACTCAACACCGCATATTAAACGCCTAAGAATGTACCTGACTAGTAAGTATCATAAAACCTATGGATTGCTATGTCTCCAAAAGAGAATCAAGCATGTGTACAGGGGCATAAACGCAGCAGTGATAGGATTGGAGATGTTCGGTGAGCAAATGAAGACCCTTTGAAGTCATATTGCATGGTACCCATTCCACGGGTCTCAACTACCCAGGTTTTAGGTATTCTTCCTTCAGCTAAAACATGCATGTGGAACCCAAGTATGATCAACCATGTGAACGGGAGACGTGTTCAAATATGTCTCAGTTTTCCTCCCCTGGTACTCGGGTGCAACATTCCAGAAGCTTTACTAACACTCTCCCCACTTGGAGAGTCAGCGACTTTAACCTCCTGTTTGGCCCAGTTTGCAATTTCTGCGGAAGATGAACAGGAATAGCGAGAACCAATGAAAGGCTAGCTGGAGGTGTCTGGACGGGCAAATTTAACTCTCATTTCCCACCAGGAAGAGGAAACAACCAAAGGCTCAGCGTGCCGTACCGGAACCAGATTAGGGCCTGAAGCCATCCTGCAGTGTTGCGGCCAGCTCAAAAGAAAGCGAGTTGAAGAAAGGAGCTCAGGGGCACTGTAATTCACAAACCTGCAGAGTTATAAATGACAGCTATCGTCCAAAAATAGACTGAAGTAAGGCTGCCAAGAGGACTTGAAAGCGGGGCAGAATTGCAGGAAACCGATTTCAGGAGGTAGACTGGAATTGCATTGAAAGCATAGGAAAAGAGGCAGAACGTCCACAATGATGCACTTGGCCAAAAAGGGCGTATGCGTTTTTTCCTGAATATATTCAGGAAAAAACGCATACGCCCTTTTTGGCCAACCAAGCAAGCTTGCAAAGGAAATCTGCACTACAATGAAGTCTCACTTCCCCCTGGTCAAAAGGGCCATCTGAAAAAAGTGTAAAATCCAGAAAGGCAGGACAGGCCATAGAGAACTGGGAGCCTTGTTATGCTGATGGGCGGGATGTAAATTGCCAACAACCACTCGGGAGAAGTGTATGGTGTTTCCTGAAACATCTAAAAAACAAAGCAACAGAACCTAGGGCACTTCCACTTATGGTCCTATAGCTTAGGGAAATTAAAATCAAAAAGACACAGCCACCCCAAAGTTTGGAACGGCTCTGTTTACAAGAACCTCGTTTACAGTACAAGTTCAACATCGCAGAAAGTGAAAAATGGAGAAAGAAGTTGTGGTATTTACTTACAAAGCAATATCACTCAGCAATGAAATCTGTGTCATCAGGCCCTTAGCAGCACAATGAGTGGATTCAGGTATGATGATTCTAACTGAAGTAAGTCACACAGAAAAAGAAACATCATAAGATATCAGTAATACACGGAATGTAAACTTGGCTACACAGGAACTGAATTACAGAACAGAACAGGGTCTCAAATTTAGAAAACCAACTTATGCTTGCTTAAGGGTAAAGGTGAGTTGGGGTGCTGCATAAAACCAGAGATTGAAATGAGCACAGATAAAGTTCCTTAAGTCAAATATGGAATAGACAAGAGCTACTCCTTGCTCAACGAAATGGACTCAACACCCCATATTAAACGCCTAAGAATGTACCTGACTAGTAAGTATCGTAAAACCTATGGATTGCTATGTCTCCAAAAGAGAATCAAGCATGTGTACAGGGGCATAAACGCAGCAGTGATAGGATTGGAGAGGTTCGGTGAGCAAATGAAGACCCTTTGAAGTCATATTGCATGGTACCCATTACACGGGTCTTAACTCTCCAGGTTTAAGGTATTCTTCCTTCAGCTAAAACATGCATGTGGAACCCAAGTATGATCAACCATGTGAACGGGAGACGTGTTCAAATATGTCTCAGTTTTCCTCCCCTGGTACTCGGGTGCAACATTCCAGATGCTTTACTAACACTCTCCCCACTTGGAGAGTCAGCGCCTTTAACCTCCTGTTTGGCCCAGTTTGCAATTTCTGCGGAAGATGAACAGAAATAGCGAGAACCAATGAGAGGCTAGCTGGAGGTGTCTGGACGGGCAAATTTAACTCTCATTTCCCAACAGGAAGAGGAAATAACCAAAGGCTCAGCGTGCCGTACCGGAACCAGATTAGGGCCTGAAGCCATCCTGCGGTGTTGCGGCCAGGTCACAAGAAAGCGAGTTGAAGAAAGGAGCTCAGGGGCACTGTAATTCACAAACCTGCAGAGTTATAAATGACAGCTATCGTCCAAAAATAGACTGAAGTAAGGCTGCCAAGAGGACTTGAAAGCGGGGCAGAATTGCAGGAAACCGATTTCAGGAGGTAGACTGGAATTGCATTGAAAGCATAGGAAAAGAGGCAGAACGTCCACAATGATGCACTTGGCCAAAAAGGGCGTATGCGTTTTTTCCTGAATATATTCAGGAAGAAACGCATACGCCCTTTTTGGCCAACCAAGCAAGCTTGCAAAGGAAATCTGCACTACAATGAAGTCTCACTTCCCCCCGGTCAAAAGGGCCATCTGAAAAAAGTGTAAAATCCAGAAAGGCAGGACAGGCCATGGAGAACTGGGAGCCTTGTTATGCTGATGGGCGGGATGTAAATTGCCAACAGACACTCAGGAGAAGTGTATGGTGTTTCCTGAAACATCTAAAAAACAAAGCAACAGAGCCTAGGGCACTTCCACTTATGGTCCTATAGCTTAGGGAAATTAAAATCAAAAAGACACAGCCACCCCAAAGTTTGGGACGCCTCTGTTTACAAGAACCTCGTTTACAGTACAAGTTCAACATCGCAGAAAGTGAAAAATGGATAAAGAACTTGTGGTACTTACGTACAATGCAGTATCACTCAGCAATGAAATCTATGTCATCAGGCCCGTAGCAGCATAATGAGTGGATTCAGGTACGATGATTCTAACTGAAATAAGTCACACAGAAAAAGAAACATCATAAGATATCACTAATACAAGGAATGTAAACTTGGCTACACAGGAACTGCATTCCAAAACAGAACAGGGTCTCAAATTTAGAAAACCAACTTATGCTTGCTTAAGGGGAAAGGTGAGTTGGGGTGCTGCATAAAACCAGAGATTGAAATGAGCACAGATAAAGTTCCTTAAGCCAAATATGGAATAGACAAGAGCTACTCCTTGTTCAACGAAATGGACTCAAAACCCCATATTAAACCCCTAAGAATGTACCTGACTAGTAAGTATCTTAAAACCTATGGATTGCTATGTCTCCAAAAGAGAATCAAGCGTGTGTACAGGGGAATAAACGCAGCAGTGATAGGATTGGAGAGGTTCGGTGATCAAATGAAGACCCTTTGAAGTCATATTGCATGGTACCCATTACACGGGTCTCAACTCTCCAGGTTTAAGGTATTCTTCCTTCAGCTAAAACATGCATGTGGAACCCAGAGTATGATCAACCATGTGAACGGGAGACGTGTTCAAATATGTCTCAGTTTTCCTCCCCTGGTACTCGGGTGCAACATTCCAGACGCTTTACTAACACTCTCCCGACTTGGAGAGTCAGTCCCTTTAACCTACTGTTTGGCCCAGTTTGCAATTTCTGCGGAAGATGCACAGGAATAGCGAGAACCAATGAGAGGCTAGCTGGAGGTGTCTGGACGGGCAAATTTAACTCTCATTTCCCACCAGGAAGAGGAATTAACCAAAGGCTCAGCATGCCGGGCCGGAACCAGATTAGGGCCTGAAGCCATCCTGCGGTGTTGCGGCCAGGTCACAAGAAAGCGAGTTGAAGAAAGGAGCTCAGGGGCACTGTAATTCACAAACCTGCAGAGTTATAAATGACAGCTATCGTCCAAAAATAGACTGAAGTAAGGCTGCCAAGAGGACTTGAAAGCGGGGCAGAATTGCAGGAAACCGATTTCAGGAGGTAGACTGAAATTACATTGAAAGCATAGGAAAAGAGGCAGAACGTCCACAATGATGCACTTGGCCAAAAAGGGCGTATGCGTTTTTTCCTGAATATATTCAGGAAAAAACGCATACGCCCTTTTTGGCCAACCAAGCAAGCTTGCAAAGGAAATCTGCACTACAATGAAGTCTCACTTCCCCCCGGTCAAAAGGGCCATCTGAAAAAAGTGTAAAATCCAGAAAGGCAGGACAGGCCATGGAGAACTGGGAGCCTTGTTATGCTGATGGGCGGGATGTAAATTGCCAACAGACACTCGGGAGAAGTGTATGGTGTTTCCTGAAACATCTAAAAAACAAAGCAACAGAGCCTAGGGCACTGCCACTTATGGTCCTATAGCTTAGGGAAATTAAAATCAAAAAGACACAGCCACCCCAAAGTTTGGGACGGCTCTGTTTACAAGAACCTCGTTTACAGTACAAGTTCAACATCGCAGAAAGTGAAAAATGGATAAAGAAGTTGTGGTATTTACTTACAAAGCAATATCACTCAGCAATGAAATCTATGTCATCAGGCCCTTAGCATCACAATGAGTGGATTCAGGTATGATGATTCTAACTGAAATAAGTCACACAGAAAAAGAAACATCATAAGATATCAGTAATACACGGAATGTAAACTTGGCTACACAGGAACTGAATTACAGAACAGAACAGGGTCTCAAATTTAGAAAACCAACTTATGCTTGCTTAAGGGGAAAGGTGAGTTGGGGTGCTGCATAAAACCAGAGATTGAAATGAGCACAGATAAAGTTCCTTAAGTCAAATATGGAATAGACAAGAGCTACTCCTTGCTCAACGAAATGGACTCAACACCGCATATTAAACGCCTAAGAATGTACCTGACTAGTAAGTATCATAAAACCTATGGATTGCTATGTCTCCAAAAGAGAATCAAGCATGTGTACAGGGGCATAAACGCAGCAGTGATAGGATTGGAGAGGTTCGGTGAGCAAATGAAGACCCTTTGAAGTCATATTGCATGGTACCCATTCCACGGGTCTCAACTACCCATGTTTTAGGTATTGTTCCTTCAGCTAAAACATGCATGTGGAACCCAAGTATGATCAACCATGTGAACGGGAGACGTGTTCAAATATGTCTCAGTTTTCCTCCCCTGGTACTCGGGTGCAACATTCCAGAAGCTTTACTAACACTCTCCCCACTTGGAGAGTCAGCGACTTTAACCTCCTGTTTGGCCCAGTTTGCAATTTCTGCGGAAGATGAACAGGAATAGCGAGAACCAATGAAAGGCTAGCTGGAGGTGTCTGGACGGGCAAATTTAACTCTCATTTCCCACCAGGAAGAGGAAACAACCAAAGGCTCAGCGTGCCGTACCGGAACCAGATTAGGGCCTGAAGCCATCCTGCAGTGTTGCGGCCAGCTCAAAAGAAAGCGAGTTGAAGAAAGGAGCTCAGGGGCACTGTAATTCACAAACCTGCAGAGTTATAAATGACAGCTATCGTCCAAAAATAGACTGAAGTAAGGCTGCCAAGAGGACTTGAAAGCGGGGCAGAATTGCAGGAAACCGATTTCAGGAGGTAGACTGGAATTGCATTGAAAGCATAGGAAAAGAGGCAGAACGTCCACAATGATGCACTTGGCCAAAAAGGGCGTATGCATTTTTTCCTGAATATATTCAGGAAAAAACGCATACGCCCTTTTTGGCCAACCAAGCAAGCTTGCAAAGGAAATCTGCACTACAATGAAGTCTCACTTCCCCCTGGTCAAAAGGGCCATCTGAAAAAAGTGTAAAATCCAGAAAGGCAGGACAGGCCATAGAGAACTAGGAGCCTTGTTATGCTGATGGGCGGGATGTAAATTGCCAACAACCACTCGGGAGAAGTGTATGGTGTTTCCTGAAACATCTAAAAAACAAAGCAACAGAACCTAGGGCACTTCCACTTATGGTCCTATAGCTTAGGGAAATTAAAATCAAAAAGACACAGCCACCCCAAAGTTTGGAACGGCTCTGTTTACAAGAACCTCGTTTACAGTACAAGTTCAACATCGCAGAAAGTGAAAAATGGATAAAGAAGTTGTGGTATTTACTTACAAAGCAATATCACTCAGCAATGAAATCTGTGTCATCAGGCCCTTAGCAGCACAATGAGTGGATTCAGGTATGATGATTCTAACTGAAGTAAGTCACACAGAAAAAGAAACATCATAAGATATCAGTAATACACGGAATGTAAACTTGGCTACACAGGAACTGAATTACAGAACAGAACAGGGTCTCAAATTTAGAAAACCAACTTATGCTTGCTTAAGGGTAAAGGTGAGTTGGGGTGCTGCATAAAACCAGAGATTGAAATGAGCACAGATAAAGTTCCTTAAGTCAAATATGGAATAGACAAGAGCTACTCCTTGCTCAACGAAATGGACTCAACACCCCATATTAAACGCCTAAGAATGTACCTGACTAGTAAGTATCTTAAAACCTATGGATTGCTATGTCTCCAAAAGAGAATCAAGCATGTGTACAGGGGCATAAACGCAGCAGTGATAGGATTGGAGAGGTTCGGTGAGCAAATGAAGACCCTTTGAAGTCATATTGCATGGTACCCATTACACGGGTCTTAACTCTCCAGGTTTAAGGTATTCTTCCTTCAGCTAAAACATGCATGTGGAACCCAAGTATGATCAACCATGTGAACGGGAGACGTGTTCAAATATGTCTCAGTTTTCCTCCCCTGGTACTCGGGTGCAACATTCCAGATGCTTTACTAACACTCTCCCCACTTGGAGAGTCAGCGCCTTTAACCTCCTGTTTGGCCCAGTTTGCAATTTCTGCGGAAGATGAACAGAAATAGCGAGAACCAATGAGAGACTAGCTGGAGGTGTCTGGACGGGCAAATTTAACTCTCATTTCCCAACAGGAAGAGGAAATAACCAAAGGCTCAGCGTGCCGTCCCGGAACCAGATTAGGGCCTGAAGCCATCCTGCGGTGTTGCGGCCAGGTCACAAGAAAGCGAGTTGAAGAAAGGAGCTCAGGGGCACTGTAATTCACAAACCTGCAGAGTTATAAATGACAGCTATCGTCCAAAAATAGACTGAAGTAAGGCTGCCAAGAGGACTTGAAAGCGGGGCAGAATTGCAGGAAACCGATTTCAGGAGGTAGACTGGAATTGCATTGAAAGCATAGGAAAAGAGGCAGAACGTCCACAATGATGCACTTGGCCAAAAAGGGCGTATGCGTTTTTTCCTGAATATATTCAGGAAAAAACGCATACGCCCTTTTTGGCCAACCAAGCAAGCTTGCAAAGGAAATCTGCACTACAATGAAGTCTCACTTCCCCTCGGTCAAAAGGGCCATCTGAAAAAAGTGTAAAATCCAGAAAGGCAGGACAGGCCATGGAGAACTGGGAGCCTTGTTATGCTGATGGGCGGGATGTAAATTGCCAACAGACACTCGGGAGAAGTGTATGGTGTTTCCTGAAACATCTAAAAAACAAAGCAACAGAGCCTAGGGCACTGCCACTTATGGTCCTATAGCTTAGGGAAATTAAAATCAAAAAGACACAGCCACCCCAAAGTTTGGGACGCCTCTGTTTACAAGAACCTCGTTTACAGTACAAGTTCAACATCGCAGAAAGTGAAAAATGGATAAAGAACTTGTGGTACTTACGTACAATGCAGTATCACTCAGCAATGAAATCTATGTCATCAGGCCCGTAGCAGCATAATGAGTGGATTCAGGTACGATGATTCTAACTGAAATAAGTCACACAGAAAAAGAAACATCATAAGATATCACTAATACACGGAATGTAAACTTGGCTACACAGGAACTGCATTCCAAAACAGAACAGGGTCTCAAATTTAGAAAACCAACTTATGCTTGCTTAAGGGGAAAGGTGAGTTGGGGTGCTGCATAAAACCAGAGATTGAAATGAGCACAGATAAAGTTCCTTAAGCCAAATATGGAATAGACAAGAGCTACTCCTTGTTCAACGAAATGGACTCAAAACCCCATATTAAACCCCTAAGAATGTACCTGACTAGTAAGTATCTTAAAACCTATGGATTGCTATGTCTCCAAAAGAGAATCAAGCGTGTGTACAGGGGAATAAACGCAGCAGTGATAGGATTGGAGAGGTTCGGTGATCAAATGAAGACCCTTTGAAGTCATATTGCATGGTACCCATTACACGGGTCTCAACTCTCCAGGTTTAAGGTATTCTTCCTTCAGCTAAAACATGCATGTGGAACCCAGAGTATGATCAACCATGTGAACGGGAGACGTGTTCAAATATGTCTCAGTTTTCCTCCCCTGGTACTCGGGTGCAACATTCCAGACGCTTTACTAACACTCTCCCGACTTGGAGAGTCAGTCCCTTTAACCTACTGTTTGGCCCAGTTTGCAATTTCTGCGGAAGATGAACAGGAATAGCGAGAACCAATGAGAGGCTAGCTGGAGGTGTCTGGACGGGCAAATTTAACTCTCATTTCCCACCAGGAAGAGGAATTAACCAAAGGCTCAGCATGCCGGGCCGGAACCAGATTAGGGCCTGAAGCCATCCTGCGGTGTTGCGGCCAGGTCACAAGAAAGCGAGTTGAAGAAAGGAGCTCAGGGGCACTGTAATTCACAAACCTGCAGAGTTATAAATGACAGCTATCATCCAAAAATAGACTGAAGTAAGGCTGCCAAGAGGACTTGAAAGCGGGGCAGAATTGCAGGAAACCGATTTCAGGAGGTAGACTGGAATTGCATTGAAAGCATAGGAAAAGAGGCAGAACGTCCACAATGATGCACTTGGCCAAAAAGGGCGTATGCGTTTTTTCCTGAATATATTCAGGAAAAAACGCATACGCCCTTTTTGGCCAACCAAGCAAGCTTGCAAAGGAAATCTGCACTACAATGAAGTCTCACTTCCCCCCGGTCAAAAGGGCCATCTGAAAAAAGTGTAAAATCCAGAAAGGCAGGACAGGCCATGGAGAACTGGGAGCCTTGTTATGCTGATGGGCGGGATGTAAATTGCCAACAGACACTCGGGAGAAGTGTATGGTGTTTCCTGAAACATCTAAAAAACAAAGCAACAGAGCCTAGGGCACTGCCACTTATGGTCCTATAGCTTAGGGAAATTAAAATCAAAAAGACACAGCCACCCCAAAGTTTGGGACGCCTCTGTTTACAAGAACCTCGTTTACAGTACAAGTTCAACATCGCAGAAAGTGAAAAATGGATAAAGAACTTGTGGTACTTACGTACAATGCAGTATCACTCAGCAATGAAATCTATGTCATCAGGCCCGTAGCAGCGTAATGAGTGGATTCAGGTACGATGATTCTAACTGAAATAAGTCACACAGAAAAAGAAACATCATAAGATATCACTAATACACGGAATGTAAACTTGGCTACACAGGAACTGCATTCCAAAACAGAACAGGGTCTCAAATTTAGAAAACCAACTTATGCTTGCTTAAGGGGAAAGGTGAGTTGGGGTGCTGCATAAAACCAGAGATTGAAATGAGCACAGATAAAGTTCCTTAAGCCAAATATGGAATAGACAAGAGCTACTCCTTGTTCAACGAAATGGACTCAAAACCCCATATTAAACCCCTAAGAATGTACCTGACTAGTAAGTATCTTAAAACCTATGGATTGCTATGTCTCCAAAAGAGAATCAAGCGTGTGTACAGGGGAATAAACCCAGCAGTGATAGGATTGGAGAGGTTCGGTGATCAAATGAAGACCCTTTGAAGTCATATTGCATGGTACCCATTACACGGGTCTCAACTCTCCAGGTTTAAGGTATTCTTCCTTCAGCTAAAACATGCATGTGGAACCCAGAGTATGATCAACCATGTGAACGGGAGACGTGTTCAAATATGTCTCAGTTTTCCTCCCCTGGTACTCGGGTGCAACATTCCAGACGCTTTACTAACACTCTCCCCACTTGGAGAGTCAGTCCCTTTAACCTCCTGTTTGGCCCAGTTTGCAATTTCTGCGGAAGATGAACAGGAATAGCGAGAACCAATGAGAGGCTAGCTGGAGGTGTCTGGACGGGCAAATTTAACTCTCATTTCCCACCAGGAAGAGGAATTAACCAAAGGCTCAGCATGCCGGGCCGGAACCAGATTAGGGCCTGAAGCCATCCTGCGGTGTTGCGGCCAGGTCACAAGAAAGCGAGTTGAAGAAAGGAGCTCAGGGGCACTGTAATTCACAAACCTGCAGAGTTATAAATGACAGCTATCATCCAAAAATAGACTGAAGTAAGGCTGCCAAGAGGACTTGAAAGCGGGGCAGAATTGCAGGAAACCGATTTCAGGAGGTAGACTGAAATTGCATTGAAAGCATAGGAAAAGAGGCAGAACGTCCACAATGATGCACTTGGCCAAAAAGGGCGTATGCGTTTTTTCCTGAATATATTCAGGAAAAAACGCATACGCCCTTTTTGGCCAACCAAGCAAGCTTGCAAAGGAAATCTGCACTGCAATGAAGTCTCACTTCCCCTCGGTCAAAAGGGCCATCTGAAAAAAGTGTAAAATCCAGAAAGGCAGGACAGGCTATGGAGAACTGGGAGCCTTGTTATGCTGATGGGCGGGATGTAAATTGCCAACAACCACTCGGGAGAAGTGTATGGTGTTTCCTGAAACATCTAAAAAACAAAGCAACAGAGCCTAGGGCACTGCCACTTATGGTCCTATAGCTTAGGGAATTTAAATTCAAAAAGACACAGCCACCCCAAAGTTTGGGACGCCTCTGTTTACAAGAACCTCGTTTACAGTACAAGTTCAACATCGCAGAAAGTGAAAAATGGATAAAGAAGTTGTGGTATTTACTTACAAAGCAATATCACTCAGCAATGAAATCTGTGTCATCAGGCCCTTAGCAGCACAATGAGTGGATTCAGGTATGATGATTCTAACTGAAGTAAGTCACACAGAAAAAGAAACATCATAAGATATCAGTAATACACGGAATGTAAACTTGGCTACACAGGA
This sequence comes from Delphinus delphis, assembly GCF_949987515.2. Taxonomy (NCBI): domain Eukaryota; kingdom Metazoa; phylum Chordata; class Mammalia; order Artiodactyla; family Delphinidae; genus Delphinus; species Delphinus delphis. Next base: position 199,373 of record NW_027192774.1, read on the forward strand.
ACTGAATTACAGAACAGAACAGGGTCTCAAATTTAGAAAACCAACTTATGCTTGCTGAAGGGTAAAGGTGAGTTGGGGTGCTGCATAAAACCAGAGATTGAAATGAGCACAGATAAAGTTCCTTAAGCCAAATATGGAATAGACAAGAGCTACTCCTTGCTCAATGAAATGGACTCAACACCCCATATTAAACGCCTAAGAATGTACCTGACTAGTAAGTATCTTAAAACCTATGGATTGCTATGTCTCCGAAAGAGAATCAAGCATGTGTACAGGGGCATAAACGCAGCAGTGATAGGATTGGAGAGGTTCGGTGAGCAAATGAAGACCCTTTGAAGTCATATTGCATGGTACCCATTCCACGGGTTTCAACTACCCAGGTTTAAGGTATTCTTCCTTCAGCTAAAACATGCATGTGGAACCCAGAGTATGATCAACCATGTGATCGGGAGACGTGTTCAAATATGTCTCAGTTTTCCTCCCCTGGTACTCGGGTGCAACATTCCAGACGCTTTACTAACACTCTCCCCACTTGGAGAGTCAGTCCCTTTAACCTCCTGTTTGGCCCAGTTTGCAATTTCTGCGGAAGATGGACAGGAATAGCGAGAACTAATGAGAGGCTAGCTGGAGGTGTCTGGACGGGCAAATTTAACTCTCATTTCCCACCAGGAAGAGGAATTAACCAAAGGCTCAGCATGCCGGGCCGGAACCAGATTAGGGCCTGAAGCCATCCTGCGGTGTTGCGGCCAGGTCACAAGAAAGCGAGTTGAAGAAAGGAGCTCAGGGGCACTGTAATTCACAAACCTGCAGAGTTATAAATGACAGCTATCGTCCAAAAATAGACTGAAGTAAGGCTGCCAAGAGGACTTGAAAGCGGGGCAGAATTGCAGGAAACCGATTTCAGGAGGTAGACTGGAATTGCATTGAAAGCATAGGAAAAGAGGCAGAACGTCCACAATGATGCACTTGGCCAAAAAGGGCGTATGCGTTTTTTCCTGAATATATTCAGGAAAAAACGCATACGCCCTTTTTGGCCAACCAAGCAAGCTTGCAAAGGAAATCTGCACTACAATGAAGTCTCACTTCCCCCCGGTCAAAAGGGCCATCTGAAAAAAGTGTAAAATCCAGAAAGGCAGGACAGGCCATGGAGAACTGGGAGCCTTGTTATGCTGATGGGCGGGATGTAAATTGCCAACAACCACTCGGGAGAAGTGTATGGTGTTTCCTGAAACATCTAAAAAACAAAGCAACAGAACCTAGGGCACTTCCACTTATGGTCCTATAGCTTAGGGAAATTAAAATCAAAAAGACACAGCCACCCCAAAGTTTGGAACGGCTCTGTTTACAAGAACCTCGTTTACAGTACAAGTTCAACATCACAGAAAGTGAAAAATGGAGAAAGAAGTTGTGGTATTTACTTACAAAGCAATATCACTCAGCAATGAAATCTGTGTCATCAGGCCCTTAGCAGCACAATGAGTGGATTCAGGTATGATGATTCTAACTGAAGTAAGTCACACAGAAAAAGAAACATCATAAGATATCAGTAATACACGGAATGTAAACTTGGCTACACAGGAACTGAATTACAGAACAGAACAGGGTCTCAAATTTAGAAAACCAACTTATGCTTGCTTAAGGGTAAAGGTGAGTTGGGGTGCTGCATAAAACCAGAGATTGAAATGAGCACAGATAAAGTTCCTTAAGTCAAATATGGAATAGACAAGAGCTACTCCTTGCTCAACGAAATGGACTCAACACCCCATATTAAACGCCTAAGAATGTACCTGACTAGTAAGTATCTTAAAACCTATGGATTGCTATGTCTCCAAAAGAGAATCAAGCATGTGTACAGGGGCATAAACGCAGCAGTGATAGGATTGGAGAGGTTCGGTGAGCAAATGAAGACCCTTTGAAGTCATATTGCATGGTACCCATTACACGGGTCTTAACTCTCCAGGTTTAAGGTATTCTTCCTTCAGCTAAAACATGCATGTGGAACCCAAGTATGATCAACCATGTGAACGGGAGACGTGTTCAAATATGTCTCAGTTTTCCTCCCCTGGTACTCGGGTGCAACATTCCAGATGCTTTACTAACACTCTCCCCACTTGGAGAGTCAGCGCCTTTAACCTCCTGTTTGGCCCAGTTTGCAATTTCTGCGGAAGATGAACAGAAATAGCGAGAACCAATGAGAGACTAGCTGGAGGTGTCTGGACGGGCAAATTTAACTCTCATTTCCCAACAGGAAGAGGAAATAACCAAAGGCTCAGCGTGCCGTACCGGAACCAGATTAGGGCCTGAAGCCATCCTGCGGTGTTGCGGCCAGGTCACAAGAAAGCGAGTTGAAGAAAGGAGCTCAGGGGCACTGTAATTCACAAACCTGCAGAGTTATAAATGACAGCTATCGTCCAAAAATAGACTGAAGTAAGGCTGCCAAGAGGACTTGAAAGCGGGGCAGAATTGCAGGAAACCGATTTCAGGAGGTAGACTGGAATTGCATTGAAAGCATAGGAAAAGAGGCAGAACGTCCACAATGATGCACTTGGCCAAAAAGGGCGTATGCGTTTTTTCCTGAATATATTCAGGAAGAAACGCATACGCCCTTTTTGGCCAACCAAGCAAGCTTGCAAAGGAAATCTGCACTACAATGAAGTCTCACTTCCCCCCGGTCAAAAGGGCCATCTGAAAAAAGTGTAAAATCCAGAAAGGCAGGACAGGCCATGGAGAACTGGGAGCCTTGTTATGCTGATGGGCGGGATGTAAATTGCCAACAGACACTCGGGAGAAGTGTATGGTGTTTCCTGAAACATCTAAAAAACAAAGCAACAGAGCCTAGGGCACTGCCACTTATGGTCCTATAGCTTAGGGAAATTAAAATCAAAAAGACACAGCCACCCCAAAGTTTGGGACGCCTCTGTTTACAAGAACCTCGTTTACAGTACAAGTTCAACATCGCAGAAAGTGAAAAATGGATAAAGAACTTGTGGTACTTACGTACAATGCAGTATCACTCAGCAATGAAATCTATGTCATCAGGCCCGTAGCAGCATAATGAGTGGATTCAGGTACGATGATTCTAACTGAAATAAGTCACACAGAAAAAGAAACATCATAAGATATCACTAATACACGGAATGTAAACTTGGCTACACAGGAACTACATTCCAAAACAGAACAGGGTCTCAAATTTAGAAAACCAACTTATGCTTGCTTAAGGGGAAAGGTGAGTTGGGGTGCTGCATAAAACCAGAGATTGAAATGAGCACAGATAAAGTTCCTTAAGCCAAATATGGAATAGACAAGAGCTACTCCTTGTTCAACGAAATGGACTCAAAACCCCATATTAAACCCTTAAGAATGTACCTGACTAGTAAGTATCTTAAAACCTATGGATTGCTATGTCTCCAAAAGAGAATCAAGCGTGTGTACAGGGGAATAAACGCAGCAGTGATAGGATTGGAGAGGTTCGGTGATCAAATGAAGACCCTTTGAAGTCATATTGCATGGTACCCATTACACGGGTCTCAACTCTCCAGGTTTAAGGTATTCTTCCTTCAGCTAAAACATGCATGTGGAACCCAGAGTATGATCAACCATGTGAACGGGAGACGTGTTCAAATATGTCTCAGTTTTCCTCCCCTGGTACTCGGGTGCAACATTCCAGACGCTTTACTAACACTCTCCCCACTTGGAGAGTCAGTGTCTTTAACCTCCTGTTTGGCCCAGTTTGCAATTTCTGCGGAAGATGAACAGGAATAGCGAGAACCAATGAGAGGCTAGCTGGAGGTGTCTGGACGGGCAAATTTAACTCTCATTTCCCACCAGGAAGAGGAATTAACCAAAGGCTCAGCATGCCGGGCCGGAACCAGATTAGGGCCTGAAGCCATCCTGCGGTGTTGCGGCCAGGTCACAAGAAAGCGAGTTGAAGAAAGGAGCTCAGGGGCACTGTAATTCACAAACCTGCAGAGTTATAAATGACAGCTATCGTCCAAAAATAGACTGAAGTAAGGCTGCCAAGAGGACTTGAAAGCGGGGCAGAATTGCAGGAAACCGATTTCAGGAGGTAGACTGGAATTGCATTGAAAGCATAGGAAAAGAGGCAGAACGTCCACAATGATGCACTTGGCCAAAAAGGGCGTATGCGTTTTTTCCTGAATATATTCAGGAAAAAACGCATACGCCCTTTTTGGCCAACCAAGCAAGCTTGCAAAGGAAATCTGCACTACAATGAAGTCTCACTTCCCCCCGGTCAAAAGGGCCATCTGAAAAAAGTGTAAAATCCAGAAAGGCAGGACAGGCCATGGAGAACTGGGAGCCTTGTTATGCTGATGGGCGGGATGTAAATTGCCAACAGACACTCGGGAGAAGTGTATGGTGTTTCCTGAAACATCTAAAAAACAAAGCAACAGAGCCTAGGGCACTGCCACTTATGGTCCTATAGCTTAGGGAAATTAAAATCAAAAAGACACAGCCACCCCAAAGTTTGGGACGCCTCTGTTTACAAGAACCTCGTTTACAGTACAAGTTCAACATCGCAGAAAGTGAAAAATGGATAAAGAAGTTGTGGTATTTACTTACAAAGCAATATCACTCAGCAATGAAATCTATGTCATCAGGCCCTTAGCATCACAATGAGTGGATTCAGGTATGATGATTCTAACTGAAATAAGTCACACAGAAAAAGAAACATCATAAGATATCAGTAATACACGGAATGTAAACTTGGCTACACAGGAACTGAATTACAGAACAGAACAGGGTCTCAAATTTAGAAAACCAACTTATGCTTGCTTAAGGGGAAAGGTGAGTTGGGGTGCTGCATAAAACCAGAGATTGAAATGAGCACAGATAAAGTTCCTTAAGTCAAATATGGAATAGACAAGAGCTACTCCTTGCTCAACGAAATGGACTGAACACCGCATATTAAACGCCTAAGAATGTACCTGACTAGTAAGTATCATAAAACCTATGGATTGCTATGTCTCCAAAAGAGAATCAAGCATGTGTACAGGGGCATAAACGCAGCAGTGATAGGATTGGAGAGGTTCGGTGAGCAAATGAAGACCCTTTGAAGTCATATTGCATGGTACCCATTCCACGGGTCTCAACTACCCATGTTTTAGGTATTCTTCCTTCAGCTAAAACATGCATGTGGAACCCAAGTATGATCAACCATGTGAACGGGAGACGTGTTCAAATATGTCTCAGTTTTCCTCCCCTGGTACTCGGGTGCAACATTCCAGAAGCTTTACTAACACTCTCCCCACTTGGAGAGTCAGCGACTTTAACCTCCTGTTTGGCCCAGTTTGCAATTTCTGCGGAAGATGAACAGGAATAGCGAGAACCAATGAAAAGCTAGCTGGAGGTGTCTGGACGGGCAAATTTAACTCTCATTTCCCACCAGGAAGAGGAAACAACCAAAGGCTCAGCGTGCCGTACCGGAACCAGATTAGGGCCTGAAGCCATCCTGCAGTGTTGCGGCCAGCTCAAAAGAAAGCGAGTTGAAGAAAGGAGCTCAGGGGCACTGTAATTCACAAACCTGCAGAGTTATAAATGACAGCTATCGTCCAAAAATAGACTGAAGTAAGGCTGCCAAGAGGACTTGAAAGCGGGGCAGAATTGCAGGAAACCGATTTCAGGAGGTAGACTGGAATTGCATTGAAAGCATAGGAAAAGAGGCAGAACGTCCACAATGATGCACTTGGCCAAAAAGGGCGTATGCGTTTTTTCCTGAATATATTCAGGAAAAAACGCATACGCCCTTTTTGGCCAACCAAGCAAGCTTGCAAAGGAAATCTGCACTACAATGAAGTCTCACTTCCCCCTGGTCAAAAGGGCCATCTGAAAAAAGTGTAAAATCCAGAAAGGCAGGACAGGCCATAGAGAACTGGGAGCCTTGTTATGCTGATGGGCGGGATGTAAATTGCCAACAACCACTCGGGAGAAGTGTATGGTGTTTCCTGAAACATCTAAAAAACAAAGCAACAGAACCTAGGGCACTTCCACTTATGGTCCTATAGCTTAGGGAAATTAAAATCAAAAAGACACAGCCACCCCAAAGTTTGGAACGGCTCTGTTTACAAGAACCTCGTTTACAGTACAAGTTCAACATCGCAGAAAGTGAAAAATGGATAAAGAAGTTGTGGTATTTACTTACAAAGCAATATCACTCAGCAATGAAATCTGTGTCATCAGGCCCTTAGCAGCACAATGAGTGGATTCAGGTATGATGATTCTAACTGAAGTAAGTCACACAGAAAAAGAAACATCATAAGTTATCAGTAATACACGGAATGTAAACTTGGCTACACAGGAACTGAATTACAGAACAGAACAGGGTCTCAAATTTAGAAAACCAACTTATGCTTGCTTAAGGGTAAAGGTGAGTTGGGGTGCTGCATAAAACCAGAGATTGAAATGAGCACAGATAAAGTTCCTTAAGTCAAATATGGAATAGACAAGAGCTACTCCTTGCTCAACGAAATGGACTCAACACCCCATATTAAACGCCTAAGAATGTACCTGACTAGTAAGTATCTTAAAACCTATGGATTGCTATGTCTCCAAAAGAGAATCAAGCATGTGTACAGGGGCATAAACGCAGCAGTGATAGGATTGGAGAGGTTCGGTGAGCAAATGAAGACCCTTTGAAGTCATATTGCATGGTACCCATTACACGGGTCTTAACTCTCCAGGTTTAAGGTATTCTTCCTTCAGCTAAAACATGCATGTGGAACCCAAGTATGATCAACCATGTGAACGGGAGACGTGTTCAAATATGTCTCAGTTTTCCTCCCCTGGTACTCGGGTGCAACATTCCAGATGCTTTACTAACACTCTCCCCACTTGGAGAGTCAGCGCCTTTAACCTCCTGTTTGGCCCAGTTTGCAATTTCTGCGGAAGATGAACAGAAATAGCGAGAACCAATGAGAGACTAGCTGGAGGTGTCTGGACGGGCAAATTTAACTCTCATTTCCCAACAGGAAGAGGAAATAACCAAAGGCTCAGCGTGCCGTCCCGGAACCAGATTAGGGCCTGAAGCCATCCTGCGGTGTTGCGGCCAGGTCACAAGAAAGCGAGTTGAAGAAAGGAGCTCAGGGGCACTGTAATTCACAAACCTGCAGAGTTATAAATGACAGCTATCGTCCAAAAATAGACTGAAGTAAGGCTGCCAAGAGGACTTGAAAGCGGGGCAGAATTGCAGGAAACCGATTTCAGGAGGTAGACTGGAATTGCATTGAAAGCATAGGAAAAGAGGCAGAACGTCCACAATGATGCACTTGGCCAAAAAGGGCGTATGCGTTTTTTCCTGAATATATTCAGGAAAAAACGCATACGCCCTTTTTGGCCAACCAAGCAAGCTTGCAAAGGAAATCTGCACTACAATGAAGTCTCACTTCCCCCCGGTCAAAAGGGCCATCTGAAAAAAGTGTAAAATCCAGAAAGGCAGGACAGGCCATGGAGAACTGGGAGCCTTGTTATGCTGATGGGCGGGATGTAAATTGCCAACAGACACTCGGGAGAAGTGTATGGTGTTTCCTGAAACATCTAAAAAACAAAGCAACAGAGCCTAGGGCACTGCCACTTATGGTCCTATAGCTTAGGGAAATTAAAATCAAAAAGACACAGCCACCCCAAAGTTTGGGACGCCTCTGTTTACAAGAACCTCGTTTACAGTACAAGTTCAACATCGCAGAAAGTGAAAAATGGATAAAGAACTTGTGGTACTTACGTACAATGCAGTATCACTCAGCAATGAAATCTATGTCATCAGGCCCGTAGCAGCATAATGAGTGGATTCAGGTACGATGATTCTAACTGAAATAAGTCACACAGAAAAAGAAACATCATAAGATATCACTAATACACGGAATGTAAACTTGGCTACACAGGAACTGCATTCCAAAACAGAACAGGGTCTCAAATTTAGAAAACCAACTTATGCTTGCTTAAGGGGAAAGGTGAGTTGGGGTGCTGCATAAAACCAGAGATTGAAATGAGCACAGATGAAGTTCCTTAAGCCAAATATGGAATAGACAAGAGCTACTCCTTGTTCAACGAAATGGACTCAAAACCCCATATTAAACCCCTAAGAATGTACCTGACTAGTAAGTATCTTAAAACCTATGGATTGCTATGTCTCCAAAAGAGAATCAAGCATGTGTACAGGGGAATAAACGCAGCAGTGATAGGATTGGAGAGGTTCGGTGATCAAATGAAGACCCTTTGAAGTCATATTGCATGGTACCCATTACACGGGTCTCAACTCTCCAGGTTTAAGGTATTCTTCCTTCAGCTAAAACATGCATGTGGAACCCAGAGTATGATCAACCATGTGAACGGGAGACGTGTTCAAATATGTCTCAGTTTTCCTCCCCTGGTACTCGGGTGCAACATTCCAGACGCTTTACTAACACTCTCCCGACTTGGAGAGTCAGTCCCTTTAACCTCCTGTTTGGCCCAGTTTGCAATTTCTGCGGAAGATGAACAGGAATAGCGAGAACCAATGAGAGGCTAGCTGGAGGTGTCTGGACGGGCAAATTTAACTCTCATTTCCCACCAGGAAGAGGAATTAACCAAAGGCTCAGCATGCCGGGCCGGAACCAGATTAGGGCCTGAAGCCATCCTGCGGTGTTGCGGCCAGGTCACAAGAAAGCGAGTTGAAGAAAGGAGCTCAGGGGCACTGTAATTCACAAACCTGCAGAGTTATAAATGACAGCTATCATCCAAAAATAGACTGAAGTAAGGCTGCCAAGAGGACTTGAAAGCGGGGCAGAATTGCAGGAAACCGATTTCAGGAGGTAGACTGGAATTGCATTGAAAGCATAGGAAAAGAGGCAGAACGTCCACAATGATGCACTTGGCCAAAAAGGGCGTATGCGTTTTTTCCTGAATATATTCAGGAAAAAACGCATACGCCCTTTTTGGCCAACCAAGCAAGCTTGCAAAGGAAATCTGCACTACAATGAAGTCTCACTTCCCCCCGGTCAAAAGGGCCATCTGAAAAAAGTGTAAAATCCAGAAAGGCAGGACAGGCCATGGAGAACTGGGAGCCTTGTTATGCTGATGGGCGGGATGTAAATTGCCAACAGACACTCGGGAGAAGTGTATGGTGTTTCCTGAAACATCTAAAAAACAAAGCAACAGAGCCTAGGGCACTGCCACTTATGGTCCTATAGCTTAGGGAAATTAAAATCAAAAACACACAGCCACCCCAAAGTTTGGAACGGCTCTGTTTACAAGAACCTCGTTTACAGTACAAGTTCAACATCGCAGAAAGTGAAAAATGGATAAAGAAGTTGTGGTATTTACTTACAAAGCAATATCACTCAGCAATGAAATCTGTGTCATCAGGCCCTTAGCAGAACAATGAGTGATTTCAGGTATGATGATTCTAACTGAAATAAGTCACACAGAAAAAGAAACACATAAGATATCAGTAATACACGGAATGTAAACTTGGCTACACAGGAACTGAATTACAGAACAGAACAGGGTCTCAAATTTAGAAAACCAACTTATGCTTGCTTAAGGGTAAAGGTGAGTTGGGGTGCTGCATAAAACCAGAGATTGAAATGAGCACAGATAAAGTTCCTTAAGTCAAATATGGAATAGACAAGAGCTACTCCTTGCTCAACGAAATGGACTCAAGACCGCATATTAAACGCCTAAGAATGTACCTGACTAGTAAGTATTGTAAAAGCTATGGATTGCTATGTCTCCAAAAGAGAATCAAGGATGTGTACAGGGGCATAAACGCAGCAGTGATAGGATTGGAGAGGTTCGGTGAGCAAATGAAGACCCTTTGAAGTCATATTGCATGGTACCCATTCCACGGGTTTCACTTACCCAGGTTTTAGGTATTCTTCCTTCAGCTAAATCATGCATGTGGAACCCAGAGTATGATCAACCATGTGATCAGGAGACGTGTTCAAATATGTCTCAGTTTTCCTCCCCTGGTACTCGGGTGCAACATTCCAGACGCTTTACTAACACTCTCCCCACTTGGAGAGTCAGCGCCTTTAACCTCCTGTTTGGCCCAGTTTGCAATTTCTGCGGAAGATGAACAGGAATAGCGAGAACCAATGAGAGGCTAGCTGGAGGTGTCCGGACGGGCAAATTTAACTCTCATTTCCCACCAGGAAGAGGAAATAACCAAAGGCTCAGTGTGCCATACCGGAACCAGATTAGGGCCTGAAGCCATCCTGCGGTGTTGCGGCCAGCTCTAAAGAAACCGAGTTGAAGAAAGGAGCGCAGGGGCACTGTAATTCACAAACCTGCAGAGTTATAAATGACAGCTATCGTCCAAAAATAGACTGAAGTAAGGCTGCTAAGAGGACTTGAAAGTGGGGCAGAATTGCAGGAAACCGATTTCAGGAGGTAGACTGGAATTGCATTGAAAGCATAGGAAAAGAGGCAGAACGTCCACAATGATGCACTTGGCCAAAAAGGGCGTATGCGTTTTTTCCTGAATATATTCAGGAAAAAACGCATACGCCCTTTTTGGCCAACCAAGCAAGCTTGCAAAGGAAATCTGCACTACAATGAAGTCTCACTTCCCCCCGGTCAAAAGGGCCATCTGAAAAAAGTGTAAAACCCAGAAAGGCAGGACAGGCCATGGAGAACTGGGAGCCTTGTTATGCTGATGGGCGGGATGTAAATTACCAATAGACACTCAGGAGAAGTGTATGGTGTTTCCTGAAACATCTAAAAAACAAAGCAACAGAACCTATGGCACTTCCACCTATGGTCCTATAGCTTAGGGAAATTAAAATCAAAAACACACAGCCACCCCAAAGTTTGGAACGGCTCTGTTTACAAGAACCTCGTTTACAGTACAAGTTCAACATCGCAGAAAGTGAAAAATGGATAAAGAAGTTGTGGTATTTACTTACAAAGCAATATCACTCAGCAATGAAATCTGTGTCATCAGGCCCTTAGCAGAACAATGAGTGGATTCAGGTATGATGATTCTAACTGAAATAAGTCACACAGAAAAAGAAACATCATAAGATATCAGTAATACATGGAATGTAAACTTGGCTACACAGGAACTGAATTACAGAACAGAACAGGGTCTCAAATTTAGAAAACCAACTTATGCTTGCTTAAGGGTAAAGGTGAGTTGGGGTGCTGCATAAAACCAGAGATTGAAATGAGCACAGATAAAGTTCCTTAAGTCAAATATGGAATAGACAAGAGCTACTCCTTGCTCAACGAAATGGACTCAACACCGCATATTAAACGCCTAAGAATGTACCTGACTAGTAAGTATTGTAAAACCTATGGATTGCTATGTCTCCAAAAGAGAATCAAGCATGTGTACAGGGGCATAAACGCAGCAGTGATAGGATTGGAGAGGTTCGGTGAGCAAATGAAGACCCTTTGAAGTCATATTGCATGGTACCCATTCCACGGGTTTCAACTACCCAGGTTTAAGGTATTCTTCCTTCAGCTAAAACATGCATGTGGAACCCAGAGTATGATCAACCATGTGATCGGGAGACGTGTTCAAATATGTCTCAGTTTTCCTCCCCTGGTACTCGGGTGCAACATTCCAGACGCTTTACTAACACTCTCCCCACTTGGAGAGTCAGCGCCTTTAACCTCCTGTTTGGCCCAGTTTGCAATTTCTGCGGAAGATGAACAGGAATAGCGAGAACCAATGAGAGGCTAGCTGGAGGTGTCTGGACGGGCAAATTTAACTCTCATTTCCCACCAGGAAGAGGAAATAACCAAAGGCTCAACGTGCCGTACCAGAGCCAGATTAGGGCCTGAAGCCATCCTGCGGTGTTGCGGCCAGCTCAAAAGAAAGCGAGTTGAAGAAAGGAGCTCAGGGGCACTGTAATTCACAAACATGCAGAGTTATAAATGACAGCTATCGTCCAAAAATAGACTGAAGTAAGGCTGCCAAGAGGACTTGAAAGCGGGGCAGAATTGCAGGAAACCGATTTCAGGAGGTAGACTGGAATTGCATTGAAAGCATAGGAAAAGAGGCAGAACGTCCACAATGATGCACTTGGCCAAAAAGGGCGTATGCGTTTTTTCCTGAATATATTCAGGAAAAAACGCATACGCCCTTTTTGGCCAACCAAGCAAGCTTGCAAAGGAAATCTGCACTACAATGAAGTCTCACTTCCCCCCGGTCAAAAGGGCCATCTGAAAAAAGTGTAAAATCCAGAAAGGCAGGACAGGCCATGGAGAACTGGGAGCCTTGTTATGCTGATGGGCGGGATGTAAATTGCCAACAACCACTCAGGAGAAGTGTATGGTGTTTCCTGAAACATCTAAAAAACAAAGCAACAGAACGTATGGCACTTCCACCTATGGTCCTATAGCTTAGGGAAATTAAAATCAAAAACACACAGCCACCCCAAAATTTGGAACGCCTCTGTTTACAAGAACCTCGTTTACAGTACAAGTTCAACATCGCAGAAAGTGAAAAATGGATAAAGAAGTTGTGGTATTTACTTACAAAGCAATATCACTCAGCAATGAAATCTGTGTCATCAGGCCCTTAGCAGCACAATGAGTGGATTCAGGTATGATGATTCTAACTGAAATAAGTCACACAGAAAAAGAAACATCATAAGATATCAGTAATACACGGAATGTAAACTTGGCTACACAGGAACTGAATTACAGAACAGAACAGGGTCTCAAATTTAGAAAACCAACTTATGCTTGCTTAAGGGGAAAGGTGAGTTGGGGTGCTGCATAAAACCAGAGATTGAAATGAGCACAGATAAAGTTCCTTAAGCCAAATATGGAATAGACAAGAGCTACTCCTTGCTCAACGAAATGGACTCAACACCGCATATTAAACGCCTAAGAATGTACCTGACTAGTAAGTATCTTAAAACCTATAGATTGCTATGTCTCCGAAAGAGAATCAAGCATGTGTACAGGGGCATAAACGCAGCAGTGATAGGATTGGAGAGGTTCGGTGAGCAAATGAAGGCCCTTTGAAGTCATATTGCATGGTACGCATTCCACGGGTTTCAACTACCCAGGTTTTAGGTATTCTTCCTTCAGCTAAAACATGCATGTGGAACCCAGAGTATGATCAACCATGTGATCGGGAGACGTGTTCAAATATGTCTCAGTTTTCCTCCCCTGGTACTCGGGTGCAACATTCCAGACGCTTTACTAACACTCTCCCCACTTGGAGAGTCAGCGCCTTTAACCTCCTGTTTGGCCCAGTTTGCAATTTCTGCGGAAGATGGACAGGAAATTCGAGAACCAATGAGAGGCTAGCTGGAGGTGTCTGGACGGGCAAATTTAACTCTCATTTCCCACCAGGAAGAGGAATTAACCAAAGGCTCAGCATGCCGGGCCGGAACCAGATTAGGGCCTGAAGCCATCCTGCGGTGTTGCGGCCAGGTCACAAGAAAGCGAGTGGAAGAAAGGAGCTCAGGGGCACTGTAATTCACAAACCTGCAGAGTTATAAATGACAGCTATCGTCCAAAAATAGACTGAAGTAAGTCTGCCAAGAGGACTTGAAAGTGGGGCAGAATTGCAGGAAACCGATTTCAGGAGGTAGACTGGAATTGCATTGAAAGCATAGGAAAAGAGGCAGAACGTCCACAATGATGCACTTGGCCAAAAAGGGCGTATGCGTTTTTTCCTGAATATATTCAGGAAAAAACGCATACGCCCTTTTTGGCCAACCAAGCAAGCTTGCAAAGGAAATCTGCACTACAATGAAGTCTCACTTCCCCCCGGTCAAAAGGGCCATCTGAAAAAAGTGTAAAATCCAGAAAGGCAACAGGCCATTGAGAACTGGGAGCCTTGTTATGCTGATGGGCGGGATGTAAATTGCCAACAGACACTCGGGAGAAGTGTATGGTGTTTCCTGAAACATCTAAAAAACAAAGCAACAGAGCCTAGGGCACTTCCACTTATGGTCCTATAGCTTAGGGAAATTAAAATCAAAAAGACACAGCCACCCCAAAGTTTGGAACGGCTCTGTTTACAAGAACCTCGTTTACCGTACAAGTTCAACATCGCAGAAAGTGAAAAATGGATAAAGAACTTGTGGTACTTACGTACAATGCAGTATCACTCAGCAATGAAATCTATGTCATCAGGCCCGTAGCAGCATAATGAGTAGATTCAGGTACGATGATTCTAACTGAAATAAGTCACACAGAAAAAGAAACATCATAAGATATCACTAATACACGGAATGTAAACTTGGCTACACAGGAACTGCATTCCAAAACAGAACAGGGTCTCAAATTTAGAAAACCAACTTATGCTTGCTTAAGGGGAAAGGTGAGTTGGGGTGCTGCATAAAACCAGAGATTGAAATGAGCACAGATAAAGTTCCTTAAGCCAAATATGGAATAGACAAGAGCTACTCCTTGCTCAACGAAATGGACTCAACACCGCATATTAAACGCCTAAGAATGTACCTGACTAGTAAGTATCTTAAAACCTATGGATTGCTATCTCTCCGAAAGAGAATCAAGGATGTGTACAGGGGCATAAACGCAGCAGTGATAGGATTGGAGAGGTTCGGTGAGCAAATGAAGACCCTTTGAAGTCATATTGCATGGTACCCATTCCACGGGTTTCACCTACCCAGGTTTTAGGTATTCTTCCTTCAGCTAAAACATGCATGTGGAACCCAGAGTATGATCAACCATGTGATCAGGAGACGTGTTCAAATATGTCTCAGTTTTCCTCCCCTGGTACTCGGGTGCAACATTCCAGACGCTTTACTAACACTCTCCCCACTTGGAGAGTCAGCGCCTTTAACCTCCTGTTTGGCCCAGTTTGCAATTTCTGCGGAAGATGAACAGGAATAGCGAGAACCAATGAGAGGCTAGCTGGAGGTGTCCGGACGGACAAATTTAACTCTCATTTCCCACCAGGAAGAGGAAATAACCAAAGGCTCAGTGTGCCATACCGGAACCAGATTAGGGCCTGAAGCCATCCTGCGGTGTTGCGGCCAGCTCTAAAGAAACCGAGTTGAAGAAAGGAGCGCAGGGGCACTGTAATTCACAAACCTGCAGAGTTATAAATGACAGCTATCGTCCAAAAATAGACTGAAGTAAGGCTGCCAAGAGGACTTGAAAGTGGGGCAGAATTGCAGGAAACCGATTTCAGGAGGTAGACTGGAATTGCACTGAAAGCATAGGAAAAGAGGCAGAACGTCCACAATGATGCACTTGGCCAAAAAGGGCGTATGCGTTTTTTCCTGAATATATTCAGGAAAAAACGCATACGCCCTTTTTGGCCAACCAAGCAAGCTTGCAAAGGAAATCTGCACTACAATGAAGTCTCACTTCCCCCCGGTCAAAAGGGCCATCTGAAAAAAGTGTAAAATCCAGAAAGGCAGGACAGGCCATGGAGAACTGGGAGCCTTGTTATGCTGATGGGCAGGATGTAAATTGCCAACAACCACTCAGGAGAAGTTTATGGTGTTTCCTGAAACATCTAAAAAACAAAGCAACAGAACCTATGGCACTTCCACCTATGGTCCTATAGCTTAGGGAAATTAAAATCAAAAACACACAGCCACCCCAAAGTTTGGAACGGCTCTGTTTACAAGAACCTCGTTTACAGTACAAGTTCAACATCGCAGAAAGTGAAAAATGGATAAAGAAGTTGTGGTATTTACTTACAAAGCAATATCACTCAGCAATGAAATCTGTGTCATCAGGCCCTTAGCAGCACAATGAGTGGATTCAGGTATGATGATTCTAACTGAAATAAGTCACACAGAAAAAGAAACATCATAAGATATCAGTAATACACGGAATGTAAACTTGGCTACACAGGAACTGAATTACAGAACAGAACAGGGTCTCAAATTTAGAAAACCAACTTTTGCTTGCTTAAGGGTAAAGGTGAGTTGGGGTGCTGCATAAAACCAGAGATTGAAATGAGCACAGATAAAGTTCCTTAAGTCAAATATGGAATAGACAAGAGCTACTCCTTGCTCAACGAAATGGACTCAACACCGCATATTAAACGCCTAAGAATGTACCTGACTAGTAAGTATTGTAAAAGCTATGGATTGCTATGTCTCCAAAAGAGAATCAAGCATGTGTGCAGGGGCATAAACGCAGCAGTGATAGGATTGGAGAGGTTCGGTGAGCAAATGAAGACCCTTTGAAGTCATATTGCATGGTACCCATTACACGGGTCTCAACTCTCCAGGTTTAAGGTATTCTTCCTTCAGCTAAAACATGCATGTGGAACCCAGAGTATGATCAACCATGTGAACGGGAGACGTGTTCAAATATGTCTCAGTTTTCCTCCCCTGGTACTCGGGTGCAACATTCCAGACGCTTTACTAACACTCTCCCCACTTGGAGAGTCAGCGCCTTTAACCTCCTGTTTGGCCCAGTTTGCAATTTCTGCGGAAGATGAACAGGAATAGCGAGAACCAATGAGAGGCTAGCTGGAGGTGTCTGGACGGGCAAATTTAACTCTCATTTCCCACCAGGAAGAGGAAATAACCAAAGGCTCAACGTACCGTACCGGAGCCAGATTAGGGCCTGAAGCCATCCTGCGGTGTTGCGGCCAGCTCAAAAGAAAGCGAGTTGAAGAAAGGAGCTCAGGGGCACTGTAATTCACAAACCTGCAGAGTTATAAATGACAGCTATCGTCCAAAAATAGACTGAAGTAAGGCTGCCAAGAGGACTTGAAAGCGGGGCAGAATTGCAGGAAACCGATTTCAGGAGGTAGACTG
Source organism: Delphinus delphis (assembly GCF_949987515.2). NCBI lineage: Eukaryota > Metazoa > Chordata > Mammalia > Artiodactyla > Delphinidae > Delphinus > Delphinus delphis. Next base: position 216,082 of record NW_027192774.1, read on the forward strand.
GAATTGCATTGAAAGCATAGGAAAAGAGGCAGAACGTCCACAATGATGCACTTGGCCAAAAAGGGCGTATGCGTTTTTTCCTGAATATATTCAGGAAAAAACGCATACGCCCTTTTTGGCCAACCAAGCAAGCTTGCAAAGGAAATCTGCACTACAATGAAGTCTCACTTCCCCCCGGTCAAAAGGGCCATCTGAAAAAAGTGTCAAATCCAGAAAGGCAGGACAGGCCATTGAGAACTGGGAGCCTTGTTATGCTGATGGGCGGGATGTAAATTGCCAACAGACACTAGGGAGAAGTGTATGGTGTTTCCTGAAACATCTAAAAAACAAAGCAACAGAGCCTAGGGCACTTCCACTTATGGTCCTATAGCTTAGGGAAATTAAAATCAAAAAGACACAGCCACCCCAAAGTTTGGAACGGCTCTGTTTACAAGAACCTCGTTTACAGTACAAGTTCAACATCGCAGAAAGTGAAAAATGGATAAAGAAGTTGTGGTATTTACTTACAAAGCAATATCACTCAGCAATGAAATCTATGTCATCAGGCCCTTAGCAGAACAATGAGTGGATTCAGGTATGATGATTCTAACTGAAATAAGTCACACAGAAAAAGAAACATCATAAGATATCAGTAATACACGGAATGTAAACTTGGCTACACAGGAACTGAATTACAGAACAGAACAGGGTCTCAAATTTAGAAAACCAACTTATGCTTGCTTAAGGGTAAAGGTGAGGTGAGGTGCTGCATAAAACCAGAGATTGAAATGAGCACAGATAAAGTTCCTTAAGTCAAATATGGAATAGACAAGAGCTACTCCTTGCTCAACGAAATGGACTCAACACCGCATATTAAACGCCTAAGAATGTACCTGACTAGTAAGTATCGTAAAACCTATGGATTGCTATGTCTCCAAAAGAGAATCAAGCATGTGTACAGGGGCATAAACGCAGCAGTGATAGGATTGGAGAGGTTCGTGAGCAAATGAAGACCCTTTGAAGTCATATTGCATGGTACCCATTCCACGGGTTTCAACTACCCAGGTTTAAGGTATTCTTCCTTCAGCTAAAACATGCATGTGGAACCTAGAGTATGATCAACCATGTGATCGGGAGACGTGTTCAAATATGTCTCAGTTTTCGTACCCTGGTACTCGGGTGCAACATTCCAGACGCTTTACTAACACTCTCCCCACTTGGAGAGTCAGTCCCTTTAACCTCCTGTTTGGCCCAGTTTGCAATTTCTGTGGAAGATGAACAGGAATAGCGAGAACCAATGAGAGGCTAGCTGGAGGTGTCTGGACGGGCAAATTTAACTCTCATTTCCCACCAGGAAGAGGAATTAACCAAAGGCTCAGCGTGCCGTGCCAGAACCAGATTAGGGCCTGAAGACATCCTGCGGTGTTGCGGCCAGGTCACAAGAAAGTGAGTTGAAGAAAGGAGCTCAGGGGCACTGTAATTCACAAACCTGCAGAGTTATAAATGACAGCTATCGTCCAAAAATAGACTGAAGTAAGGCTGCCAAGAGGACTTGAAAGCGGGGCAGAATTGCAGGAAACCCATTTCAGGAGGTAGACTGGAATTGCATTGAAAGCATAGGAAAAGAGGCAGAACGTCCACAATGATGCACTTGGCCAAAAAGGGCGTATGCGTTTTTTCCTGAATATATTCAGGAAAAAACGCATACGCCCTTTTTGGCCAACCAAGCAAACTTGCAAAGGAAATCTGCACTACAATGAAGTCTCACTTCCCCCCGGTCAAAAGGGCCATCTGAAAAAAGTGTAAAATCCAGAAAGGCAGGACAGGCCATGGAGAACTGGGAGCCTTGTTATGCTGATGGGCGGGATGTAAATTGCCAACAGACACTCGGGAGAAGTGTATGGTGTTTCCTGAAACATCTAAAAAACAAAGCAACAGAGCCTAGGGCACTTCCACTTATGGTCCTATAGCTTAGGGAAATTAAAATCAAAAAGACACAGCCACCCCAAAATTTGGGACGCCTCTGTTTACAAGGACCTCGTTTGCCTTACAAGTTCAATATCACAGAAAGTGAAAAATGGATAAAGAACTTGTGGTACTTACGTACAATGCAGTATCACTCAGCAATGAAATCTATGTCATCAGGCCCGTAGCAGCATCATCAGTGGATTAAGGTACGATGATTCTAACTGAAATAAGTCACACAGAAAAAGAAACATCATAAGATATCAGTAATACACGGAATGTAAACTTGGCTACACAGGAACTGAATTACAGAACAGAACAGGGTCTCAAATTTAGAAAACCAACTTATGCTTGCTTAAGGGTAAAGGTGAGTTGGGGTGCTGCATAAAACCAGAGATTGAAATGAGCACAGATAAAGTTCCTTAAGCCAAATATGGAATAGACAAGAGCTACTCCTTGCTCAAAGAAATGGACTCAACACCGCATATTAAATGCCTAAGAATGTACCTGACTAGTAAGTATCCTAAAACCTAGGGATTGCTATGTCTCCGAAAGAGAATCAAGCATGTGTACAGGGGCATAAACGCAGCAGTGATAGGATTGGAGAGGTTCGGTGAGCAAATGAAGACCCTTTGAAGTCATATTGCATGGTACCCATTCCACGGGTTTCAACTACCCAGGTTTAAGGTATTCTTCCTTCAGCTAAAACATGCATGTGGAACCTAGAGTATGATCAACCATGTGATCGGGAGACGTGTTCAAATATGTCTCAGTTTTCGTACCCTGGTACTCGGGTGCAACATTCCAGACGCTTTACTAACACTCTCCCGACTTGGAGAGTCAGTCCCTTTAACCTCCTGTTTGGCTCAGTTTGCAATTTCTGTGGAAGATGAACAGGAATAGCAAGAACCAATGAAAGACTAGCTGGAGGTGTCTGGATGGGCAAATTTAACTCTCATTTCCCACCAGGAAGAGGAATTAACCAAAGGCTCAGCGTGCCGTGCCAGAACCAGATTAGGGCCTGAAGACATCCTGCGGTGTTGCGGCCAGCTCAAAAGAAAGCGAGTTGAAGAAAGGAGCTCAGGGGCACTGTAATTCACAAACCTGCAGAGTTATAAATGACAGCTATCATCCAAAAATAGACTGAAGTAAGGCTGCCAAGAGGACTTGAAAGCGGGGCAGAATTGCAGGAAACCGATTTCAGGAGGTAGACTGGAATTGCATTGAAAGCATAGGAAAAGAGGCAGAACGTCCACAATGATGCACTTGGCCAAAAAGGGCGTATGCGTTTTTTCCTGAATATATTCAGGAAAAAACGCATACGCCCTTTTTGGCCAACCAAGCAAGCTTGCAAAGGAAATCTGCACTACAATGAAGTCTCACTTCCCCCCGGTCAAAAGGGCCATCTGAAAAAAGTTAAAATCCAGAAAGGCAGGACAGGCCATGGAGAACTGGGAGCCTTGTTATGCTGATGGGCTGGATGTAAATTACCAATAGACACTCAGGAGAAGTGTATGGTGTTTCCTGAAACATCTAAAAAACAAAGCAACAGAGCCTAGGGCACTGCCACTTATGGTCCTATAGCTTAGGGAAATTAAAATCAAAAAGACACAGCCACCCCAAAGTTTGGGACGCCTCTGTTTACAAGAACCTCGTTTACAGTACAAGTTCAACATCGCAGAAAGTGAAAAATGGATGAAGAAGATGTGGTATTTACTTACAAAGCAATATCACTCAGCAATGAAATCTATGTCATCAGGCCCTTAGCAGCACAATGAGTGGATTCAGGTATGATGATTCTAACTGAAATAAGTCACACAGAAAAAGAAACATCATAAGATATCAGTAATACACGGAATGGAAACTTGGCTACACAGGAACTGAATTACAGAACAGAACAGGGTCTCAAATTTAGAAAACCAACTTATGCTTGCTTAAGGGGAAAGGTGAGTTGGGGTGCTGCATAAAACCAGAGATTGAAATGAGCACAGATAAAGTTCCTTAAGCCAAATATGGAATAGACAAGAGCTACTCCTTGCTCAACGAAATGGACTCAACACCGCATATTAAACGCCTAAGAATGTACCTGACTAGTAAGTATCTTAAAACCTATGGATTGCTATGTCTCCGAAAGAGAATCAAGCATGTGTACAGGGGCATAAACGCAGCAGTGATAGGATTGGAGAGGTTCGTGAGCAAATGAAGACCCTTTGAAGTCATATTGCATGGTACCCATTACACGGGTTTCAACTACCCAGGTTTAAGGTATTCTTCCTTCAGCTAAAACATGCATGTGGAACCTAGAGTATGATCAACCATGTGATCGGGAGACGTGTTCAAATATGTCTCAGTTTTCGTACCCTGGTACTCGGGTGCAACATTCCAGACGCTTTACTAACACTCTCCCCACTTGGAGAGTCAGTCCCTTTAACCTCCTGTTTGGCCCAGTTTGCAATTTCTGTGGAAGATGAACAGGAATAGCGAGAACCAATGAGAGACTAGCTGGAGGTGTCTGGATGGGCAAATTTAACTCTCATTTCCCACCAGGAAGAGGAATTAACCAAAGGCTCAGCGTGCCGTGCTGGAACCAGATTAGGGCCTGAAGCCATCCTGCGGTGTTGCGGCCAGGTCACAAGAAAGCGAGTTGAAGAAAGGAGCTCAGGGGCACTGTAATTCACAAACCTGCAGAGTTATAAATGACAGCTATCGTCCAAAAATAGACTGAAGTAAGGCTGCCAAGAGGACTTGAAAGCGGGGCAGAATTGCAGGAAACCGATTTCAGGAGGTAGACTGGAATTGCATTGAAAGCATAGGAAAAGAGGCAGAACGTCCACAATGATGCACTTGGCCAAAAAGGGCGTATGCGTTTTTTCCTGAATATATTCAGGAAAAAACGCATATGCCCTTTTTGGCCAACCAAGCAAGCTTGCAAAGGAAATCTGCACTACAATGAAGTCTCACTTCCCCCCGGTCAAAAGGGCCATCTGAAAAAAGTGTAAAATCCAGAAAGGCAGGACAGGCCATGGAGAACTGGGAGCCTTGTTATGCTGAAGGGCGGGATGTAAATTGCCAACAGACACTTGGGAGAAGTGTATGGTGTTTCCTGAAACATCAAAAAAACAAAGCAACAGAGCCTAGGGCACTTCCACTTATGGTCCTATAGCTTAGGGAAATTAAAATCAAAAAGACACAGCCACCCCAAAGTTTGGGACGCCTCTGTTTACAAGAACCTCGTTTACCGTACAAGTTCAATATCACAGAATGTGAAAAATGGATAAAGAACTTGTGGTACTTACGTACAATGCAGTATCATTCAGCAATGAAATCTATGTCATCAGGCCCGTAGCAGCATAATGAGTAGATTCAGGTACGATGATTCTAACTGAAATAAGTCACACAGAAAAAGAAACATCATAAGATATCACTAATACACGGAATGTAAACTTGGCTACACAGGAACTGCATTCCAAAACAGAACAGGGTCTCAAATTTAGAAAACCAACTTATGCTTGCTTAAGGGGAAAGGTGAGTTGGGGTGCTGCATAAAACCAGAGATTGAAATGAGCACAGATAAAGTTCCTTAAGCCAAATATGGAATAGACAAGAGCTACTCCTTGCTCAACGAAATGGACTCAACACCGCATATTAAACGCCTAAGAATGTACCTGACTAGTAAGTATCTTAAAACCTATGGATTGCTATCTCTCCGAAAGAGAATCAAGGATGTGTACAGGGGCATAAACGCAGCAGTGATAGGATTGGAGAGGTTCGGTGAGCAAATGAAGACCCTTTGAAGTCATATTGCATGGTACCCATTCCACGGGTTTCACCTACCCAGGTTTTAGGTATTCTTCCTTCACCTAAAACATGCATGTGGAACCCAGAGTATGATCAACCATGTGATCAGGAGACGTGTTCAAATATGTCTCAGTTTTCCTCCCCTGGTACTCGGGTGCAACATTCCAGACGCTTTACTAACACTCTCCCCACTTGGAGAGTCAGCGCCTTTAACCTCCTGTTTGGCCCAGTTTGCAATTTCTGCGGAAGATGAACAGGAATAGCGAGAACCAATGAGAGGCTAGCTGGAGGTGTCCGGACGACAAATTTAACTCTCATTTCCCACCAGGAAGAGGAAATAACCAAAGGCTCAGTGTGCCATACCGGAACCAGATTAGGGCCTGAAGCCATCCTGCGGTGTTGCGGCCAGCTCTAAAGAAACCGAGTTGAAGAAAGGAGCGCAGGGGCACTGTAATTCACAAACCTGCAGAGTTATAAATGACAGCTATCGTCCAAAAATAGACTGAAGTAAGGCTGCCAAGAGGACTTGAAAGTGGGGCAGAATTGCAGGAAACCGATTTCAGGAGGTAGACTGGAATTGCACTGAAAGCATAGGAAAAGAGGCAGAACGTCCACAATGATGCACTTGGCCAAAAAGGGCGTATGCGTTTTTTCCTGAATATATTCATGAAAAAACGCATACGCCCTTTTTGGCCAACCAAGCAAGCTTGCAAAGGAAATCTGCACTACAATGAAGTCTCACTTCCCCCCGGTCAAAAGGGCCATCTGAAAAAAGTGTAAAATCCAGAAAGGCAGGACAGGCCATGGAGAACTGGGAGCCTTGTTATGCTGATGGGCAGGATGTAAATTGCCAACAACCACTCAGGAGAAGTTTATGGTGTTTCCTGAAACATCTAAAAAACAAAGCAACAGAACCTATGGCACTTCCACCTATGGTCCTATAGCTTAGGGAAATTAAAATCAAAAACACACAGCCACCCCAAAGTTTGGAACGGCTCTGTTTACAAGAACCTCGTTTACAGTACAAGTTCAACATCGCAGAAAGTGAAAAATGGATAAAGAAGTTGTGGTATTTACTTACAAAGCAATATCACTCAGCAATGAAATCTGTGTCATCAGGCCCTTAGCAGCACAATGAGTGGATTCAGGTATGATGATTCTAACTGAAATAAGTCACACAGAAAAAGAAACATCATAAGATATCAGTAATACACGGAATGTAAACTTGGCTACACAGGAACTGAATTACAGAACAGAACAGGGTCTCAAATTTAGAAAACCAACTTATGCTTGCTTAAGGGGAAAGGTGAGTTGGGGTGCTGCATAAAACCAGAGATTGAAATGAGCACAGATAAAGTTCCTTAAGTCAAATATGGAATAGACAAGAGCTACTCCTTGCTCAACGAAATGGACTCAACACCGCATATTAAACGCCTAAGAATGTACCTGACTAGTAAGTATTGTAAAAGCTATGGATTGCTATGTCTCCAAAAGAGAATCAAGCATGTGTGCAGGGGCATAAACGCAGCAGTGATAGGTTTGGAGAGGTTCGGTGAGCAAATGAAGACCCTTTGAAGTCATATTGCATGGTACCCATTACACGGGTCTCAACTCTCCAGGTTTAAGGTATTCTTCCTTCAGCTAAAACATGCATGTGGAACCCAGAGTATGATCAACCATGTGAACGGGAGACGTGTTCAAATATGTCTCAGTTTTCCTCCCCTGGTACTCGGGTGCAACATTCCAGACGCTTTACTAACACTCTCCCCACTTGGAGAGTCAGCGCCTTTAACCTCCTGTTTGGCCCAGTTTGCAATTTCTGCGGAAGATGAACAGGAATAGCGAGAACCAATGAGAGGCTAGCTGGAGGTGTCTGGACGGGCAAATTTAACTCTCATTTCCCACCAGGAAGAGGAAATAACCAAAGGCTCAACGTGCCGTACCGGAGCCAGATTAGGGCCTGAAGCCATCCTGCGGTGTTGCGGCCAGCTCAAAAGAAAGCGAGTTGAAGAAAGGAGCTCAGGGGCACTGTAATTCACAAACCTGCAGAGTTATAAATGACAGCTATCGTCCAAAAATAGACTGAAGTAAGGCTGCCAAGAGGACTTGAAAGCGGGGCAGAATTGCAGGAAACCGATTTCAGGAGGTAGACTGGAATTGCATTGAAAGCATAGGAAAAGAGGCAGAACGTCCACAATGATGCACTTGGCCAAAAAGGGCGTATGCGTTTTTTCCTGAATATATTCAGGAAAAAACGCATACGCCCTTTTTGGCCAACCAAGCAAGCTTGCAAAGGAAATCTGCACTACAATGAAGTCTCACTTCCCCCCGGTCAAAAGGGCCATCTGAAAAAAGTGTCAAATCCAGAAAGGCAGGACAGGCCATTGAGAACTGGGAGCCTTGTTATGCTGATGGGCGGGATGTAAATTGCCAACAGACACTAGGGAGAAGTGTATGGTGTTTCCTGAAACATCTAAAAAACAAAGCAACAGAGCCTAGGGCACTTCCACTTATGGTCCTATAGCTTAGGGAAATTAAAATCAAAAAGACACAGCCACCCCAAAGTTTGGAACGGCTCTGTTTACAAGAACCTCGTTTACAGTACAAGTTCAACATCGCAGAAAGTGAAAAATGGATAAAGAAGTTGTGGTATTTACTTACAAAGCAATATCACTCAGCAATGAAATCTATGTCATCAGGCCCTTAGCAGAACAATGAGTGGATTCAGGTATGATGATTCTAACTGAAATAAGTCACACAGAAAAAGAAACATCATAAGATATCAGTAATACACGGAATGTAAACTTGGCTACACAGGAACTGAATTACAGAACAGAACAGGGTCTCAAATTTAGAAAACCAACTTATGCTTGCTTAAGGGTAAAGGTGAGGTGAGGTGCTGCATAAAACCAGAGATTGAAATGAGCACAGATAAAGTTCCTTAAGTCAAATATGGAATAGACAAGAGCTACTCCTTGCTCAACGAAATGGACTCAACACCGCATATTAAACGCCTAAGAATGTACCTGACTAGTAAGTATCGTAAAACCTATGGATTGCTATGTCTCCAAAAGAGAATCAAGCATGTGTACAGGGGCATAAACGCAGCAGTGATAGGATTGGAGAGGTTCGGTGAGCAAATGAAGACCCTTTGAAGTCATATTGCATGGTACCCATTCCACGGGTCTCAACTCTCCAGGTTTAAGGTATTCTTCCTTCAGCTAAAACATGCATGTGGAACCCAAGTATGATCAACCATGTGAACGGGAGACGTGTTCAAATATGTCTCAGTTTTCCTCCCCTGGTACTCGGGTGCAACATTCCAGACGCTTTACTAACACTCTCCCCACTTGGAGAGTCAGCGCCTTTAACCTCCTGTTTGGCCCAGTTTGCAATTTCTGCGGAAGATGAACAGGAATAGCGAGAACCAATGAGAGGCTAGCTGGAGGTGTCTGGACGGGCAAATTTAACTCTCATTTCCCACCAGGAAGAGGAAATAACCAAAGGCTCAGCGTGCCGTACCGGAACCAGATTAGGGCCTGAAGCCATCCTGCGGTGTTGCGGCCAGCTCAAAAGAAAGCGAGTTGAAGAAAGGAGCTCAGGGGCACTGGAATTCACAAACCTGCAGACTTATAAATGACAGCTATCGTCCAAAAATAGACTGAAGTAAGGCTGCCAAGAGGACTTGAAAGCGGGGCAGAATTGCAGGAAACCGATTGCAGGAGGTAGACTGGAATTGCATTGAAAGCATAGGAAAAGAGGCAGAACGTCCACAATGATGCACTTGGCCAAAAAGGGCGTATGCGTTTTTTCCTGAATATATTCAGGAAAAAACGCATACGCCCTTTTTGGCCAACCAAGCAAGCTTGCAAAGGAAATCTGCACTACAATGAAGTCTCACTTCCCCCCGGTCAAAAGGGCCATCTGAAAAAAGTGTAAAATCCAGAAAGGCAGGACAGGCCATGGAGAACTGGGAGCCTTGTTATGCTGATGGGCGGGATGTAAATTGCCAACAGACACTCGGGAGAAGTGTATGGTGTTTCCTGAAACATCTAAAAAACAAAGCAACAGAGCCTAGGGCACTTCCACTTATGGTCCTATAGCTTAGGGAATTCAAAATCAAAAAGACACAGCCACCCCAAAGTTTGGAACGGCTCTGTTTACAAGAACCTCGTTTACAGTACAAGTTCAACATCGCAGAAAGTGAAAAATGGATAAAGAAGTTGTGGTATTTACTTACAAAGCAATATCACTCAGCAATGAAATCTGTGTCATCAGGCCCTTAGCAGCACAATGAGTGGATTCAGGTATGATGATTCTAACTGAAATAAGTCACACAGAAAAAGAAACATCATAAGATATCAGTAATACACGGAATGTAAACTTGGCTACACAGGAACTGAATTACAGAACAGAACAGGGTCTCAAATTTAGAAAACCAACTTATGCTTGCTTAAGAAAAGGTGAGTTGGGGTGCTGCATAAAACCAGAGATTGAAATGAGCACAGATAAAGTTCCTTAAGCCAAATATGGAATAGACAAGAGCTACTCCCTGCTCAACGAAATGGACTCAACACCGCATATTAAACGCCTAAGAATGTACCTGACTAGTAAGTATCTTAAAACCTATGGATTGCTATGTCTCCGAAAGAGAATCAAGCATGTGTACAAGGACATAAACGCAGCAGTGATAGGATTGGAGAGGTTCGTGAGCAAATGAAGACCCTTTGAAGTCATATTGCATGGTACCCATTCCACGGGTTTCAACTACCCAGGTTTAAGGTATTCTTCCTTCAGCTAAAACATGCATGTGGAACCTAGAGTATGATCAACCATGTGATCGGGAGACGTGTTCAAATATGTCTCAGTTTTCGTACCCTGGTACTCGGGTGCAACATTCCAGACGCTTTACTAACACTCTCCCCACTTGGAGAGTCAGTCCCTTTAACCTCCTGTTTGGCCCAGTTTGCAATTTCTGTGGAAGATGAACAGGAATAGCGAGAACCAATGAGAGGCTAGCTGGAGGTGTCTGGACGGGCAAATTTAACTCTCATTTCCCACCAGGAAGAGGAATTAACCAAAGGCTCAGCGTGCCGTGCCAGAACCAGATTAGGGCCTGAAGACATCCTGCGGTGTTGCGGCCAGGTCACAAGAAAGTGAGTTGAAGAAAGGAGCTCAGGGGCACTGTAATTCACAAACCTGCAGAGTTATAAATGACAGCTATCGTCCAAAAATAGACTGAAGTAAGGCTGCCAAGAGGACTTGAAAGCGGGGCAGAATTGCAGGAAACCCATTTCAGGAGGTAGACTGGAATTGCATTGAAAGCATAGGAAAAGAGGCAGAACGTCCACAATGATGCACTTGGCCAAAAAGGGCGTATGCGTTTTTTCCTGAATATATTCAGGAAAAAACGCATACGCCCTTTTTGGCCAACCAAGCAAACTTGCAAAGGAAATCTGCACTACAATGAAGTCTCACTTCCCCCCGGTCAAAAGGGCCATCTGAAAAAAGTGTAAAATCCAGAAAGGCAGGACAGGCCATGGAGAACTGGGAGCCTTGTTATGCTGATGGGCGGGATGTAAATTGCCAACAGACACTCGGGAGAAGTGTATGGTGTTTCCTGAAACATCTAAAAAACAAAGCAACAGAGCCTAGGGCACTTCCACTTATGGTCCTATAGCTTAGGGAAATTAAAATCAAAAAGACACAGCCACCCCAAAATTTGGGACGCCTCTGTTTACAAGGACCTCGTTTGCCTTACAAGTTCAATATCACAGAAAGTGAAAAATGGATAAAGAACTTGTGGTACTTACGTACAATGCAGTATCACTCAGCAATGAAATCTATGTCATCAGGCCCGTAGCAGCATCATCAGTGGATTTAGGTACGATGATTCTAACTGAAATAAGTCACACAGAAAAAGAAACATCATAAGATATCAGTAATACACGGAATGTAAACTTGGCTACACAGGAACTGAATTACAGAACAGAACAGGGTCTCAAATTTAGAAAACCAACTTATGCTTGCTTAAGGGTAAAGGTGAGTTGGGGTGCTGCATAAAACCAGAGATTGAAATGAGCACAGATAAAGTTCCTTAAGCCAAATATGGAATAGACAAGAGCTACTCCTTGCTCAAAGAAATGGACTCAACACCGCATATTAAATGCCTAAGAATGTACCTGACTAGTAAGTATCTTAAAACCTAGGGATTGCTATGTCTCCGAAAGAGAATCAAGCATGTGTACAGGGGCATAAACGCAGCAGTGATAGGATTGGAGAGGTTCGGTGAGCAAATGAAGACCCTTTGAAGTCATATTGCATGGTACCCATTCCACGGGTTTCAACTACCCAGGTTTAAGGTATTCTTCCTTCAGCTAAAACATGCATGTGGAACCTAGAGTATGATCAACCATGTGATCGGGAGACGTGTTCAAATATGTCTCAGTTTTCGTACCCTGGTACTCGGGTGCAACATTCCAGACGCTTTACTAACACTCTCCCGACTTGGAGAGTCAGTCCCTTTAACCTCCTGTTTGGCTCAGTTTGCAATTTCTGTGGAAGATGAACAGGAATAGCGAGAACCAATGAAAGACTAGCTGGAGGTGTCTGGATGGGCAAATTTAACTCTCATTTCCCACCAGGAAGAGGAATTAACCAAAGGCTCAGCGTGCCGTGCCAGAACCAGATTAGGGCCTGAAGCCATCCTGCGGTGTTGCGGCCAGGTCACAAGAAAGCGAGTTGAAGAAAGGAGCTCAGGGGCACTGTAATTCACAAACCTGCAGAGTTATAAATGACAGCTATCGTCCAAAAATAGACTGAAGTAAGGCTGCCAAGAGGACTTGAAAGCGGGGCAGAATTGCAGGAAACCGATTTCAGGAGGTAGACTGGAATTGCATTGAAAGCATAGGAAAAGAGGCAGAACGTCCACAATGATGCACTTGGCCAAAAAGGGCGTATGCGTTTTTTCCTGAATATATTCAGGAAAAAACGCATACGCCCTTTTTGGCCAACCAAGCAAGCTTGCAAAGGAAATCTGCACTACAATGAAGTCTCACTTCCCCCCGGTCAAAAGGGCCATCTGAAAAAAGTGTAAAATCCAGAAAGGCAGGACAGGCCATGGAGAACTGGGAGCCTTGTTATGCTGATGGGCGGGATGTAAATTGCCAACAGACACTCGGGAGAAGTGTATGGTGTTTCCTGAAACATCTAAAAAACAAAGCAACAGAGCCTAGGGCACTGCCACTTATGGTCCTATAGCTTAGGGAAATTAAAATCAAAAAGACACAGCCACCCCAAAGTTTGGGACGCCTCTGTTTACAAGAACCTCGTTCACAGTACAAGTTCAACATCGCAGAAAGTGAAAAATGGATAAAGAAGTTGTGGTATTTACTTACTAAGCAATATCACTCAGCAATGAAATCTATGTCATCAGGCCCTTAGCAGCACAATGAGTGGATTCAGGTATGATGATTCTAACTGAAATAAGTCACACAGAAAAAGAAACATCATAAGATATCAGTAATACACGGAATGTAAACTTGGCTACACAGGAACTGAATTACAGAACAGAACAGGGTCTCAAATTTAGAAAACCAACTTATGCTTGCTTAAGGGTAAAGGTGAGCTGGGGTGCTGCATAAAACCAGAGATTGAAATGAGCACAGATAAAGTTCCTTAAGCCAAATATGGAATAGACAAGAGCTACTCCTTGCTCAACGAAATGAACTCAACACCCCATATTAAACGCCTAAGAATGTACCTGACTAGTAAGTATCTTAAAACCTATGGATTGCTATGTCTCCGAAAGAGAATCAAGCATGTGTACAGGGGCATAAACGCAGCAGTGATAGGATTGGAGAGGTTCGTGAGCAAATGAAGACCCTTTGAAGTCATATTGCATGGTACCCATTCCACGGGTTTCAACTACCCAGGTTTTAGGTATTCTTCCTTCAGCTAAAACATGCATGTGGAACCTAGAGTATGATCAACCATGTGATCGGGAGACGTGTTCAAATATGTCCCAGTTTTCGTACCCTGGTACTCGGGTGCAACATTCCAGATGCTTTACTAACACTCTCCCGACTTGGAGAGTCAGTCCCTTTAACCTCCTGTTTGGCCCAGTTTGCAATTTCTGCGGAAGATGAACAGGAATAGCGAGAACAAATGAGAGGCTAGCTGGAGGTGTCTGGACGGGCAAATTTAACTCTCATTTCCCACCAGGAAGAGGAATTAACCAAAGGCTCAGCGTGCCGTGCCAGAACCAGATTAGGGCCTGAAGACATCCTGCGGTGTTGCGGCCAGCTCAAAAGAAAGCGAGTTGAAGAAAGGAGCTCAGGGGCACTGTAATTCACAAAACTGCAGAGTTATAAATGACAGCTATCATCCAAAAATAGACTGAAGTAAGGCTGCCAAGAGGACTTGAAAGCGGGGCAGAATTGCAGGAAACCGATTTCAGGAGGTAGACTGGAATTGCATTGAAAGCATAGGAAAAGAGGCAGAACGTCCACAATGATGCACTTGGCCAAAAAGGGCGTATGCGTTTTTTCCTGAATATATTCAGGAAAAAACGCATACGCCCTTTTTGGCCAACCAAGCAAGCTTGCAAAGGAAATCTGCACTACAATGAAGTCTCACTTCCCCCCGGTCAAAAGGGCCATCTGAAAAAAGTGTAAAATCCAGAAAGGCAGGACAGGCCATGGAGAACTGGGAGCCTTGTTATGCTGATGGGCGGGATGTAAATTACCAATAGACACTCAGGAGAAGTGTATGGTGTTTCCTGAAACATCTAAAAAACAAAGCAACAGAGCCTAGGGCACTGCCACTTATGGTCCTATAGCTTAGGGAAATTAAAATCAAAAAGACACAGCCACCCCAAAGTTTGGGACGCCTCTGTTTACAAGAACCTCGTTTACAGTACAAGTTCAACATCGCAGAAAGTGAAAAATGGATGAAGAAGTTGTGGTATTTACTTACAAAGCAATATCACTCAGCAATGAAATCTATGTCATCAGGCCCTTAGCAGCACAATGAGTGGATTCAGGTATGATGATTCTAACTGAAATAAGTCACACAGAAAAAGAAACATCATAAGATATCAGTAATACACGGAATGTAAACTTGGCTACACAGGAACTGAATTACAGAACAGAACAGGGTCTCAAATTTAGAAAATCAACTTATGCTTGCTTAAGGGGAAAGGTGAGTTGGGGTGCTGCATAAAACCAGAGATTGAAATGAGCACAGATAAAGTTCCTTAAGCCAAATATGGAATAGACAAGAGCTACTCCTTGCTCAACGAAATGGACTCAACACCACATATTAAACGCCTAAGAATGTACCTGACTAGTAAGTATCTTAAAACCTATGGATTGCTATGTCTCCGAAAGAGAATCAAGCATGTGTACAGGGGCATAAACGCAGCAGTGATAGGATTGGAGAGGTTCGTGAGCAAATGAAGACCCTTTGAAGTCATATTGCATGGTACCCATTCCACGGGTTTCAACTACCCAGGTTTAAGGTATTCTTCCTTCAGCTAAAACATGCATGTGGAACCTACAGTATGATCAACCATGTGATTGGGAGATGTGTTCAAATATGTCTCAGTTTTCGTACCCTGGTACTCGGGTGCAACATTCCAGACGCTTTACTAACACTCTCCCCACTTGGAGAGTCAGTCCCTTTAACCTCCTGTTTGGCCCAGTTTGCAATTTCTGTGGAAGATGAACAGGAATAGCGAGAACCAATGAGAGACTAGCTGGAGGTGTCTGGATGGGCAAATTTAACTCTCATTTCCCACCAGGAAGAGGAAATAACCAAAGGCTCAGCGTGCCGTGCTGGAACCAGATTAGGGCCTGAAGCCATCCTGTGGTGTTGCGGCCAGGTCACAAGAAAGCGAGTTGAAGAAAGGAGCTCAGGGGCACTGTAATTCACAAACCTGCAGAGTTATAAATGACAGCTATCGTCCAAAAATAGACTGAAGTAAGGCTGCCAAGAGGACTTGAAAGCGGGGCAGAATTGCAGGAAACCGATTTCAGGAGGTAGACTGGAATTGCATTGAAAGCATAGGAAAAGAGGCAGAACGTCCACAATGATGCACTTGGCCAAAAAGGGCATATGCGTTTTTTCCTGAATATATTCAGGAAAAAACGCATACGCCCTTTTTGGCCAACCAAGCAAGCTTGCAAAGGAAATCTGCACTACAATGAAGTCTCACTTCCCCCCGGTCAAAAGGGCCATCTGAAAAAAGTGTAAAATCCAGAAAGGCAGGACAGGCCATGGAGAACTGGGAGCCTTGTTATGCTGAAGGGCGGGATGTAAATTGCCAACAGACACTTGGGAGAAGTGTATGGTGTTTCCTGAAACATCAAAAAAACAAAGCAACAGAGCCTAGGGCACTTCCACTTATGGTCCTATAGCTTAGGGAAATTAAAATCAAAAAGACACAGCCACCCCAAAGTTTGGGACGCCTCTGTTTACAAGAACCTCGTTTACCGTACAAGTTCAATATCACAGAATGTGAAAAATGGATAAAGAACTTGTGGTACTTACGTACAATGCAGTATCACTCAGCAATGAAATCTATGTCATCAGGCCCGTAGCAGCATAATGAGTAGATTCAGGTACGATGATTCTAACTGAAATAAGTCACACAGAAAAAGAAACATCATAAGATATCAGTAATACACGGAATGTAAACTTGGCTACACAGGAACTGAATTCCAAAACAGAACAGGTTCTCAAATTTAGAAAACCAACTTATGCTTGCTTAAGGGGAAAGTTGAGTTGGGTTGCTGCATAAAACCAGAGATTGAAATGAGCACAGATAAAGTTCCTTAAGTCAAATATGGAATAGACAAGAGCTACTCCTTGCTCAACGAAATGGACTCAACACCGCATATTAAACGCCTAAGAATGTACCTGACTAGTAAGTATCTTAAAACCTATGGATTGCTATGTCTCTGAAAGAGAATCAAGCATGTGTACAGGGGCATAAACGCAGCAGTGATAGGATTGGAGAGGTTCGGTGAGCAAATGAAGACCCTTTGAAGTCATATTGCATGGTACCCATTACACGGGTCTTAACTCTCCAGGTTTAAGGTATTCTTCCTTCAGCTAAAACATGCATGTGGAACCCAAGTATGATCAACCATGTGAACGGGAGACGTGTTCAAATATGTCTCAGTTTTCCTCCCCTGGTACTCGGGTGCAACATTCCAGACGCTTTACTAACACTCTCCCCACTTGGAGAGTCAACGCCTTTAACCTCCTGTTTGGCCCAGTTTGCAATTTCTGCGGAAGATGAACAGGAATAGCGAGAACCAATGAGAGACTAGCTGGAGGTGTCTGGACGGGCAAATTTAACTCTCATTTCCCACCAGGAAGAGGAAATAACCAAAGGCTCAGCGTGCCGTGCCGGAAACAGATTAGGGCCTGAAGCCATCCTGCGGTGTTGCGGCCAGGTCACAAGAAAGCGAGTTGAAGAAAGGAGCTCAGGGGCACTGTAATTCACAAACCTGCAGAGTTATAAATGACAGCTATCGTCCAAAAGTAGACTGAAGTAAGCCTGCCAAGAGGACTTGAAAGCGGGGCAGAATTGCAGGGAACCCATTTCAGGAGGTAGACTGGGATTGCATTGAAAGCATAGGAAAAGAGGCAGAACGTCCACAATGATGCACTTGGCCAAAAAGGGCGTACGCGTTTTTTCCTGAATATATTCAGGAAAAAACGCGTACGCCCTTTTTGGCCAACCAAGCAAGCTTGCAAAGGAAATCTGCACTACAATGAAGTCTCACTTCCCCCCGGTCAAAAGGGCCATCTGAAAAAAGTGTAAAATCCAGAAAGGCAGGACAGGCCATGGAGAACTGGGAGCCTTGTTATGCTGATGGGCTGGATGTAAATTACCAATAGACACTCAGGAGAAGTGTATGGTGTTTCCTGAAACATCTAAAAAACAAAGCAACAGAGCCTAGGGCACTGCCACTTATGGTCCTACAGCTTAGGGAAATTAAAATCAAAAAGACACAGCCACCCCAAAGTTTGGGACGCCTCTGTTTACAAGAACCTCGTTTACAGTACAAGTTCAACATCGCAGAAAGTGAAAAATGGATGAAGAAGATGTGGTATTTACTTACAAAGCAATATCACTCAGCAATGAAATCTATGTCATCAGGCCCTTAGCAGCACAATGAGTGGATTCAGGTATGATGATTCTAACTGAAATAAGTCACACAGAAAAAGAAACATCATAAGATATCAGTAATACACGGAATGGAAACTTGGCTACACAGGAACTGAATTACAGAACAGAACAGGGTCTCAAATTTAGAAAACCAACTTATGCTTGCTTAAGGGGAAAGGTGAGTTGGGGTGCTGCATAAAACCAGAGATTGAAATGAGCACAGATAAAGTTCCTTAAGCCAAATATGGAATAGACAAGAGCTACTCCTTGCTCAACGAAATGGACTCAACACCGCATATTAAACGCCTAAGAATGTACCTGACTAGTAAGTATCTTAAAACCTATGGATTGCTATGTCTCCGAAAGAGAATCAAGCATGTGTACAGGGGCATAAACGCAGCAGTGATAGGATTGGAGAGGTTCGGTGAGCAAATGAAGACCCTTTGAAGTCATATTGCATGGTACCCATTACACGGGTTTCAACTACCCAGGTTTTAGGTATTCTTCCTTCAGCTAAAACATGCATGTGGAACCCAGAGTATGATCAACCATGTGATCGGGAGATGTGTTCAAATATGTCTCAGTTTTCCTCCCCTGGTACTCGGGTGCAACATTCCAGACGCTTTACTAACACTCTCCCCACTTGGAGAGTCAGCGCCTTTAACCTCCTGTTTGGCCCAGTTTGCAATTTCTGCGGAAGATGAACAGGAATAGCGAGAACCAATGAGAGGCTAGCTGGAGGTGTCTGGACGGGCAAATTTCACTCTCATTTCCCACCAGGAAGAGGAAATAACCAAAGGCTCAGTGTGCCGTACCGGAACCAGATTAGGGCCTGAAGCCATCCTGCGGTGTTGCGGCCAGCTCAAAAGAAAGCGAGTTGAAGAAAGGAGCTCAGGGGCACTGTAATTCACAAACCTGCAGAGTTATAAATGACAGCTATCGTCCAAAAATAGACTGAAGTAAGGCTGCCAAGAGGACTTGAAAGCGGGGCAGAATTGCAGGAAACCGATTTCAGGAGGTAGACTGGAATTGCATTGAAAGCATAGGAAAAGAGGCAGAACGTCCACAATGATGCACTTGGCCAAAAAGGGCGTATGCGTTTTTTCCTGAATATATTCAGGAAAAAACGCATACGCACTTTTTGGCCAACCAAGCAAGCTTGCAAAGGAAATCTGCACTACAATGAAGTCTCACTTCCCCCCGGTCAAAAGGGCCATCTGAAAAAAGTGTAAAATCCAGAAAGGCAGGACAGGCCATGGAGAACTGGGAGCCTTGTTATGCTGATGGGCGGGATGTAAATTGCCAACAGACACTCGGGAGAAGTGTATGGTGTTTCCTGAAACATCTAAAAAACAAAGCAACAGAGCCTAGGGCACTTCCACTTATGGTCCTATAGCTTAGGGAAATTAAAATCAAAAAGACACAGCCACCCCAAAGTTTGGGACGCCTCTGTTTACAAGAACCTCGTTTACCGTACAAGTTCAATATCACAGAAAGTGAAAAATGGATAAAGAACTTGTGGTACTTACGTACAATGCAGTATCACTCAGCAATGAAATCTATGTCATCAGGCCCGTAGCAGCATCATGAGTGGATTCAGGTACGATGATTCTAACTGAAATAAGTCACACAGAAAAAGAAACATCATAAGATATCAGTAATACACGGAATGTAAACTTGGCTACACAGGAACTGAATTACAGAACAGAACAGGTTCTCAAATTTAGAAAACCAACTTATGCTTGCTTAAGGGGAAAGGTGAGTTGGGATGCTGCATAAAACCAGAGATTGAAATGAGCACAGATAAAGTTCCTTAAGCCAAATATGGAATAGACAAGAGCTACTCCTTGCTCAACGAAATGGACTCAACACCGCATATTAAACGCCTAAGAATGTACCTGACTTGTAAATATCTTAAAACCTATGGATTGCTATGTCTCCGAAAGAGAATCAAGCATGTGTACAGGGGCATAAACGCAGCAGTGATAGGATTGGAGAGGTTCGGTGAGCAAATGAAGACCCTTTGAAGTCATATTGCATGGTACCCATTACACGGGTCTCAACTCTCCAGGTTTAAGGTATTCTTCCTTCAGCTAAAACATGCATGTGGAACCCAAGTATGATCAACCATGTGAACGGGAGACGTGTTCAAATATGTCTCAGTTTTCCTCCCCTGGTACTCGGGTGCAACATTCCAGACGCTTTACTAACACTCTCCCCACTTGGAGAGTCAGCGCCTTTAACCTCCTGTTTGGCCCAGTTTGCAATTTCTGCGGAAGATGAACAGGAATAGCGAGAACCAATGAGAGACTAGCTGGAGGTGTCTGGACGGGCAAATTTAACTCTCATTTCCCACCAGGAAGAGGAAATAACCAAAGGCTCAGCGTGCCGTGCCGGAACCAGATTAGGGCCTGAAGACATCCTGCGGTGTTGCGGCCAGGTCACAAGAAAGCGAGTTGAAGAAAGGAGCTCAGGGGCACTGTAATTCACAAACCTGCAGACTTATAAATGACAGCTATCGTCCAAAAATAGACTGAAGTAAGGCTGCCAAGAGGACTTGAAAATGGGGCAGAATTGCAGGAAACCGATTTCAGGAGGTAGACTGGAATTGCATTGAAAGCATAGGAAAAGAGTTAGAACGTACACAATGATGCACTTGGCCAAAAAGGGCATATGCGTTTTTTCCTGAATATATTCAGGAAAGAACGCATACGCCCTTTTTGGCCAACCAAGCAAGCTTGCAAAGGAAATCTGCACTACAATGAAGTCTCACTTCCCCCCGGTCAAAAGGGCCATCTGAAAAAAGTGTAAAATCCAGAAAGGCAGGACAGGCCATGGAGAACTGGGAGCCTTGTTATGCTGATGGGCGGGATGTAAATTGCCAACAACCACTCGGGAGAAGTGTATGGTGTTTCCTGAAACATCTAAAAAACAAAGCAACAGAACCTAGGGCACTTCCACTTATGGTCCTATAGCTTAGGGAAATTAAAATCAAAAAGACACAGCCACCCCAAAGTTTGGAACGGCTCTGTTTACAAGAACCTCGTTTACAGTACAAGTTCAACATCGCAGAAAGTGAAAAATGGATAAAGAAGTTGTGGTATTTACTTACAAAGCAATATCACTCAGCAATGAAATCTGTGTCATCAGGCCCTTAGCAGCACAATGAGTGGATTCAGGTGTGATGATTCTAACTGAAATAAGTCACACAGAAAAAGAAACATCATAAGATATCAGTAATACACGGAATGTAAACTTGGCTACACAGGAACTGCATTCCAAAACAGAACAGGGTCTCAAATTTAGAAAACCAACTTATGCTTGCTTAAGGGGAAAGGTGAGTTGGGGTGCTGCATAAAACCAGAGATTGAAATGAGCACAGATAAAGTTCCTTAAGCCAAATATGGGATAGAAAAGAGCTACTCCTTGCTCAACGAAATGGACTCAACACCCCATATTAAACGCCTAAGAATGTAACTGACTAGTAAGTATCTTAAAACCTATGGATTGCTATGTCTCCAAAAGAGAATCAAGCGTGTGTACAGGGGCATAAACGCAGCAGTGATAGGATTGGAGAGGTTCGGTGAGCAAATGAAGACCCTTTGAAGTCATATTGCATGGTACCCATTCCACGGGTCTCAACTCTCCAGGTTTAAGGTATTCTTCCTTCAGCTAAAACATGCATGTGGAACCCAGAGTATGATCAACCATGTGAACGGGAGACGTGTTCAAATATGTCTCAGTTTTCCTCCCCTGGTACTCGGGTGCAACATTCCAGACGCTTTACTAACACTCTTCCAACTTGGAGAGTCAGTCCCTTTAACCTCCTGTTTGGCCCAGTTTGCAATTTCTGCGGAAGATGAACAGGAATAGCGAGAACCAATGAGAGACTAGCTGGAGGTGTCTGGACGGGCAAATTTAACTCTCATTTCCCACCAGGAAGAGGAATTAACCAAACGCTCAGCGTGCCGTGCCGGAACCAGATTAGGGCCTGAAGCCATCCTGCGGTGTTGCGGCCAGGTCACAAGAAAGCGAGTTGAAGAAAGGAGCTCAGGGGCACTGTAATTCACAAACCTGCAGAGTTATAAATGACAGCTATCGTCCAAAAATAGACTGAAGTAAGGCTGCCAAGAGGACTTGAAAGCGGGGCAGAATTGCAGGAAACCGATTTCAGGAGGTAGACTGGAATTGCATTGAAAGCATAGGAAAAGAGGCAGAACGTCCACAATGATGCACTTGGCCAAAAAGGGCGTATGCGTTTTTTCCTGAATATATTCAGGAAAAAACGCATACGCCCTTTTTGGCCAACCAAGCAAGCTTGCAAAGGAAATCTGCACTACAATGAAGTCTCACTTCCCCCCGGTCAAAAGGGCCATCTGAAAAAAGTGTAAAATCCAGAAAGGCAGGACAGGCCATGGACAACTGGGAGCCTTGTTATGCTGATGGGCGGGATGTAAATTGCCAACAGACACTCGGGAGAAGTGTATGGTGTTTCCTGAAACATCTAAAAAACAAAGCAACAGAGCCTAGGGCACTGCCACTTATGGTCCTATAGCTTAGGGAAATTAAAATCAAAAAGACACAGCCACCCCAAACTTTCCAATGGCTCTGTTTACAAGAACCTCGTTTACAATACAAGTTCAACATCGCAGAAAGTGAAAAATGGATAAAGAAGATGTGATATTTACTTACAAAGCAATATCACTCAGCAATGAAATCTGTGTCATCAGGCCCGTAGCAGCACAATGAGTGGATTCAGGTATGATGATTCTAACTGAAATAAGTCACACAGAAAAGAAACATCATAAGATATCAGTAATACACGGAATGTAAACTTGGCTACACAGGAACTGAATTACAGAACAGAACAGGGTCTCAAATTTAGAAAACCAACTTATGCTTGCTTAAGGGTAAAGGTGAGTTGGGGTGCTGCATAAAACCAGAGATTGAAATGAGCACAGATAAAGTTCCTTAAGCCAAATATGGAATAGACAAGAGCTACTCCTTGCTCAACGAAATGGACTCAACACCCCATATTAAACGCCTAAGAATGTACCTGACTAGTAAGTATCTTAAAACCTATGGATTGCTATGTCTCCGAAAGAGAATCAAGCATGTGTACAGGGGCATAAACGCAGCAGTGATAGGATTGGAGAGGTTCGGTGAGCAAATGAAGACCCTTTGAAGTCATATTGCATGGTACCCATTCCACGGGTTTCAACTACCCAGGTTTAAGGTATTCTTCCTTCAGCTAAAACATGCATGTGGAACCTAGAGTATGATCAACCATGTGATCGGGAGACATGTTCAAATATGTCTCAGTTTTCCTCCCCTGGTACTCGGGTGCAACATTCCAGACGCTTTACTAACACTCTCCCCACTTGGAGAGTCAGTCCCTTTAACCTCCTGTTTGGCCCTGTTTGCAATTTCTGCGGAAGATGAACAGGAATAGCGAGAACCAATGAGAGACTAGCTGGAGGTGTCTGGACGGGCAAATTTAACTCTCATTTCCCACCAGGAAGAGGAATTAACCAAAGGCTCAGCATGCCGTGCCAGAACCAGATTAGGGCCTGAAGCCATCCTGCGGTGTTGCGGCCAGGTCACAAGAAAGCGAGTTGAAGAAAGGAGCTCAGGGGCACTGTAATTCACAAACCTGCAGACTTATAAATGACAGCTATCGTCCAAAAATAGACTGAAGTAAGGCTGCCAAGAGGACTTGAAAGTGGGGCAGAATTGCAGGAAACCGATTTCAGGAGGTAGACTGGAATTTCATTGAAAGCATAGGAAAAGAGGCAGAACGTCCACAATGATGCACTTGGCCAAAAAGGGCGTATGCGTTTTTTCCTGAATATATTCAGGAAAAAACGCATACGCCCTTTTTGGCCAACCAAGCAAGCTTGCAAAGGAAATCTGCACTACAATGAAGTCTCACTTCCCCCCGGTCAAAAGGGCCATCTGAAAAAAGTGTAAAATCCAGAAAGGCAAGACAGGCCATGGAGAACTGGGAGCCTTGTTATGCTGATGGGCGGGATGTAAATTGCCAACAACCACTCGGGAGAAGTGTATGGTGTTTCCTGAAACATGTAAAAAACAAAGCAACAGAACCTAGGGCACTTCCACTTATGGTCCTATAGCTTAGGGAAATTAAAATCAAAAATACACAGCCACCCCAAAGTTTGGAACGGCTCTGTTTATAAGAACATCGTTTACAGTACAAGTTCAACATCGCAGAAAGTGAAAAATGGATAAAGAACTTGTGGTATTTACTTACAAAGCAATATCACTCAGCAATGAAATCTGTGTCATCAGGCCCTTAGCAGCACAATGAGTGGATTCAGGTATGATGATTCTAACTGAAATAAGTCACACAGAAAAAGAAACATCATAAGATATCAGTAATACACGGAATGTAAACTTGGCTACACAGGAACTGAATTCCAAAACAGAACAGTGTCTCAAATTTAGAAAACCAACTTATGCTTGCTTACAGGGAAAGGTGAGTTGGGGTGCTGCATAAAACCAGAGATTGAAATGAACACAGATAAAGTTCCTTAAGCCAAATATGGAATAGACAAGAGCTACTCCTTGCTCAACGAAATGGACTCAACACCCCATATTAAACGCCTAAGAATGTACCTGACTAGTAAGTATCTTAAAACCTATGGATTGCTATGTCTCCAAAAGAGAATCAAGCGTGTGTACAGGGGCATAAACGCAGCAGTGATAGGATTGGAGAGGTTCGGTGAGCAAATGAAGACCCTTTGAAGTCATATTGCATGGTACCCATTCCACGGGTCTCAACTCTCCAGGTTTAAGGTATTCTTCCTTCAGCTAAAACATGCATGTGGAACCCAGAGTATGATCAACCATGTGAACGGGAGACGTGTTCAAATATGTCTCAGTTTTCCTCCCCTGGTACTCGGGTGCAACATTCCAGACGCTTTACTAACACTCTTCCGACTTGGAGAGTCAGTCCCTTTAACCTCCTGTTTGGCACAGTTTGCAATTTCTGCGGAAGATGAACAGGAATAGCGAGAACCAATGAGAGACTAGCTGGAGGTGTCTGGACGGGCAAATTTAACTCTCATTTCCCACCAGGAAGAGGAATTAACCAAAGGCTCAGCATGCCGTGCCGGAACCAGATTAGGGCCTGAAGCCATCCTGCGGTGTTGCGGCCAGGTCACAAGAAAGCGAGTTGAAGAAAGGAGCTCAGGGGCACTGTAATTCACAAACCTGCAGAGTTATAAATGACAGCTATCGTCCAAAAATAGACTGAAGTAAGGCTGACAAGAGGACTTGAAAGCGGGGCAGAATTGCAGGAAACCGATTTCAGGAGGTAGACTGGAATTGCATTGCAAGCATAGGAAAAGAGGCAGAACGTCCACAATGATGCACTTGGCCAAAAAGGGCGTATGCGTTTTTTCCTGAATATATTCAGGAAAAAACGCATACGCCCTTTTTGGCCAACCAAGCAAGCTTGCAAAGGAAATCTGCACTACAATGAAGTCTCACTTCCCCCCGGTCAAAAGGGCCATCTGAAAAAAGTGTAAAATCCAGAAAGGCAAGACAGGCCATGGAGAACTGGGAGCTTTGTTATGCTGATGGGCGGGATGTAAATTGCCAACAACCACTCGGGAGAAGTGTATGGTGTTTCCTGAAACATCTAAAAAACAAAGCAACAGAACCTAGGGCACTGCCACTTATGGTCCTATAGCTTAGGGAAATTAAAATCAAAAAGACACAGCCACCCCAAAGTTTGGAACGGCTCTGTTTACAAGAACATCGTTTACAGTAAAAGTTCAACATCGCAGAAAGTGAAAAATGGATAAAGAACTTGTGGTATTTACTTACAAAGCAATATCACTCAGCAATGAAATCTGTGTCATCAGGCCCTTAGCAGCACAATGAGTGGATTCAGGTACGATGATTCTAACTGAAATAAGTCACACAGAAAAAGAAACATCATAAGATATCAGTAATACACGGAATGTAAACTTGGCTACACAGGAACTGAATTCCAAAACAGAACAGTGTCTCAAATTTAGAAAACCAACTTATGCTTGCTTAAGGGGAAAGGTGAGTTGGGGTGCTGCATAAAACCAGAGATTGAAATGAGCACAGATAAAGTTCCTTAAGCCAAATATGGAATAGACAAGAGCTACTCCTTGCTCAACGAAATGGACTCAACACCCCATATTAAACGCCTAAGAATGTACCTGACTAGTAAGTATCTTAAAACCTATGGATTGCTATGTCTCCAAAAGAGAATCAAGCGTGTGTACAGGGGCATAAACGCAGCAGTGATAGGATTGGAGAGGTTCGGTGAGCAAATGAAGACCCTTTGAAGTCATATTGCATGGTACCCATTCCACGGGTCTCAACTCTCCAGGTTTAAGGTATTCTTCCTTCAGCTAAAACATGCATGTGGAACCCAAGTATGATCAACCATGTGAACGGGAGACGTGTTCAAATATGTCTCAGTTTTCCTCCCCTGGTACTCGGGTGCAACATTCCAGACGCTTTACTAACACTCTCCGCACTTGGAGAGTCAGCGCCTTTAACCTCCTGTTTGGCCCAGTTTGCAATTTCTGCGGAAGATGAACAGGAATAGCGAGAACCAATGAGAGGCTAGCTGGAGGTGTCTGGACGGGCAAATTTAACTCTCATTTCCCACCAGGAAGAGGAAATAACCAAAGGCTCAGTGTGCCGTACCGGAACCAGATTAGGGCCTGAAGACACTGAAGACATCCGGCGGTGTTGCGGCCAGGTCACAAGAAAGCGAGTTGAAGAAAGGAGCTCAGGGGCACTGTAATTCACAAACCTGCAGAGTTATAAATGACAGCTATCGTCCAAAAATAGACTGAAGTAAGGCTGCCAAGAGGACATGAAAGCGGGGCAGAATTGCAGGAAACCGATTTCAGGAGGTAGACTGGAATTGCATTGAAAGCATAGGAAAAGAGGCAGAACGTCCACAATGATGCACTTGGCCAAAAAGGGCGTATGCGTTTTTTCCTGAATATATTCAGGAAAAAACGCATACGCCCTTTTTGGCCAACCAAGCAAGCTTGCAAAGGAAATCTGAACTACAATGAAGTCTCACTTCCCCCCGGGCAAAAGGGCCATCTGAAAAAAGTGTAAAATCCAGAAAGGCAGGACAGGCCATGGAGAACTGGGAGCCTTGTTATGCTGATGGGCGGGATGTAAATTGCCAACAACCACTCGGGAGAAGTGTATGGTGTTTCCTGAAACATCTAAAAAACAAAGCAAGAGAACCTAGGGCACTTCCACTTATGGTCCTATAGCTTAGGGAAATTAAAATAAAAAAGACACAGCCACCCCAAAGTTTGGAATGGCTCTGTTTACAAGAACCTCGTTTACAGTACAAGTTCAACATCGCAGAAAGTGAAAAATGGATAAAGAAGTTGTGGTATTTACTTACAAAGCAATATCACTCAGCAATGAAATCTGTGGCATCAGGCCCTTAGCAGCACAATGAGTGGATTCAGGTATGATGATACTAACTGAAGTAAGTCACACAGAAAAAGAAACATCATAAGATATCAGTAATACACGGAATGTAAACTTGGCTACACAGGAACTGAATTACAGAACAGAACAGGGTCTCAAATTTAGAAAACCAACTTATGCTTGCTTAAGGGGAAAGGTGAGTTGGGGTGCTGCATAAAACCAGAGATTGAAATGAGCACAGATAAAGTTCCTTAAGCCAAATATGGAATAGACAAGAGCTACTCCTTGCTCAACGAAATGGACTCAACACCGCATATTAAACGCCTAAGAATGTACATGACTAGTAAGTATCTTAAAACCTATGGATTGCTATGTCTCCGAAAGAGAATCAAGCATGTGTACAGGGGCATAAACGCAGCAGTGATAGGATTGGAGAGGTTCGGTGAGCAAATGAAGACCCTTTGAAGTCATATTGCATGGTACCCATTCCACGGGTTTCAACTACCCAGGTTTAAGGTATTCTTCCTTCAGCTAAAACATGCATGTGGAACCTAGAGTATGATCAACCATGTGATCGGGAGACGTGTTCAAATATGTCTCAGTTTTCGTACCCTGGTACTCGGGTGCAACATTCCAGACGCTTTACTAACACTCTCCCGACTTGGAGAGTCAGTCCCTTTAACCTCCTGTTTGGCCCAGTTTGCAATTTCTGCGGAAGATGAACAGGAATAGCGAGATCCAATGAGAGGCTAGCTGGAGGTGTCTGGACGGGCAAATTTAACTCTCATTTCCCACCAGGAAGAGGAAATAACCAAAGGCTCAGCGTGCCGTGCCGAAACCAGATTAGGGCCTGAAGCCATCCTGCGGTGTTGCGGCCAGCTCAAAAGAAAGCGAGTTGAAGAAAGGAGCTCAGGGGCACTGTAATTCACAAACCTGCAGAGTTATAAATGACAGCTATCGTCCAAAAATAGACTGAAGTAAGGCTGCCAAGAGGACTTGAAAGCAGGGCAGAATTGCAGGAAACTGATTTCAGGAGGTAGACTGGAATTGCATTGAAAGCATAGGAAAAGAGGCAGAACGTCCACAATGATGCACTTGGCCAAAAAGGGCGTATGCGTTTTTTCCTGAATATATTCAGGAAAAAACGCATACGCCCTTTTTGGCCAACCAAGCAAGCTTGCAAAGGAAATCTGCACTACAAGGAAGTTTCACTTCCCCCCGGTCAAAAGGGCCATCTGAAAAAAGGGTAAAATCCAGAAAGGCAGGACAGGCCATGGAGAACTGGGAGCCTTGTTATGCTGATGGGCGGGATGTAAATTGCCAACAACCACTGGGGAGAAGTGTATGGTGTTTCCTGAAACATCTAAAAAACAAAGCAACAGAGCCTAGGGCACTTCCACTTATGGTCCTATAGCTTAGGGAAATTAAAATCAAAAAGACACAGCCACCCCAAAGTTTGGGACGCCTCTGTTTACAAGAACCTCGTTTACCATACAAGTTCAATATCACAGAAAGTGAAAAATGGATAAAGAACTTGTGGTACTTACGTACAATGCAGTATCACTCAGCAATGAAATCTATGTCATCAGGCCCGTAGCAGCATAATGAGTGGATTCAGGTACGATGATTCTAACTGAAATAAGTCACACAGAAAAAGAAACATCATAAGATATCAGTAATACACGGAATGTAAACTTGGCTACACAGGAACTGCATTCCAAAACAGAACAGGGTCTCAAATTTAGAAAACCAACTTATGCTTGCTTAAGGGGAAAGGTGAGTTGGGGTGCTGCATAAAACCAGAGATTGAAATGAGCACAGATAAAGTTCCTTAAGCCAAATATGGAATAGACAAGAGCTACTCCTTGCTCAACGAAATGGACTCAAAACCGCATATTAAACGCCTAAGAATGTACCTGACTAGTAAGTATCTTAAAACCTATGGATTGTTATGTCTCCAAAAGAGAATCAAGCGTGTGTACAGGGGCATAAACGCAGCAGTGATAGGATTGGAGAGGTTCGGTGAGCAAATGAAGACCCTTTGAAGTCATATTGCATGGTACCCATTCCACGGGTCTCAACTCTCCAGGTTTAAGGTATTCTTCCTTCAGCTAAAACATGCATGTGGAACCCAGAGTATGATCAACCATGTGAACGGGAGACGTGTTCAAATATGTCTCAGTTTTCCTCCCCTGGTACTTGGGTGCAACATTCCAGACGCTTTACTAACACTCTTCCGACTTGGAGAGTCAGTCCCTTTAACCTCCTGTTTGGCCCAGTTTGCAATTTCTGCGGAAGATGAACAGGAATAGCGAGAACCAATGAGAGACTAGCTGGAGGTGTCTGGACGGGCAAATTTAACTCTCATTTCCCACCAGGAAGAGGAATTAACCAACGGCTCAGCGTGCCATGCCGGAACCAGATTAGGGCCTGAAGCCATCCTGCGGTGTTGCGGCCAGGTCACAAGAAAGCGAGTTGAAGAAAGGAGCTCAGGGGCACTGTAATTCACAAACCTGCAGAGTTATAAATGACAGCTATCGTCCAAAAATATACCGAAGTAAGGCTGCCAAGAGGACTTGAAAGCGGGGCAGAATTGCAGGAAACCGATTTCAGGAGGTAGACTGGAATTGCATTGCAAGCATAGGAAAAGAGGCAGAACGTCCACAATGATGCACTTGGCCAAAAAGGGCGTATGCGTTTTTTCCTGAATATATTCAGGAAAAAACGCATACGCCCTTTTTGGCCAACCAAGCAAGCTTGCAAAGGAAATCTGCACTACAATGAAGTCTCACTTCCCCCCGGTCAAAAGGGCCATCTGAAAACAGTGTAAAATCCAGAAAGTCAGGACAGGCCATGGACAACTGGGAGCCTTGTTATGCTGATGGGCGGGATGTAAATTGCCAACAGACACTCGGGAGAAGTGTATGGTGTTTCCTGAAACATCTAAAAAACAAAGCAACAGAGCCTAGGGCACTGCCACTTATGGTCCTATAGCTTAGGGAAATTAAAATCAAAAAGACACAGCCACCCCAAACTTTCGAACGGCTCTGTTTACAAGAACCTCGTTTACAGTACAAGTTCAACATCGCAGAAAGTGAAAAATGGATAAAGAAGATGTGATATTTACTTACAAAGCAATATCACTCAGCAATGAAATCTGTGTCATCAGGCCCTTAGCAGCACAATGAGTGGATTCAGGTATGATGATTCTAACTGAAATAAGTCACACAGAAAAGAAACATCATAAGATATCAGTAATACACGGAATGTAAACTTGGCTACACAGGAACTGAATTACAGAACAGAACAGGGTCTCAAATTTAGAAAACCAACTTATGCTTGCTTAAGGGTAAAGGTGAGTTGGGGTGCTGCATAAAACCAGAGATTGAAATGAGCACAGATAAAGTTCCTTAAGTCAAATATGGAATAGACAAGAGCTACTCCTTGCTCAATGAAATGGACTCAACACCGCATATTAAACGCCTAAGAATGTACCTGACTAGTAAGTATCGGAAAACCTATGGATTGCTATGTCTCCAAAAGAGAATCAAGCATGTGTACAGGGGCATAAACGCAGCAGTGATAGGATTGGAGAGGTTCGGTGAGCAAATGAAGACCCTTTGAAGTCATATTGCATGGTACGCATTACACGGGTCTCAACTCTCCAGGTTTAAGGTATTCTTCCTTCAGCTAAAACATTCATGTGGAACCTAGAGTATGATCAACCATGTGATCGGGAGACGTGTTCAAATATGTCTCAGTTTTCCTCCCCTGGTACTCGGGTGCAACATTCCAGACGCTTTACTAACACTCTCCCGACTTGGAGAGTCAGTCCCTTTAACCTCCTGTTTGGCCCAGTTTGCAATTTCTGCGGAAGATGAACAGGAATAGTGAGAACCAATGAGAGACTAGCTGGAGGTGTCTGGACGGGCAAATTTAACTCTCATTTCCCACCAGGAAGAGGAATTAACCAAAGGCTCAGCGTGCCGTGCCAGAACCAGATTAGGGCCTGAAGCCATCCTGCGGTGTTGCGGCCAGGTCACAAGAAAGCGAGTTGAAGAAAGGAGCTCAGGGGCACTGTAATTCACAAACCTGCAGAGTTATAAATGACAGCTATCGTCCAAAAATAGACTGAAGTAAGGCTGCCAAGAGGACTTGAAAGCAGGGCAGAATTGCAGGAAACCGATTTCAGGAGGTAGACTGGAATTGCATTGAAAGCATAGGAAAAGAGGCAGAACGTCCACAATGATGCACTTGGCCAAAAACGGCGTATGCGTTTTTTCCTGAATATATTCAGGAAAAAACGCATACGCCCTTTTTGGCCAACCAAGCAAGCTTGCAAAGGAAATCTGCACTACAATGAAGTCTCACTTCCCCCCGGTCAAAAGGGCCATCTGAAAAAAGTGTAAAATCCAGAAAGACAAGACAGGCCATGGAGAACAGGGAGCCTTGTTATGCTGATGGGCGGGATGTAAATTGCCAACAACCACTCGGGAGAAGTGTATGGTGTTTCCTGAAACATGTAAAAAACAAAGCAACAGAACCTAGGGCACTTCCACTTATGGTCCTATAGCTTAGGGAAATTAAAATCAAAAAGACACAGCCACCCCAAAGTTTGGAACGGCTCTGTTTACAAGAACCTCGTTTACAGTACAAGTTCAACATCGCAGAAAGTGAAAAATGGATAAAGAAGTTGTGATATTTACTTACAAAGCAATATCACTCAGCAATGAAATCTGTGTCATCAGGCCCTTAGCAGCACAATGAGTGGATTCAGGTACGATGATTCTAACTGAAATAAGTCACACAGAAAAAGAAACATCATAAGATATCACTAATACACGGAATGTAAACTTGGCTACACAGGAACTGAATTCCAAAACAGAACAGTGTCTCAAATTTAGAAAACCAACTTATGCTTGCTTAAGGGTAAAGGTGAGTTGGGGTGCTGCATAAAACCAGAGATTGAAATGAGCACAGATAAAGTTCCTTAAGCCAAATATGGAATAGACAAGAGCTACTCCTTGCTCAACTAAATGGACTCAACACCCCATATTAAACGCCTAAGAATGTACCTGACTAGTAAGTATCTTAAAACCTATGGATTGCTTTGTCTCCAAAAGAGAATCAAGCGTGTGTACAGGGGCATAAACGCAGCAGTGATAGGATTGGAGAGGTTCGGTGAGCAAATGAAGACCCTTTGAAGTCATATTGCATGGTACCCATTCCATGGGTCTCAACTCTCCAGGTTTAAGGTATTCTTCCTTCAGCTAAAACATGCATGTGGAACCCAGAGTATGATCAACCATGTGAACGGGAGACGTGTTCAAATATGTCTCAGTTTTCCTCCCCTGGTACTCGGGTGCAACATTCCAGACGCTTTACTAACACTCTTCCGACTTGGAGAGTCATTCCCTTTAACCTCCTGTTTGGCCCAGTTTGCAATTTCTGCGGAAGATGAACAGGAATAGCGAGAACCAATGAGAGACTAGCTGGAGGTGTCTGGACGGGCAAATTTAACTCTCATTTCCCACCAGGAAGAGGAATTAACCAAAGGCTCAGCGTGCCGTGCCGGAACCAGATTAGGGCCTGAAGCCATCCTGCGGTGTTGCGGCCAGGTCACAAGAAAGCGAGTTGAAGAAAGGAGCTCAGGGGCACTGTAATTCACAAACCTGCAGAGTTATAAATGACAGCTATCGTCCAAAAATATACTGAAGTAAGGCTGCCAAGAGGACTTGAAAGCGGGGCAGAATTGCAGGAAACCGATTTCAGGAGGTAGACTGGAATTGCATTGCAAGCATAGGAAAAGAGGCAGAACGTCCACAATGATGCACTTGGCCAAAAAGGGCGTATGCGTTTTTTCCTGAATATATTCAGGAAAAAACGCATACGCCCTTTTTGGCCAACCAAGCAAGCTTGCAAAGGAAATCTGCACTACAATGAAGTCTCACTTCCCCCCGGTCAAAAGGGCCATCTGAAAAAAGTGTAAAATCCAGAAAGTCAGGACAGGCCATGGAGAACTGGGAGCCTTGTTATGCTGATGGGCGGGATGTAAATTGCCAACAGACACTCGGGAGAAGTGTATGGTGTTTCCTGAAACATCTAAAAAACAAAGCAACAGAGCCTAGGGCACTGCCACTTATGGTCCTATAGCTTAGGGAAATTAAAATCAAAAAGACACAGCCACCCCAAACTTTCGAACGGCTCTGTTTACAAGAACCTCGTTTACAGTACAAGTTCAACATCGCAGAAAGTGAAAAATGGATAAAGAAGTTGTGGTATTTACTTACAAAGCAATATCACTCAGCAATGAAATCTGTGTCATCAGGCCCTTAGCAGCACAATGAGTGGATTCAGGTATGATGATTCTAACTGAAATAAGTCACACAGAAAAAGAAACATCATAAGATATCAGTAATACACGGAATGTAAACTTGGCTACACAGGAACTGAATTACAGAACAGAACAGGGTCTCAAATTTAGAAAACCAACTTATGCTTGCTTAAGGGTAAAGGTGAGTTGGGGTGCTGCATAAAACCAGAGATTGAAATGAGCACAGATAAAGTTCCTTAAGTCAAATATGGAATAGACAAGAGCTACTCCTTGCTCAGTGAAATGGACTCAACACCGCATATTAAACGCCTAAGAATGTACCTGACTAGTAAGTATCGGAAAACCTATGGATTGCTATGTCTCCAAAAGAGAATCAAGCATGTGTACAGGGGCATAAACGCAGCAGTGATAGGATTGGAGAGGTTCGGTGAGCAAATGAAGACCCTTTGAAGTCATATTGCATGGTACGCATTACACGGGTCTCAACTCTCCAGGTTTAAGGTATTCTTCCTTCAGCTAAAACATTCATGTGGAACCTAGAGTATGATCAACCATGTGATCGGGAGACGTGTTCAAATATGTCTCAGTTTTCCTCCCCTGGTACTCGGGTGCAACATTCCAGACGCTTTACTAACACTCTCCCGACTTGGAGAGTCAGTCCCTTTAACCTCCTGTTTGGCCCAGTTTGCAATTTCTGCGGAAGATGAACAGGAATAGTGAGAACCAATGAGAGACTAGCTGGAGGTGTCTGGACGGGCAAATTTAACTCTCATTTCCCACCAGGAAGAGGAATTAACCAAAGGCTCAGCGTGCCGTGCCAGAACCAGATTAGGGCCTGAAGCCATCCTGCGGTGTTGCGGCCAGGTCACAAGAAAGCGAGTTGAAGAAAGGAGCTCAGGGGCACTGTAATTCACAAACCTGCAGAGTTATAAATGACAGCTATCGTCCAAAAATAGACTGAAGTAAGGCTGCCAAGAGGACTTGAAAGCGGGGCAGAATTGCAGGAAACCGATTTCAGGAGGTAGACTGGAATTGCATTGAAAGCATAGGAAAAGAGGCAGAACGTCCACAATGATGCACTTGGCCAAAAAGGGCGTATGCGTTTTTTCCTGAATATATTCAGGAAAAAACGCATACGCCCTTTTTGGCCAACCAAGCAAGTTTGCAAAGGAAATCTGCACTACAATGAAGTCTCACTTCCCCCCGGTCAAAAGGGCCATCTGAAAAAAGTGTAAAATCCAAAAAGACAAGACAGGCCATGGAGAACTGGGAGCCTTGTTATGCTGATGGGCGGGATGTAAATTGCCAACAACCACTCGGGAGAAGTGTATGGTGTTTCCTGAAACATGTAAAAAACAAAGCAACAGAACCTAGGGCACTTCCACTTATGGTCCTATAGCTTAGGGAAATTAAAATCAAAAAGACACAGCCACCCCAAAGTTTGGAACGGCTCTGTTTACAAGAACCGCGTTTACAGTACAAGTTCAACATCGAAGAAAGTGAAAAATGGATAAAGAAGTTGTGGTATTTACTTACAAAGCAATATCACTCAGCAATGAAATCTGTGTCATCAGGCCCTTAGCATCACAATGAGTGGATTCAGGTATGATGATTCTAACTGAAGTAAGTCACACAGAAAAAGAAACATCATAAGATATCAGTAATACACGGAATGTAAACTTGGCTACACAGGAACTGAATTACAGAACAGAACAGGGACTCAAATTTAGAAAACCAACTTATGCTTGCTTAAGGGTAAAGGTGAGTTGGGGTGCTGCATAAAACCAGAGATTGAAATGAGCACAGATAAAGTTCCTTAAGTCAAATATGGAATAGACAAGAGCTACTCCTTGCTCAACGAAATGGACTCAACACCGCATATTAAACGCCTAAGAATGTACCTGACTAGTAAGTATCTTAAAACCTATGGATTGCTATGTCTCCGAAAGAGTATCAAGCATGTGTACAGGGGCATAAACGCAGCAGTGATAGGATTGGAGAGGTTCGGTGAGCAAATGAAGACCCTTTGAAGTCATATTGCATGGTACCCATTCCACGGGTTTCAACTACCCAGGTTTAAGGTATTCTTCCTTCAGCTAAAACATGCATGTGGAACCTAGAGTATGATCAACCATGTGAACGGGAGTCGTGTTCAAATATGTCTCAGTTTTCCTCCCCTGGTACTCGGGTGCAACATTCCAGACGCTTTACTAACACTCTCCCGACTTGGAGAGTCAGCCCCTTTAACCTCCTGTTTGGCCCAGTTTGCAATTTCTGCGGAAGATGAACAGGAATAGCGAGAACCAATGAGAGGCTAGCTGGAGGTGTCTGGACGGGCAAATTTAACTCTCATTTCCCACCAGGAAGAGGAATTAACCAAAGGCTCAGCGTTCCGTACCGGAACCAGATTAGGGCCTGAAGCCATCCTGCGGTGTTGCGGCCAGCTCAAAAGAAAGCGAGTTGAACAAAGCAGCTCAGGGGCACTGTAATTCACAAACCTGCAGAGTTATAAATGACAGCTATCGTCCAAAAATAGACTGAAGTAAGGCTGCCAAGAGGACTTGAAAGCGGGGCAGAATTGCAGGAAACCGATTTCAGGAGGTAGACTGGAATTGCATTGAAAGCATAGGAAAAGAGGCAGAACGTCCACAATGATGCACTTGGCCAAAAAGGGCGTATGCGTTTTTTCCTGAATATATTCTGGAAAAAACGCATACTCCCTTTTTGGCCAACCAAGCAAGCTTGCAAAGGAAATCTGCACTACAATGAAGTCTCACTTCCCCCCGGTCAAAAGGGCCATCTGAAAAAAGTGTAAAATCCAGAAAGGCAGGACAGGCCATAGAGAACTGGGAGCCTTGTTATGCTGATGGGCGGGATGTAAATTGCCAACAGACACTCGGGAGAAGTGTATGGTGTTTCCTGAAACATCTAAAAAACAAAGCAACAGAGCCTAGGGCACTGCCACTTATGGTCCTATAGCTTAGGGAAATTAAAATCAAAAAGACACAGCCACCCCAAAGTTTGGGACGCCTCTGTTTACAAGAACCTCGTTTACAGTACAAGTTCAACATCGCAGAAAGTGAAAAATGGATAAAGAAGTTGTGGTATTTACTTACAAAGCAATATCACTCAGCAATGAAATCTATGTCATCAGGCCCTTAGCATCACAATGAGTGGATTCAGGTATGATGATTCTACCTGAAATAAGTCACACAGAAAAAGAAACATCATAAGATATCAGTAATACACGGAATGTAAACTTGGCTACACAGGAACTGAATTACAGAACAGAACAGGGTCTCAAATTTAGAAAACCAACTTATGCTTGCTTAAGGGTAAAGGTGAGTTGGGGTGCTGCATAAAACCAGAGATTGAAATGAGCACAGATAAAGTTCCTTAAGTCAAATATGGAATAGACAAGAGCTACTCCTTGCTCAACGAAATGGACTCAACACCGCATATTAAACGCCTAAGAATGTACCTGACTAGTAAGTATCGTAAAACCTATGGATTGCTATGTCTCCAAAAGAGAATCAAGCATGTGTACAGGGGCATAAACGCAGCAGTGATAGGATTGGAGAGGTTCGGTGAGCAAATGAAGACCCTTTGAAGTCATATTGCATGGTACCCATTACACGGGTCTCAACTCTCCAGGTTTAAGGTATTCTTCCTTCAGCTAAAACATGCATGTGGAACCCAAGTATGATCAACCATGTGAACGGGAGACGTGTTCAAATATGTCTCAGTTTTCCTCCCCTGGTACTCGGGTGCAACATTCCAGACGCTTTACTAACACTCTCCCCACTTGGAGAGTCAGCGCCTTTAACCTCCTGTTTGGCCCAGTTTGCAATTTCTGCGGAAGATGAACAGGAATAGCGAGAACCAATGAGAGACTAGCTGGAGGTGTCTGGACGGGCAAATTTAACTCTCATTTCCCACCAGGAAGAGGAAATAACCAAAGGCTCAGCGTGCCGTACCGGAACCAGATTAGGGCCTGAAGCCATCCTGCGGTGTTGCGGCCAGCTGAAAAGAAAGCGAGTTGAAGAAAGGAGCTCAGGGGCACTGTAATTCACAAACCTGCAGAGTTATAAATGACAGCTATCGTCCAAAAATAGACTGAAGTAAGGCTGCCAAGAGGACTTGAAAGCGGGGCAGAATTGCAGGAAACCGATTTCAGGAGGTAGACTGGAATTGCATTGAAAGCATAGGAAAAGAGGCAGAACGTCCACAATGATGCACTTGGCCAAAAAGGGCGTATGCGTTTTTTCCTGAATATATTCAGGAAAAAACGCATACGCCCTTTTTGGCCAACCAAGCAAGCTTGCAAAGGAAATCTGCACTACAATGAAGTCTCACTTCCCCCCGGTCAAAAGGGCCATCTGAAAAAAGTGTAAAATCCAGAAAGGCAGGACAGGCCATGGAGAACTGGGAGCCTTGTTATGCTGATGGGCGGTATGTAAATTGCCAACAACCACTCGGGAGAAGTGTATGGTGTTTCCTGAAACATCTAAAAAACAAAGCAACAGAACCTAGGGCACTTCCACTTATGGTCCTATAGCTTAGGGAAATTAAAATCAAAAAGACACAGCCACCCCAAAGTTTGGAACGGCTCTGTTTACAAGAACCTCATTTACAGTACAAGTTCAACATCGCAGAAATTGAAAAATGGATAAAGAAGTTGTGGTATTTACTTACAAAGCAATATCACTCAGCAATGAAATCTGTGTCATCAGGCCCTTAGCAGCACAATGAGTGGATTCAGGTATGATGATTCTAACTGAAGTAAGTCACACAGAAAAAGAAACATCATAAGATATCAGTAATACACGGAATGTAAACTTGGCTACACAGGAACTGAATTACAGAACAGAACAGGGTCTCAAATTTAGAAAACCAACTTATGCTTGCTTAAGGGGAAAGGTGAGTTGGGGTGCTGCATAAAACCAGAGATTGAAATGAGCACAGATAAAGTTCCTTAAGCCAAATATGGAATAGACAAGAGCTACTCCTTGCTCAACGAAATGGACTCAACACCGCATATTAAACGCCTAAGAATGTACCTGACTAGTAAGTATCTTAAAACCTATGGATTGCTATGTCTCCGAAAGAGAATCAAGCGTGTGTACAGGGGCATAAACGCAGCAGTGATAGGATTGGAGAGGTTCGGTGAGCAAATGAAGACCCTTTGAAGTCATATTGCATGGTACCCATTCCACGGGTTTCAAATACCCAGGTTTAAGGTATTCTTCCTTCAGCTAAAACATGCATGTGGAACCTAGAGTATGATCAACCATGTGATCGGGAGACGTGTTCAAATATGTCTCAGTTTTCCTCCCCTGGTACTCGGGTGCAACATTCCAGACGCTTTACTAACACTCTCCCGACTTGGAGAGTCAGTCCCTTTAACCTCCTGTTTGGCCCAGTTTGCAATTTCTGCGGAAGATGAACAGGAATAGCGAGAACCAATGAGAGACTAGCTGGAGGTGTCTGGACGGGCAAATTTAACTCTCATTTCCCACCAGGAAGAGGAATTAACCAAAGGCTCAGCGTGCCGTGCCAGAACCAGATTAGGGCCTGAAGCCATCCTGCGGTGTTGCGGCCAGGTCACAAGAAAGCGAGTTGAAGAAAGGAGCTCAGGGGCACTGTAATGCACAAACTTGCAGAGTTAT
Organism: Delphinus delphis; assembly: GCF_949987515.2. Classification (NCBI taxonomy): domain Eukaryota; kingdom Metazoa; phylum Chordata; class Mammalia; order Artiodactyla; family Delphinidae; genus Delphinus; species Delphinus delphis. The sequence continues at coordinate 255,476 of NW_027192774.1, forward strand.
AAATGACAGCTATCGTCCAAAAATAGACTGAAGTAAGGCTGCCAAGAGGACTTGAAAGCGGGTCAGAATTGCAGGAAACCGATTTCAGGAGGTAGACTGGAATTGCATTGAAAGCATAGGAAAAGAGGCAGAACGTCCACAATGATGCACTTGGCCAAAAAGGGCGTATGCGTTTTTTCCTGAATATATTCAGGAAAAAACGCATACGCCCTTTTTGGCCAACCAAGCAAGCTTGCAAAGGAAATCTGCACTACAATGAAGTCTCACTTCCCCCCGGTCAAAAGGGTCATCTGAAAAAAGTGTAAAATCCAGAAAGGCAGGACAGGCCATGGAGAACTGGGAGCCTTGTTATGCTGATGGGCGGGATGTAAATTGCCAACAACCACTCAGGAGAAGTGTATGGTGTTTCCTGAAACATCTAAAAAACAAAGCAACAGAACCTAGGGCACTTCCACTTATGGTCCTATAGCTTAGGGAAATTAAAATCAAAAAGACACAGCCACCCCAAAGTTTGGAACGGCTCTGTTTACAAGAACCTCGTTTACAGTACAAGTTCAACATCACAGAAAGTGAAAAATGGATAAAGAAGTTGTGGTATTTACTTACAAAGCAATATCACTCAGCAATGAAATCTGTGTCATCAGGCCCTTAGCAGCACAATGAGTGGATTCAGGTACGATGATTCTAACTGAAATAAGTCACACAGAAAAAGAAACATCATAAGTTATCAGTAATACACGGAATGTAAACTTGGCTACACAGGAACTGAATTCCAAAACAGAACAGTGTCTCAAATTTAGAAAACCAACTTATGCTTGCTTAAGGGGAAAGGTGAGTTGGGGTGCTGCATAAAACCAGAGATTGAAATGAGCACAGATAAAGTTCCTTAAGCCAAATATGGAATAGACAAGAGCTACTCCTTGCTCAACGAAATGGACTCAACACCCCATATTAAACGCCTAAGAATGTACCTGACTAGTAAGTAGCTTAAAACCTATGGATTTCTATGTCTCCAAAAGAGAATCAAGCGTGTGTACAGGGGCATAAACGCAGCAGTGATAGGATTGGAGAGGTTCAGTGAGCAAATGAAGACCCTTTGAAGTCATATTGCATGGTACCCATTACACGGGTCTCAACTCTCCAGGTTTAAGGTATTCTTCCTTCAGCTAAAACATGCATGTGGAACCCAAGTATGATCAACCATGTGAACGGGAGACGTGTTCAAATATGTCTCAGTTTTCCTCCCCTGGTACTCGGGTGCAACATTCCAGACGCTTTACTAACACTCTCCCCACTTGGAGAGTCAGCGCCTTTAACCTCCTGTTTGGCCCAGTTTGCAATTTCTGCGGAAGATGAACAGGAATAGCGAGAACCAATGAGAGGCTAGCTGGAGGTGTCTGGACGGGCAAATTTAACTCTCATTTCCCACCAGGAAGAGGAAATAACCAAAGGCTCAGCGTGCCGTACCGGAACCAGATTAGGGCCTGAAGACATCCTGCGGTGTTGCGGCCAGGTCACAAGAAAGCGAGTTGAAGAAAGGAGCTCAGGGGCACTGTAATTCACAAACCTGCAGAGTTATAAATGACAGCTATCGTCCAAAAATAGACTGAAGTTAGGCTGCCAAGAGGACTTCAAAGCGGGGCAGAATTGCAGGAAACCGATTTCAGGAGGTAGACTGGAATTGCATTGAAAGCATAGGAAAAGAGGCAGAACGTCCACAATGATGCACTTGGCCAAAAAGGGCGTATGCGTTTTTCCCTGAATATATTCAGGAAAAAACGCATACGCCCTTTTTGGCCAACCAAGCAAGCTTGCAAAGGAAATCTGCACTACAATGAAGTCTCACTTCCCCACGGTCAAAAGGGCCAACTGAAAAAAGTGTAAAATCCAGAAAGGCAGGACAGGCCATGGACAACTGGGAGCCTTGTTATGCTGATGGGCGGGATGTAAATTGCCAACAACCACTCGGGAGAAGTGTATGGTGTTTCCTGAAACATCTAAAAAACAAAGCAACAGAACCTAGGGCACTTCCACTTATGGTCCTATAGCTTAGGGAAATTAAAATCAAAAAGACACAGCCACCCCAAAGTTTGGAACGGCTCCGTTTACAAGATCCACGTTTACAGTACAAGTTCAACATCGCAGAAAGTGAAAAATGGATAAAGAAGTTGTGGTATTTACTTACAAAGCAATATCACTCAGCAATGAAATCTGTGTCATCAGGCCCTTAGCAGCACAATGAGTGGATTCAGGTATGATGATTCTAACTGAAGTAAGTCACACAGAAAAAGAAACATCATAAGATATCAGTAATACACGGAATGTAAACTTGGCTACACAGGAACTGAATTACAGAACAGAACAGGGACTCAAATTTAGAAAACCAACTTATGCTTGCTTAAGGGTAAAGGTGAGTTGGGGTGCTGCATAAAACCAGAGATTGAAATGAGCACAGATAAAGTTCCTTAAGCCAAATATGGAATAGACAAGAGCTACTCCTTGCTCAACGAAATGGACTCAACACCGCATATTAAACGCCTAAGAATGTACCTGACTAGTAAGTATCTTAAAACCTATGGATTGCTATGTCTCTGAAAGAGAATCAAGCGTGTGTACAGGGGCATAAACGCAGCAGTGATAGGATTGGAGAGGTTCGGTGAGCAAATGAAGACCCTTTGAAGTCATATTGCATGGTACGCATTACACGGGTCTCAACTCTCCAGGTTTAAGGTATTCTTCCTTCAGCTAAAACATGCATGTGGAACCCAAGTATGATCAACCATGTGAACGGGAGACGTGTTCAAATATGTCTCAGTTTTCCTCCCCTGGTACTCGGGTGCAACATTCCAGACGCTTTACTAACACTCTCCCCACTTGGAGAGTCAGCGTCTTTAACCTCCTGTTTGGCCCGGTTTGCAATTTCTGCGGAAGATGAACAGGAATAGTGAGAACCAATGAGAGGCTAGCTGGAGGTGTCTGGACGGGCAAATTTAACTCTCATTTCCCACCAGGAAGAGGAATTAACCAAAGGCTCAGCGTGCCGTGCCGGAACCAGATTAGGGCCTGAAGCCATCCTGCGGTGTTGCGGCCAGCTCAAAAGAAAGCGAGTTGAAGAAAGGAGCTCAGGGGCACTGTAATTCACAAACCTGCAGAGTTATAAATGACAGCTATCGTCCAAAAATAGACTGAAGTAAGGCTGCCAAGAGGACTTGAAAGCGGGGCAGAATTGCAGGAAACCGATTTCAGGAGGTAGACTGGAATTGCATTGAAAGCATAGGAAAAGAGGCAGAACGTCCACAATGATGCACTTGGCCAAAAAGGGCGTATGCGTTTTTTCCTGAATATATTCAGGAAAAAACGCATACGCCCTTTTTGGCCAACCAAGCAAGCTTGCAAAGGAAATCTGCACTACAATGAAGTCTCACTTCCCCCCGGTCAAAAGGGCCATCTGAAAAAAGTGTAAAATCCAGAAAGGCAGGACAGGCCATGGAGAACTGGGAGCCTTGTTATGCTGATGGGCGGGATGTAAATTGCCAACAGACACTCCGGAGAAGTGTATGGTGTTTCCTGAAACATCTAAAAAACAAAGCAACAGAGCCTAGGGCACTTCCACTTATGGTCCTATAGCTTAGGGAAATTAAAATCAAAAAGACACAGCCACCCCAAAGTTTGGAAAGGCTCTGTTTACAAGAACCTCGTTTACAGTACAAGTTCAACATCGCAGAAAGTGAAAAATGGATAAAGAAGTTGTGGTATTTACTTACAAAGCAATATCACTCAGCAATGAAATCTATGTCATCAGGCCCGTAGCAGCATAATGAGTGGATTCAGGTACGATGATTCTAACTGAAATAAGTCACACAGAAAAAGAAACATCATAAGATATCAGTAATACACGGAATGTAAACTTGGCTACAGAGGAACTGAATTACAGAACAGAACAGGGTCTCAAATTTAGAAAACCAACTTATGCTTGCTTAAGGGTAAAGGTGAGTTGGGGTGCTGCATAAAACCAGAGATTGAAATGAGCACAGATAAAGTTCCTTAAGCCAAATATGGAATAGACAAGAGCTACTCCTTGCTCAACGAAATGGACTCAACACCCCATATTAAACGCCTAAGAACGTACCTGACTAGTAAGTATCTTAAAACCTATGGATTGCTATGTCTCCAAAAGAGAATCAAGCATGTGTACAGGGGCATAAACGCAGCAGTGATAGGATTGGAGAGCTTCAGTGAGGAAATGAAGACCCTTTGAAGTCATATTGCATGGTACCCATTCCACGGGTTTCAACTACCCAGGTTTAAGGTATTCTTCCTTCAGCTAAAACATGCATGTGGAACCTAGAGTATGATCAACCATGTGATCGGGAGTCGTGTTCAAATATGTCTCAGTTTTCGTACCCTGGTACTCGGTGGATCATTCCAGACGCTTTACTAACACTCTCCCGACTTGGAGAGTCAGTCCCTTTAACCTCCTGTTTGGCCCAGTTTGCAATTTCTGCGGAAGATGAACAGGAATAGCGAGAACCAATGAGAGGCTATCTGGAGGTGTCTGGACGGGCAAATTTAACTCTCATTTCCCACCAGGAAGAGGAATTAACCAAAGGCTCAGCGTGCCGTGCCGGAACCAGATTAGGGCCTGAAGCCATCCTGCGGTGTTGCGGCCAGCTCAAAACAAAGCGAGTCGAAGAAAGGAGCTCAGGGGCACTGTAATTCACAAACCTGCAGAGTTATAAATGACAGCTATCGTCCAAAAATAGACTGAAGTAAGGCTGCCAAGAGGACTTGAAAGCGGGGCAGAATTGCAGGAAACCGATTTCAGGAGGTAGACTGGAATTGCATTGAAAGCATAGGAAAAGAGGCAGAACGTCCACAATGATGCACTTGGCCAAAAAGGGCGTATGCGTTTTTTCCTGAATATATTCAGGAAAAAACGCATACGCCCTTTTTGGCCAACCAAGCAAGCTTGCAAAGGAAATCTGCACTACAATGAAGTCTCACTTCCCCCCGGTCAAAAGGGCCATCTGAAAAAAGTGTAAAATCCAGAAAGGCAGGACAGGCCATGGAGAACTGGGAGCCTTGTTATGCTGATGGGCGGGATGTAAATTGCCAACAACCACTCGGGAGAAGTGTATGGTGTTTCCTGAAACATCTAAAAAACAAAGCAACAGAACCTAGGGCACTTCCACTTATGGTCCTATAGCTTAGGGAAATTAAAATCAAAAAGACACAGCCACCCCAAAGTTTGGAACGGCTCTGTTTACAAGAACCTCGTTTACAGTACAAGTTCAACATCGCAGAAAGTGAAAAATGGATAAAGAAGTTGTGGTATTTACTTACAAAGCAATATCACTCAGCAATGAAATCTGTGTCATCAGGCCCATAGCAGCACAATGAGTGGATTCAGGTATGATGATTCTAACTGAAATAAGTCACACAGAAAAGAAACATCATAAGATATCAGTAATACACGGAATGTAAACTTGGCTACACAGGAACTGAATTACAGAACAGAACAGGGTCTCAAATTTAGAAAAACAACTTATGCTTGCTTAAGGGGAAAGGTGAGTTGGGGTGCTGCATAAAACCAGAGATTGAAATGAGCACAGATAAAGTTCCTTAAGTCAAATATGGAATAGACAAGAGCTACTCCTTGCTCAACGAAATGGACTCAACACCGCATATTAAACGCCTAAGAATGTACCTGACTAGTAAGTATCGCAAAACCTATGGATTGCTATGTCTCCAAAAGAGAATCAAGCATGTGTACAGGGGCATAAACGCAGCAGTGATAGGATTGGAGAGGTTCGGTGAGCAAATGAAGACCCTTTGAAGTCATATTGCATGGTACGCATTACACGGGTCTCAACTCTCCAGGTTCAAGGTATTCTTCCTTCAGCTAAAACATGCATGTGGAACCTAGAGTATGATCAACCATGTGATCGGGAGACGTGTTCAAATATGTCTCAGTTTTCCTCCCCTGGTACTCGGGTGCAACATTCCAGACGCTTTACCAACACTCTCCCGACTTGGAGAGTCAGTCCCTTTAACCTCCTGTTTGGCCCAGTTTGCAATTTCTGCGGAAGATGAACAGGAATAGCGAGAACCAATGAGAGACTAGCTGGAGGTGTCTAGACGGGCAAATTTAACTCTCATTTCCCACCAGGAAGAGGAATTAACCAAAGGCTCAGCGTGCCGTGCCGGAACCAGATTAGGGCCTGAAGCCATCCTGCGGTGTTGCGGCCAGGTCACAAGAAAGCGAGTTGAAGAAAGGAGCTCAGGGGCACTGTAATTCACAAACCTGCAGAGTTATAAATGACAGCTATCGTCCAAAAATAGACTGAAGTAAGGCTGCCAAGAGGACCTGAAAGCGGGGCAGAATTGCAGGAAACCGATTTCAGGAGGTAGACTGCAATTGCATTGAAAGCATAGGAAAAGAGGCAGAACGTCCACAATGATGCACTTGGCCAAAAAGGGCGTATGCGTTTTTTCCTGAATATATTCAGGAAAAAACGCATACGCCCTTTTTGGCCAACCAAGCAAGCTTGCAAAGGAAATCTGCACTACAATGAAGTCTCACTTCCCCCCGGTCAAAAGGGCCATCTGAAAAAAGTGTAAAATCCAGAAAGACAAGACAGGCCATGGAGAACTGGGAGCCTTGTTATGCTGATGGGCGGGATGTAAATTGCCAACAACCACTCGGGAGAAGTGTATGGTGTTTCCTGAAACATGTAAAAAACAAAGCAACAGAACCTAGGGCACTTCCACTTACGGTCCTATAGCTTAGGGAAATTAAAATCAAAAAGACACAGCCACCCCAAAGTTTGGAACGGCTCTGTTTACAAGAACCTCGTTTACAGTACAAGTTCAACATCGCAGAAAGTGAAAAATGGATAAAGAAGTTGTGGTATTTACTTACAAAGCAATATCACTCAGCAATGAAATCTGTGTCATCAGGCCCTTAGCAGCACAATGAGTGGATTCAGGTACGATGATTCTAACTGAAATAAGTCACACAGAAAAAGAAACATCATAAGATATCACTAATACATGGAATGTAAACTTGGCTACACAGGAACTGAATTACAGAACAAAACAGGGACTCAAATTTAGAAAACCAACTTATGCTTGCTTAAGGGGAAAGGTGAGTTGGGGTGCTGCATAAAACCAGAGATTGAAATGAGCACAGATAAAGTTCCTTAAGCCAAATATGGAATAGACAAGAGCTACTCCTTGCTCAACGAAATGGACTCAACACCCCATATTAAACGCCTAAGAATGTACCTGACTAGTAAGTATCTTAAAACCTATGGATTGCTATGTCTCCAAAAGAGAATCAAGCGTGTGTACAGGGGCATAAACGCAGCAGTGATAGGATTGGAGAGGTTCGGTGAGCAAATGAAGACCCTTTGAAGTCATATTGCATGGTACCCATTCCACGGGTTTCAACTACCCAGGTTTAAGGTATTCTTCCTTCAGCTAAAACATGCATGTGGAACCTAGAGTATGATCAACCATGTGATCGGGAGACGTGTTCAAATATGTCAGTTTTCGTACCCTGGTACTCGGGTGCAACATTCCAGACGCTTTACTAACACTCTCCCCACTTGGAGAGTCAGTCCCTTTAACCTCCTGTTTGGCCCAGTTTGCAATTTCTGCGGAAGATGAACAGGAATAGCAAGAACCAATGAGAGGCTATCTGGAGGTGTCTGGACGGGCAAATTTAACTCTCATTTCCCACCAGGAAGAGGAAATAACCAAAGGCTCAGCGTGCCGTACCGGAACCAGATTAGGGCCTGAAGCCATCATGCGGTGTTGCGGCCAGCTCAAAAGAAAGCGAGTTGAAGAAAGGAGCTCAGGGGCACTGTAATTCACAAACCTGCAGAGTTATAAATGACAGCTATCGTCCAAAAATAGACTGAAGTAAGGCTGCCAAGAGGACTTGAAAGCGGGGCAGAATTGCAGGAAACCGATTTCAGGAGGTAGACTGGAATTGCATTGAAAGCATAGGAAAAGAGGCAGAACGTCCACAATGATGCACTTGGCCAAAAAGGGCGTATGCGTTTTTTCCTGAATATATTCAGGAAAAAACGCATACGCCCTTTTTGGCCAACAAAGCAAGCTTGCAAAGGATATCTGCACTACAATGAAGTCTCACTTCCCCCCGGTCAAAAGGGCCATCTGAAAAAAGTGTAAAATCCAGAAAGGCAGGACAGGCCATGGACAACTGGGATCCTTGTTATGCTGATGGGCGGGATGTAAATTGCCAACAGACACTCGGGAGAAGTGTATGGTGTTTCCTGAAACATCTAAAAAACAAAGCAACAGAGCCTAGGGCACTGCCACTTATGGTCCTATAGCTTAGGGAAATTAAAATCAAAAAGACACAGCCACCCCAAAGTTTGGGACGCCTCTGTTTACAAGAACCTCGTTTACAGTACAAGTTCAACATCGCAGAAAGTGAAAAACGGATAAAGAACTTGTGGTACTTACGTACAATGCAGTATCACTCAGCAATGAAATCTATGTCATCAGGCCTGTAGCAGCATAATGAGTGGATTCAGGTACGATGATTCTAACTGAAATAAGTCACACAGAAAAAGAAACATCATAAGATATCACTAATACACGGAATGTAAACTTGGCTACACAGGAACTGCATTCCAGAACAGAACAGGGTCTCAAATTTAGAAAACCAACTTATGCTTGCTTAAGGGGAAAGGTGAGTTGGGGTGCTGCATAAAACCAGAGATTGAAATGAGCACAGATAAAGTTCCTTAAGCCAAATATGGAATAGACAAGAGCTACTCCTTGCTCAACGAAATGGACTCAACACCGCATATTAAACCCCTAAGAATGTACCTGACTAGTAAGTATCTTAAAACCTATGGATTGCTATGTCTCCAAAAGAGAATCAAGCGTGTGTACAGGGGAATAAACGCAGCAGTGATAGGATTGGAGAGGTTCGGTGAGCAAATGAAGACCCTTTGAAGTCATATTGCATGGTACCCATTACACGGGTCTCAACTCTCCAGGTTTAAGGTATTCTTCCTTCAGCTAAAACATGCATGTGGAACCCAGAGTATGATCAACCATGTGAACGGGAGACGTGTTCAAATATGTCTCAGTTTTCCTCCCCTGGTACTCGGGTGCAACATTCCAGACGCTTTATAACACTCTCCCGACTTGGAGAGTCAGTCCCTTTAACCTCCTGTTTGGCCCAGTTTGCAATTTCTGCGGAAGATGAACAGGAATAGCGAGAACCAATGAGAGGCTAGCTGGAGGTGTCTGGACGGGCAAATTTAACTCTCATTTCCCACCAGGAAGAGGAAATAACCAGAGGCTCAGCGTGCCGTACCGGAACCAGATTAGGGCCTGAAGCCATCCTGCGGTGTTGCGGCCAGCTCAAAAGAAAGCGAGTTGAAGAAAGGAGCTCAGGGGCACTGTAATTCACAAACCTGCAGAGTTATAAATGACAGCTATCGTCCAAAAATACACTGAAGTAAGGCTGCCAAGAGGACTTGAAAGCGGGGCAGAATTGCAGGAAACCGATTTCAGGAGGTAGACTGGAATTGCATTGAAAGCATAGGAAAAGAGGCAGAACGTCCACAATGATGCACTTGGCCAAAAAGGGCGTATGCGTTTTTTCCTGAATATATTCAGGAAAAAACGCATACGCCCTTTTTGGCCAACCAAGCAAGCTTGCAAAGGAAATCTGCACTACAATGAAGTCTCACTTCCCCCCGGTCAAAAGGGCCATCTGAAAAAGTGTAAAATCCAGAAAGGCAGGACAGGCCATGGAGAACTGGGAGCCTTGTTATGCGATGGGCGGGATGTAAATTGCCAACAACCACTCGGGAGAAGTGTATGGTGTTTCCTGAAACATCTAAAAAACAAAGCAACAGAACCTAGGGCACTTCCACTTATGGTCCTATAGCTTAGGGAAATTAAAATCAAAAAGACACAGCCACCCCAAAGTTTGGAACGGCTCTGTTTACAAGAACCTCGTTTACAGTACAAGTTCAACATCGCAGAAAGTGAAAAATGGATAAAGAAGTTGTGGTATTTACTTACAAAGCAATATCACTCAGCAATGAAATCTGTGTCATCAGGCCCTTAGCAGCACAATGAGTGGATTCAGGTATGATGATTCTAACTGAAGTAAGTCACACAGAAAAAGAAACATCATAAGATATCAGTAATACACGGAATGTAAACTTGGCTACACAGGAACTGAATTACAGAACAGAACAGGGACTCAAATTTAGAAAACCAACTTATGCTTGCTTAAGGGTAAAGGTGAGTTTGGGTGCTGCATAAAACCAGAGATTGAAATGAGCACAGATAAAGTTCCTTAAGCCAAATATGGAATAGACAAGAGCTACTCCTTGCTCAACGAAATGGACTCAACACCGCATATTAAACGCCTAAGAATGTACCTGACTAGTAAGTATCTTAAAACCTATGGATTGCTATGTCTCCGAAAGAGAATCAAGCATGTGTACAGGGGCATAAACGCAGCAGTGATAGGATTGGAGAGGTTCGGTGAGCAAATGAAGACCCTTTGAAGTCATATTGCATGGTACCCATTCCACGGGTTTCAACTACCCAGGTTTAAGGTATTCTTCCTTCAGCTAAAACATGCATGTGGAACCTAGAGTATGATCAACCATGTGATCGGGAGACGTGTTCAAATATGTCAGTTTTCGTACCCTGGTACTCGGGTGCAACATTCCAGACGCTTTACTAACACTCTCCCCACTTGGAGAGTCAGTCCCTTTAACCTCCTGTTTGGCCCAGTTTGCAATTTCTGCGGAAGATGAACAGGAATAGCGAGAACCAATGAGAGGCTAGCTGGAGGTGTCTGGACGGGCAAATTTAACTCTCATTTCCCACCAGGAAGAGGAAATAACCAAAGGCTCAGCGTGCCGTACCGGAACCAGATTAGGGCCTGAAGCCATCCTGCGGTGTTGTGGCCAGCTCAAAAGAAAGCGAGTTGAAGAAAGGAGCTCAGGGGCACTGTAATTCACAAACCTGCAGAGTTATAAATGACAGCTATCGTCCAAAAATAGACTGAAGTAAGGCTGCCAAGAGGACTTGAAAGCGGGGCAGAATTGCAGGAAACCGATTTCAGGAGGTAGACTGGAATTGCATTGAAAGCATAGGAAAAGAGGCAGAACGTCCACAATGATGCACTTGGCCAAAAAGGGCGTATGCGTTTTTTCCTGAATATATTCAGGAAAAAACGCATACGCCCTTTTTGGCCAACCAAGCAAGCTTGCAAAGGAAATCTGCACTACAATGAAGTCTCACTTCCCCCCGGTCAAAAGGGCCATCTGAAAAAAGTGTAAAATCCAGAAAGGCAGGACAGGCCATGGACAACTGGGAGCCTTGTTATGCTGATGGGCGGGATGTAAATTACCAACAGACACTCGGGAGAAGTGTATGGTGTTTCCTGAAACATCTAAAAAACAAAGCAACAGAGCCTAGGGCACTGCCACTTATGGTCCTATAGCTTAGGGAAATTAAAATCAAAAAGACACAGCCACCCCAAAGTTTGGGACGCCTCTGTTTACAAGAACCTCGTTTACAGTACAAGTTCAACATCGCAGAAAGTGAAAAATGGATAAAGAACTTGTGGTACTTACGTACAATGCAGTATCACTCAGCAATGAAATCTATGTCATCAGGCCTGTAGCAGCATAATGAGTGGATTCAGGTACGATGATTCTAACTGAAATAAGTCACACAGAAAAAGAAACATCATAAGATATCACTAATACACGGAATGTAAACTTGGCTACACAGGAACTGCATTCCAGAACAGAACAGGGTCTCAAATTTAGAAAACCAACTTATGCTTGCTTAAGGGGAAAGGTGAGTTGGGGTGCTGCATAAAACCAGAGATTGAAATGAGCACAGATAAAGTTCCTTAAGCCAAATATGGAATAGACAAGAGCTACTCCTTGCTCAACGAAATGGACTCAACACCCCATATTAAACGCCTAAGAATGTACCTGACTAGTAAGTATCGTAAAACCCATGGATTGCTATGTCTCCAAAAGAGAATCAAGCATGTGTACAGGGGCATAAACGCAGCAGTGATAGGAGTGGAGAGGTTCGGTGAGCAAATGAAGACCCTTTGAAGTCATATTGCATGGTACCCATTCCACGGGTCTCAACTCTCCAGGTTTAAGGTATTCTTCCTTCAGCTAAAACATGCATGTGGAACCTAGAGTATGATCAACCATGTGATCGGGAGACGTGTTCAAATATGTCTCAGTTTTCCTCCCCTGGTACTCGGGTGCAACATTCCAGACGCTTTACTAACACTCTCCCGACTTGGAGAGTCAGTCCCTTTAACCTCCTGTTTGGCCCAGTTTGCAATTTCTGTGGAAGATGAACAGGAATTGCGAGAACCAATGAGAGACTAGCTGTAGGTGTCTGGACGGGCAAATTTAACTCTCATTTCCCACCAGGAAGAGGAATTAACCAAAGGCTCAGCGTGTCGTGCTAGAACCAGATTAGGGCCTGAAGCCATCCTGCGGTGTTGCGGGCAGGTCACAAGAAAGCGAGTTGAAGAAAGGAGCTAAGGGGCACTGTAATTCACAAACCTGCAGACTTATAAATGACAGCTATCGTCCAAAAATAGACTGAAGTAAGGCTGCCAAGAGGACTTGAAAGTGGGGCAGAATTGCAGGAAACCGATTTCAGGAGGTAGACTGGAATTGCATTGAAAGCATAGGAAAAGAGGCAGAACGTCCACAATGATGCACTTGGCCAAAAAGGGCGTATGCGTTTTTTCCTGAATATATTCAGGAAAAAACGCATACGCCCTTTTTGGCCAACCAAGCAAGCTTGCAAAGGAAATCTGCACTACAATGAAGTCTCACTTCCCCCTGGTCAAAAGGGCCATCTGAAAAAAGTGTAAAATCCAGAAAGACAAGACAGGCCATGGAGAACTGGGAGCCTTGTTATGGTGATGGGCGGGATGTAAATTGCCAACAACCACTCGGGAGAAGTGTATGGTGTTTCCTGAAACATGTAAAAAACAAAGCAACAGAACCTAGGGCACTTCCACTTATGGTCCTATAGCTTAGGGAAATTAAAATCAAAAAGACACAGCCACCCCAAAGTTTGGAACGGCTCTGTTTACAAGAACCTCGTTTACAGTACAAGCTCAACATCGCAGAAAGTGAAAAATGGATAAAGAAGTTGTGGTATTTACTTACAAAGCAATATCACTCAGCAATGATATCTGTGTCATCAGGCCCTTAGCAGCACAATGAGTTGATTCAGGTACGATGATTCTAACTGAAATAAGTCACACAGAAAAAGAAACATCATAAGATATCACTAATACACGGAATGTAAACTTGGCTACACAGGAACTGAATTCCAAAACAGAACAGTGTCTCAAATTTAGAAAACCAACTTATGCTTGCTTAAGGGTAAAGGTGAGTTGGGGTGCTGCATAAAACCAGAGATTGAAATGAGCACAGATAAAGTTCCTTAAGCCAAATATGGAATAGACAAGAGCTACTCCTTGCTCAACGAAATGGACTCAACACCCCATATTAAACGCCTAAGAATGTACCTGACTAGTAAGTATCTTAAAACCTATGGATTGCTATGTCTCCAAAAGAGAATCAAGCGTGTGTACAGGGGCATAAACGCAGCAGTGATAGGATTGGAGAGGTTCGGTGAGCAAATGAAGACCCTTTGAAGTCATATTGCATGGTACCCATTACACGGGTCTCAACTCTCCAGGTTTAAGGTATTCTTCCTTCAGCTAAAACATTCATGTGGAACCCAAGTATGATCAACCATGTGAACGGGAGACGTGTTCAAATATATCTCAGTTTTCCTCCCCTGGTACTCGGGTGCAACATTCCAGACGCTTTACTAACACTCTCCCCACTTGGAGAGTCAGCGCCTTTAACCTCCTGTTTGTCCCAGTTTGCAATTTCTGCGGAAGATGAACAGGAATAGCGAGAACCAATGAGAGGCTAGCTGGAGGTGTCTGGACGGGCAAATTTAACTCTCATTTCCCACCAGGAAGAGGAAATAACCAAAGGCTCAGCGTGCCGTACCGGAACAGGATTAGGGCCTGAAGCCATCCTGCGGTGTTGCGGCCAGGTCACAAGAAAGCGAGTTGAAGAAAGGAGCTCAGGGGCACTGTAATTCACAAACCTGCAGAGTTATAAATGACAGCTATCGTCCAAAAATACACTGAAGTAAGGCTGCCAAGAGGACTTGAAAGCGGGGCAGAATTGCAGGAAACCGATTTCAGGAGGTAGACTGGAATTGCATTGAAAGCATAGGAAAAGAGGCAGAACGTCCACAATGATGCACTTGGCCAAAAAGGGCGTATGCGTTTTTTCCTGAATATATTCAGGAAAAAACGCATACGCCCTTTTTGGCCAACCAAGCAAGCTTGCAAAGGAAATCTGCACTACAATGAAGTCTCACTTCCTCCCGGTCAAAAGGGCCATCTGAAAAAAGTGTAAAATCCAGAAAGGCAGGACAGGCCATGGAGAACTGGGAGCCTTGTTATGCTGATGGGCGGGATGTAAATTGCCAACAACCACTCGGGAGAAGTGTATGGTGTTTCCTGAAACATCTAAAAAACAAAGCAACAGAACCTAGGGCACTTCCACTTATGGTCCTATAGCTTAGGGAAATTAAAATCAAAAAGACACAGCCACCCCAAAGTTTGGAACGGCTCTGTTTACAAGAACCTCGTTTACAGTACAAGTTCAACATCGCAGAAAGTGAAAAATGGATAAAGAAGTTGTGGTATTTACTTACAAAGCAATATCTCTCAGCAATGAAATCTGTGTCATCAGGCCCTTAGCAGCACAATGAGTGGATTCAGGTATGATGATTCTACCTGAAGTAAGTCACACAGAAAAAGAAACATCATAAGATATCAGTAATACACGGAATGTAAACTTGGCTACACAGGAACTGAATTACAGAACAGAACAGGGACTCAAATTTAGAAAACCAACTTATGCTTGCTTAAGGGTAAAGGTGAGTTGGGGTGCTGCATAAAACCAGAGATTGAAATGAGCACAGATAAAGTTCCTTAAGTCAAATATGGAATAGACAAGAGCTACTCCTTGCTCAACGAAATGGACTCAACACCGCATATTAAACGCCTAAGAATGTACCTGACTAGTAAGTATCTTAAAACCTATGGATTGCTATGTCTCTGAAAGAGAATCAAGCATGTGTACAGGGGCATAAACGCAGCAGTGATAGGATTGGAGAGGTTCGGTGAGCAAATGAAGACCCTTTGAAGTCATATTGCATGGTACCCATTCCACGGGTCTCAACTCTCCAGGTTTAAGGTATTCTTCCTTCAGCTAAAACATGCATGTGGAACCTAGAGTAAGATCAACCATGTGATCGGGAGACGTGTTCAAATATGTCTCAGTTTTCCTCCCCTGGTACTCGGGTGCAACATTCCAGACGCTTTACTAACACTCTCCCGACTTGGAGAGTCAGTCCCTTTAACCTCCTGTTTGGCCCAGTTTGCAATTTCTGCGGAAGATGAACAGGAATAGCGAGAACCAATGAGAGACTAGCTGTAGGTGTCTGGACGGGCAAATTTAACTCTCATTTCCCACAAGGAAGAGGAATTAACCAAAGGCTCAGCGTGTCGTGCCAGAACCAGATTAGGGCCTGAAGCCATCCTGCGGTGTTGCAGCCAGGTCACAAGAAAGCGAGTTGAAGAAAGGAGCTCAGGGGCACTGTAATTCACAAACCTGCAGAGTTATAAATGACAGCTATCGTCCAAAAATAGACTGAAGTAAGGCTGCCAAGAGGACTTGAAAGCGGGGCAGAATTGCAGGAAACCGATTTCAGGAGGTAGACTGGAATTGCATTGAAAGCATAGGAAAAGAGGCAGAATGTCCACAATGATGCACGTGGCCAAAAAGGGCGTATGCGTTTTTTCCTGAATATATTCAGGAAAAAACGCATACGCCCTTTTTGGTCAACCAAGCAAGCTTGCAAAGGAAATCTGCACTACAATGAAGTCTCACTTCCCCCCGGTCAAAAGGGCCATCTGAAAAAAGTGTAAAATCCAGAAAGACAAGACAGGCCATGGAGAACTGGGAGCCTTGTTATGGTGATGGGCGGGATGTAAATTGCCAACAACCACTCGGGAGAAGTGTATGGTGTTTCCTGAAACATGTAAAAAACAAAGCAACAGAACCTAGGGCACTTCCACATATGGCCCTATAGCTTAGGGAAATTAAAATCAAAAAGACACAGCCACCCCAAAGTTTGGAATGGCTCTGTTTACAAGAACCTCGTTTACAGTACAAGCTCAACATCGCAGAAAGTGAAAAATGGATAAAGAAGTTGTGGTATTCACTTACAAAGCAATATCACTCAGCAATGATACCTGTGGCATCAGGCCCTTAGCAGCACAATGAGTGGATTCAGGTACGATGATTCTAACTGAAATAAGTCACACAGAAAAAGAAACATCATAAGATATCACTAATACACGGAATGTAAACTTGGCTACACAGGAACTGAATTCCAAAACAGAACAGTGTCTCAAATTTAGAAAACCAACTTATGCTTGCTTAAGGGTAAAGGTGAGTTGGGGTGCTGCATAAAACCAGAGATTGAAATGAGCACATAAAGTTCCTTAAGCCAAATATGGAATAGACAAGAGCTACTCCTTGCTCAACGAAATGGACTCAACACCCCATATTAAACGCCTAAGAATGTACCTGACTAGTAAGTATCTTAAAACCTATGGATTGCTATGTCTCCAAAAGAGAATCAAGCGTGTGTACAGGGGCATAAACGCAGCAGTGATAGGATTGGAGAGGTTCGGTGAGCAAATGAAGACCCTTTGAAGTCATATTGCATGGTACCCATTACACGGGTCTCAACTCTCCAGGTTTAAGGTATTCTTCCTTCAGCTAAAACATTCATGTGGAACCCAAGTATGATCAACCATGTGAACGGGAGACGTGTTCAAATATGTCTCAGTTTTCCTCCCCTGGTACTCGGGTGCAACATTCCAGACGCTTTACTAACACTCTCCCCACTTGGAGAGTCAGTCCCTTTAACCTCCTGTTTGGCCCAGTTTGCAATTTCTGTGGAAGATGAACAGGAATAGCGAGAACCAATGAGAGGCTAGCTGGAGGTGTCTGGACGGGCAAATTTAACTCTCATTTCCCACCAGGAAGAGGAATTAACCAAAGGCTCAGCGTGCCGTGCCAGAACCAGATTAGGGCCTGAAGACATCCTGCGGTGTTGCGGCCAGGTCACAAGAAAGTGAGTTGAAGAAAGGAGCTCAGGGGCACTGTAATTCACAAACCTGCAGAGTTATAAATGACAGCTATCGTCCAAAAATAGACTGAAGTAAGGCTGCCAAGAGGACTTGAAAGCGGGGCAGAATTGCAGGAAACCGATTTCAGGAGGTAGACTGGAATTGCATTGAAAGCATAGGAAAAGAGGCAGAACGTCCACAATGATGCACTTGGCCAAAAAGGGCGTATGCGTTTTTTCCTGAATATATTCAGGAAAAAACGCATACGCCCTTTTTGGCCAACCAAGCAAGCTTGCAAAGGAAATCTGCACTACAATGAAGTCTCACTTCCCCCCGGTCAAAAGGGCCATCTGAAAAAAGTGTAAAATCCAGAAAGGCAGGACAGGCCATGGAGAACTGTGAGCCTTGTTATGCTGATGGGCGGGATGTAAATTGCCAACAGACACTCGGGAGAAGTGTATGGTGTTTCCTGAAACATCTAAAAAACAAAGCAACAGAGCCTAGGGCACTTCCACTTATGGTCCTATAGCTTAGGGAAATTAAAATCAAAAAGACACAGCCACCCCAAAATTTGGGACGCCTCTGTTTACAAGAACCTCGTTTGCCTTACAAGTTCAATATCACAGAAAGTGAAAAATGGATAAAGAACTTGTGGTACTTACGTACAATGCAGTATCACTCAGCAATGAAATCTATGTCATCAGGCCCGTAGCAGCATCATCAGTGGATTTAGGTACGATGATTCTAACTGAAATAAGTCACACAGAAAAAGAAACATCATAAGATATCAGTAATACACGGAATGTAAACTTGGCTACACAGGAACTGAATTACAGAACAGAACAGGGTCTCAAATTTAGAAAACCAACTTATGCTTGCTTAAGGGTAAAGGTGAGTTGGGGTGCTGCATAAAACCAGAGATTGAAATGAGCACAGATAAAGTTCCTTAAGCCAAATATGGAATAGACAAGAGCTACTCCTTGCTCAAAGAAATGGACTCAACACCGCATATTAAATGCCTAAGAATGTACCTGACTAGTAAGTATCTTAAAACCTAGGGATTGCTATGTCTCCGAAAGAGAATCAAGCATGTGTACAGGGGCATAAACGCAGCAGTGATAGGATTGGAGAGGTTCGGTGAGCAAATGAAGACCCTTTGAAGTCATATTGCATGGTACCCATTCCACGGGTTTCAACTACCCAGGTTTAAGGTATTCTTCCTTCAGCTAAAACATGCATGTGGAACCTAGAGTATGATCAACCATGTGATCGGGAGACGTGTTCAAATATGTCTCAGTTTTCGTACCCTGGTACTCGGGTGCAACATTCCAGACGCTTTACTAACACTCTCCCGACTTGGAGAGTCAGTCCCTTTAACCTCCTGTTTGGCTCAGTTTGCAATTTCTGTGGAAGATGAACAGGAATAGCGAGAACCAATGAAAGACTAGCTGGAGGTGTCTGGATGGGCAAATTTAACTCTCATTTCCCACCAGGAAGAGGAATTAACCAAAGGCTCAGCGTGCCGTGCCAGAACCAGATTAGTGCCTGAAGACATCCTGCGGTGTTGCGGCCAGGTCACAAGAAAGCGAGTTGAAGAAAGGAGCTCAGGGGCACTGTAATTCACAAACCTGCAGAGTTATAAATGACAGCTATCGTCCAAAAATAGACTGAAGTAAGGCTGCCAAGAGGACTTGAAAGCGGGGCAGAATTGCAGGAAACCGATTTCAGGAGGTAGACTGGAATTGCATTGAAAGCATAGGAAAAGAGGCAGAACGTCCACAATGATGCACTTGGCCAAAAAGGGCGTATGCGTTTTTTCCTGAATATATTCAGGAAAAAACGCATACGCCCTTTTTGGCCAACCAAGCAAGCTTGCAAAGGAAATCTGCACTACAATGCAGTCTCACTTCCCCCCGGTCAAAAGGGCCATCTGAAAAAAGTGTAAAATCCAGAAAGGCAGGACAGGCCATGGAGAACTGGGAGCCTTGTTATGCTGATGGGCGGGATGTAAATTGCCAACAGACACTCGGGAGAAGTGTATGGTGTTTCCTGAAACATCTAAAAAACAAAGCAACAGAGCCTAGGGCACTGCCACTTATGGTCCTATAGCTTAGGGAAATTAAAATCAAAAAGACACAGCCACCCCAAAGTTTGGGACGCCTCTGTTTACAAGAACCTCGTTTACAGTACAAGTTCAACATCGCAGAAAGTGAAAAATGGATAAAGAAGTTGTGGTATTTACTTACTAAGCAATATCACTCAGCAATGAAATCTATGTCATCAGGCCCTTAGCAGCACAATGAGTGGATTCAGGTATGATGATTCTAACTGAAATAAGTCACACAGAAAAAGAAACATCATAAGATATCAGTAATACACGGAATGTAAACTTGGCTACACAGGAACTGAATTACAGAACAGAACAGGGTCTCAAATTTAGAAAACCAACTTATGCTTGCTTAAGGGTAAAGGTGAGCTGGGGTGCTGCATAAAACCAGAGATTGAAATGAGCACAGATAAAGTTCCTTAAGCCAAATATGGAATAGACAAGAGCTACTCCTTGCTCAACGAAATGAACTCAACACCCCATATTAAACGCCTAAGAATGTACCTGACTAGTAAGTATCTTAAAACCTATGGATTGCTATGTCTCCGAAAGAGAATCAAGCATGTGTACAGGGGCATAAACGCAGCAGTGATAGGATTGGAGAGGTTCGTGAGCAAATGAAGACCCTTTGAAGTCATATTGCATGGTACCCATTCCACGGGTTTCAACTACCCAGGTTTTAGGTATTCTTCCTTCAGCTAAAACATGCATGTGGAACCTAGAGTATGATCAACCATGTGATCGGGAGACGTGTTCAAATATGTCCCAGTTTTCGTACCCTGGTACTCGGGTGCAACATTCCAGACGCTTTACTAACACTCTCCCGACTTGGAGAGTCAGTCCCTTTAACCTCCTGTTTGGCCCAGTTTGCAATTTCTGCGGAAGATGAACAGGAATAGCGAGAACCAATGAGAGGCTAGCTGGAGGTGTCTGGACGGGCAAATTTAACTCTCATTTCCCACCAGGAAGAGGAATTAACCAAAGGCTCAGCGTGCCGTGCCAGAACCAGATTAGGGCCTGAAGACATCCTGCGGTGTTGCGGCCAGCTCAAAAGAAAGCGAGTTGAAGAAAGGAGCTCAGGGGCACTGTAATTCACAAACCTGCAGAGTTATAAATGACAGCTATCATCCAAAAATAGACTGAAGTAAGGCTGCCAAGAGGACTTGAAAGCGGGGCAGAATTGCAGGAAACCGATTTCAGGAGGTAGACTGGAATTGCATTGAAAGCATAGGAAAAGAGGCAGAACGTCCACAATGATGCACTTGGCCAAAAAGGGCGTATGCGTTTTTTCCTGAATATATTCAGGAAAAAACGCATACGCCCTTTTTGGCCAACCAAGCAAGCTTGCAAAGGAAATCTGCACTACAATGAAGTCTCACTTCCCCCCGGTCAAAAGGGCCATCTGAAAAAAGTATAAAATCCAGAAAGGCAGGACAGGCCATGGAGAACTGGGAGCCTTGTTATGCTGATGGGCGGGATGTAAATTACCAATAGACACTCAGGAGAAGTGTATGGTGTTTCCTGAAACATCTAAAAAACAAAGCAACAGAGCCTAGGGCACTGCCACTTATGGTCCTATAGCTTAGGGAAATTAAAATCAAAAAGACACAGCCACCCCAAA
The DNA here is from genome assembly GCF_949987515.2 of Delphinus delphis. Lineage (NCBI taxonomy): Eukaryota > Metazoa > Chordata > Mammalia > Artiodactyla > Delphinidae > Delphinus > Delphinus delphis. The sequence goes on from NW_027192774.1 coordinate 276,509, forward strand.
GTTTGGGACGCCTCTGTTTACAAGAACCTCGTTTACAGTACAAGTTCAACATCGCAGAAAGTGAAAAATGGATGAAGAAGTTGTGGTATTTACTTACAAAGCAATATCACTCAGCAATGAAATCTATGTCATCAGGCCCTTAGCAGCACAATGAGTGGATTCAGGTATGATGATTCTAACTGAAATAAGTCACACAGAAAAAGAAACATCATAAGATATCAGTAATACACGGAATGTAAACTTGGCTACACAGGAACTGAATTACAGAACAGAACAGGGTCTCAAATTTAGAAAACCAACTTATGCTTGCTTAAGGGGAAAGGTGAGTTGGGGTGCTGCATAAAACCAGAGATTGAAATGAGCACAGATAAAGTTCCTTAAGCCAAATATGGAATAGACAAGAGCTACTCCTTGCTCAACAAAATGGACTCAACACCGCATATTAAACGCCTAAGAATGTACCTGACTAGTAAGTATCTTAAAACCTATGGATTGCTATGTCTCCGAAAGAGAATCAAGCATGTGTACAGGGGCATAAACGAGGCAGTGATAGGATTGGAGAGGTTCGTGAGCAAATGAAGACCCTTTGAAGTCATATTGCATGGTACCCATTCCACGGGTTTCAACTACCCAGGTTTAAGGTATTCTTCCTTCAGCTAAAACATGCATGTGGAACCTACAGTATGATCAACCATGTGATTGGGAGACGTGTTCAAATATGTCTCAGTTTTCGTACCCTGGTACTCGGGTGCAACATTCCAGACGCTTTACTAACACTCTCCCCACTTGGAGAGTCAGTCCCTTTAACCTCCTGTTTGGCCCAGTTTGCAATTTCTGTGGAAGATGAACAGGAATAGCGAGAACCAATGAGAGACTAGCTGGAGGTGTCTGGATGGGCAAATTTAACTCTCATTTCCCACCAGGAAGAGGAAATAACCAAAGGCTCAACGTGCCGTACCGGAGCCAGATTAGGGCCTGAAGCCATCCTGCGGTGTTGCGGCCAGCTCAAAAGAAAGCGAGTTGAAGAAAGGAGCTCAGGGGCACTGTAATTCACAAACCTGCAGAGTTATAAATGACAGCTATCGTCCAAAAATAGACTGAAGTAAGGCTGCCAAGAGGACTTGAAAGCGGGGCAGAATTGCAGGAAACCGATTTCAGGAGGTAGACTGGAATTGCATTGAAAGCATAGGAAAAGAGGCAGAACGTCCACAATGATGCACTTGGCCAAAAAGGGCGTATGCGTTTTTTCCTGAATATATTCAGGAAAAAACGCATACGCCCTTTTTGGCCAACCAAGCAAGCTTGCAAAGGAAATCTGCACTACAATGAAGTCTCACTTCCCCCCGGTCAAAAGGGCCATCTGAAAAAAGTGTAAAATCCAGAAAGGCAGGACAGGCCATGGAGAACTGGGAGCCTTGTTATGCTGAAGGGCGGGATGTAAATTGCCAACAGACACTTGGGAGAAGTGTATGGTGTTTCCTGAAACATCAAAAAAACAAAGCAACAGAGCCTAGGGCACTTCCACTTATGGTCCTATAGCTTAGGGAAATTAAAATCAAAAAGACACAGCCACCCCAAAGTTTGGGACGCCTCTGTTTACAAGAACCTCGTTTACCGTACAAGTTCAATATCACAGAATGTGAAAAATGGATAAAGAACTTGTGGTACTTACGTACAATGCAGTATCACTCAGCAATGAAATCTATGTCATCAGGCCCGTAGCAGCATAATGAGTAGATTCAGGTACGATGATTCTAACTGAAATAAGTCACACAGAAAAAGAAACATCATAAGATATCAGTAATACACGGAATGTAAACTTGGCTACACAGGAACTGAATTCCAAAACAGAACAGGTTCTCAAATTTAGAAAACCAACTTATGCTTGCTTAAGGGGAAAGTTGAGTTGGGTTGCTGCATAAAACCAGAGATTGAAATGAGCACAGATAAAGTTCCTTAAGTCAAATATGGAATAGACAAGAGCTACTCCTTGCTCAACGAAATGGACTCAACACCGCATATTAAACGCCTAAGAATGTACCTGACTAGTAAGTATCTTAAAACCTATGGATTGCTATGTCTCTGAAAGAGAATCAAGCATGTGTACAGGGGCATAAACGCAGCAGTGATAGGATTGGAGAGGTTCGGTGAGCAAATGAAGACCCTTTGAAGTCATATTGCATGGTACCCATTACACGGGTCTTAACTCTCCAGGTTTAAGGTATTCTTCCTTCAGCTAAAACATGCATGTGGAACCCAAGTATGATCAACCATGTGAACGGGAGACGTGTTCAAATATGTCTCAGTTTTCCTCCCCTGGTACTCGGGTGCAACATTCCAGACGCTTTACTAACACTCTCCCCACTTGGAGAGTCAACGCCTTTAACCTCCTGTTTGGCCCAGTTTGCAATTTCTGCGGAAGATGAACAGGAATAGCGAGAACCAATGAGAGACTAGCTGGAGGTGTCTGGACGGGCAAATTTAACTCTCATTTCCCACCAGGAAGAGGAAATAACCAAAGGCTCAGCGTGCCGTGCCGGAAACAGATTAGGGCCTGAAGCCATCCTGCGGTGTTGCGGCCAGGTCACAAGAAAGCGAGTTGAAGAAAGGAGCTCAGGGGCACTGTAATTCACAAACCTGCAGAGTTATAAATGACAGCTATCGTCCAAAAGTAGACTGAAGTAAGCCTGCCAAGAGGACTTGAAAGCGGGGCAGAATTGCAGGGAACCCATTTCAGGAGGTAGACTGGAATTGCATTGAAAGCATAGGAAAAGAGGCAGAACGTCCACAATGATGCACTTGGCCAAAAAGGGCGTATGCGTTTTTTCCTGAATATATTCAGGAAAAAACGCATACGCCCTTTTTGGCCAACCAAGCAAGCTTGCAAAGGAAATCTGCACTACAATGAAGTCTCACTTCCCCCCGGTCAAAAGGGCCATCTGAAAAAAGTGTAAAATCCAGAAAGGCAGGACAGGCCATGGAGAACTGGGAGCCTTGTTATGCTGATGGGCTGGATGTAAATTACCAATAGACACTCAGGAGAAGTGTATGGTGTTTCCTGAAACATCTAAAAAACAAAGCAACAGAGCCTAGGGCACTGCCACTTATGGTCCTATAGCTTAGGGAAATTAAAATCAAAAAGACACAGCCACCCCAAAGTTTGGGACGCCTCTGTTTACAAGAACCTCGTTTACAGTACAAGTTCAACATCGCAGAAAGTGAAAAATGGATGAAGAAGATGTGGTATTTACTTACAAAGCAATATCACTCAGCAATGAAATCTATGTCATCAGGCCCTTAGCAGCACAATGAGTGGATTCAGGTATGATGATTCTAACTGAAATAAGTCACACAGAAAAAGAAACATCATAAGATATCAGTAATACACGGAATGGAAACTTGGCTACACAGGAACTGAATTACAGAACAGAACAGGGTCTCAAATTTAGAAAACCAACTTATGCTTGCTTAAGGGGAAAGGTGAGTTGGGGTGCTGCATAAAACCAGAGATTGAAATGAGCACAGATAAAGTTCCTTAAGCCAAATATGGAATAGACAAGAGCTACTCCTTGCTCAACGAAATGGACTCAACACCGCATATTAAACGCCTAAAAATGTACCTGACTAGTAAGTATCTTAAAACCTATGGATTGCTATGTCTCCGAAAGAGAATCAAGCATGTGTACAGGGGCATAAACGCAGCAGTGATAGGATTGGAGAGGTTCGTGAGCAAATGAAGACCCTTTGAAGTCATATTGCATGGTACCCATTACACGGGTTTCAACTACCCAGGTTTAAGGTATTCTTCCTTCAGCTAAAACATGCATGTGGAACCTAGAGTATGATCAACCATGTGATCGGGAGACGTGTTCAAATATGTCTCAGTTTTCGTACCCTGGTACTCGGGTGCAACATTCCAGACGCTTTACTAACACTTTCCCCACTTGGAGAGTCAGTCCCTTTAACCTCCTGTTTGGCCCAGTTTGCAATTTCTGTGGAAGATGAACAGGAATAGCGAGAACCAATGAGAGACTAGCTGGAGGTGTCTGGATGGGCAAATTTAACTCTCATTTCCCACCAGGAAGAGGAAATAACCAAAGGCTCAGCGTGCCGTGCTGGAACCAGATTAGGGCCTGAAGCCATCCTGCGGTGTTGCGGCCAGGTCACAAGAAAGCGAGTTGAAGAAAGGAGCTCAGGGGCACTGTAATTCACAAACCTGCAGAGTTATAAATGACAGCTATCGTCCAAAAATAGACTGAAGTAAGGCTGCCAAGAGGACTTGAAAGCGGGGCAGAATTGCAGGAAACCGATTTCAGGAGGTAGACTGGAATTGCATTGAAAGCATAGGAAAAGAGGCAGAACGTCCACAATGATGCACTTGGCCAAAAAGGGCGTATGTGTTTTTTCCTGAATATATTCAGGAAAAAACGCATACGCCCTTTTTGGCCAACCAAGCAAGCTTGCAAAGGAAATCTGCACTACAATGAAGTCTCACTTCCCCCCGGTCAAAAGGGCCATCTGAAAAAAGTGTAAAATCCAGAAAGGCAGGACAGGCCATGGAGAACTGGGAGCCTTGTTATGCTGAAGGGCGGGATGTAAATTGCCAACAGACACTTGGGAGAAGTGTATGGTGTTTCCTGAAACATCAAAAAAACAAAGCAACAGAGCCTAGGGCACTTCCACTTATGGTCCTATAGCTTAGGGAAATTAAAATCAAAAAGACACAGCCACCCCAAAGTTTGGGACGCCTCTGTTTACAAGAACCTCGTTTACCGTACAAGTTCAATATCACAGAATGTGAAAAATGGATAAAGAACTTGTGGTACTTACGTACAATGCAGTATCACTCAGCAATGAAATCTATGTCATCAGGCCCGTAGCAGCATAATGAGTAGATTCAGGTACGATGATTCTAACTGAAATAAGTCAGACAGAAAAAGAAACATCATAAGATATCACTAATACACGGAATGTAAACTTGGCTACACAGGAACTGAATTCCAAAACAGAACAGGTTGTCAAATTTAGAAAACCAACTTATGCTTGCTTAAGGGGAAAGGTGAGTTGGGTTGCTGCATAAAACCAGAGATTGAAATGAGCACAGATAAAGTTCCTTAAGCCAAATATGGAATAAACAAGAGCTACTCCTTGCTCAATGAAATGGACTCAACACCGCATATTAAACGCCTAAGAATGTACCTGACTAGTAAGTATCTTAAAACCTATGGATTGCTATGTCTCCGAAAGAGAATCAAGCATGTGTACAGGGGCATAAACGCAGCAGTGATAGGATTGGAGAGGTTCGGTGAGCAAATGAAGACCCTTTGAAGTCATATTGCATGGTACCCATTACACGGGTTTCAACTACCCAGGTTTTAGGTATTCTTCCTTCAGCTAAAACATGCATGTGGAACCCAGAGTATGATCAACCATGTGATCGGGAGATGTGTTCAAATATGTCTCAGTTTTCCTCCCCTGGTACTCGGGTGCAACATTCCAGACGCTTTACTAACACTCTCCCCACTTGGAGAGTCAGCGCCTTTAACCTCCTGTTTGGCCCAGTTTGCAATTTCTGCGGAAGATGAACAGGAATAGCGAGAACCAATGAGAGGCTAGCTGGAGGTGTCTGGACGGGCAAATTTAACTCTCATTTCCCACCAGGAAGAGGAAATAACCAAAGGCTCAGTGTGCCGTACCGGAACCAGATTAGGGCCTGAAGCCATCCTGCGGTGTTGCGGCCAGCTCAAAAGAAAGCGAGTTGAAGAAAGGAGCTCAGGGGCACTGTAATTCACAAACCTGCAGAGTTATAAATGACAGCTATCGTCCAAAAATAGACTGAAGTAAGGCTGCCAAGAGGACTTGAAAGCGGGGCAGAATTGCAGGAAACCGATTTCAGGAGGTAGACTGGAATTGCATTGAAAGCATAGGAAAAGAGGCAGAACGTCCACAATGATGCACTTGGCCAAAAAGGGCGTATGCGTTTTTTCCTGAATATATTCAGGAAAAAACGCATACGCCCTTTTTGGCCAACCAAGCAAGCTTGCAAAGGAAATCTGCACTACAATGAAGTCTCACTTCCCCCCGGTCAAAAGGGCCATCTGAAAAAAGTGTAAAATCCAGAAAGGCAGGACAGGCCATGGAGAACTGGGAGCCTTGTTATGCTGATGGGCGGGATGTAAATTGCCAACAGACACTCGGGAGAAGTGTATGGTGTTTCCTGAAACATCTAAAAAACAAAGCAACAGAGCCTAGGGCACTTCCACTTATGGTCCTATAGCTTAGGGAAATTAAAATCAAAAAGACACAGCCACCCCAAAGTTTGGGACGCCTCTGTTTACAAGAACCTCGTTTACCGTACAAGTTCAATATCACAGAAAGTGAAAAATGGATAAAGAACTTGTGGTACTTACGTACAATGCAGTATCACTCAGCAATGAAATCTATGTCATCAGGCCCGTAGCAGCATCATGAGTGGATTCAGGTACGATGATTCTAACTGAAATAAGTCACACAGAAAAAGAAACATCATAAGATATCAGTAATACACGGAATGTAAACTTGGCTACACAGGAACTGAATTACAGAACAGAACAGGTTCTCAAATTTAGAAAACCAACTTATGCTTGCTTAAGGGGAAAGGTGAGTTGGGGTGCTGCATAAAACCAGAGATTGAAATGAGCACAGATAAAGTTCCTTAAGCCAAATATGGAATAGACAAGAGCTACTCCTTGCTCAACGAAATGGACTCAACACCGCATATTAAACGCCTAAGAATGTACCTGACTTGTAAGTATCTTAAAACCTATGGATTGCTATGTCTCCGAAAGAGAATCAAGCATGTGTACAGGGGCATAAACGCAGCAGTGATAGGATTGGAGAGGTTCGGTGAGCAAATGAAGACCCTTTGAAGTCATATTGCATGGTACCCATTACACGGGTCTCAACTCTCCAGGTTTAAGGTATTCTTCCTTCAGCTAAAACATGCATGTGGAACCCAAGTATGATCAACCATGTGAACGGGAGACGTGTTCAAATATGTCTCAGTTTTCCTCCCCTGGTACTCGGGTGCAACATTCCAGACGCTTTACTAACACTCTCCCCACTTGGAGAGTCAGCGCCTTTAACCTCCTGTTTGGCCCAGTTTGCAATTTCTGCGGAAGATGAACAGGAATAGCGAGAACCAATGAGAGACTAGCTGGAGGTGTCTGGACGGGCAAATTTAACTCTCATTTCCCACCAGGAAGAGGAAATAACCAAAGGCTCAGCGTGCCGTGCCGGAACCAGATTAGGGCCTGAAGCCATCCTGCGGTGTTGCGGCCAGGTCACAAGAAAGCGAGTTGAAGAAAGGAGCTCAGGGGCACTGTAATTCACAAACCTGCAGAGTTATAAATGACAGCTATCGTCCAAAAATAGACTGAAGTAAGGCTGCCAAGAGGACTTGAAAGCGGGGCAGAATTGCAGGAAACCGATTTCAGGAGGTAGACTGGAATTGCATTGAAAGCATAGGAAAAGAGGCAGAACGTCCACAATGATGCACTTGGCCAAAAAGGGCGTATGCGTTTTTTCCTGAATATATTCAGGAAAAAACGCATACGCCCTTTTTGGCCAACCAAGCAAGCTTGCAAAGGAAATCTGCACTACAATGAAGTCTCACTTCCCCCCGGTCAAAAGGGCCATCTGAAAAAAGTGTAAAATCCAGAAAGGCAGGACAGGCCATGGACAACTGGGAGCCTTGTTATGCTGATGGGCGGGATGTAAATTGCCATCAGACACTCGGGAGAAGTGTATGGTGTTTCCTGAAACATCTAAAAAACAAAGCAACAGAGCCTAGGGCACTGCCACTTATGGTCCTATAGCTTAGGGAAATTAAAATCAAAAAGACACAGCCACCCCAAAGTTTGGAACGGCTCTGTTTACAAGAACCTCGTTTACAGTACAAGTTCAACATCGCAGAAAGTGAAAAATGGATAAAGAAGTTGTGGTATTCACTTACAAAGCAGTATCACTCAGCAATGAAATTTATGTCATCAGGCCCTTAGCATCACAATGAGTGGATTCAGGTATGATGATTCTAACTGAAATAAGTCACACAGAAAAAGAAACATCATAAGATATCAGTAATACACGGAATGTAAACTTGACTACACAGGAACTGAATTACAGAACAGAACAGGGTCTCAAATTTAGAAAACCAACTTATGCTTGCTTAAGGGTAAAGGTGAGTTGGGGTGCTGCATAAAACCAGAGATTGAAATGAGCACAGATAAAGTTCCTTAAGTCAAATATGGAATAGACAAGAGCTACTCCTTGCTCAACGAAATGGACTCAACACCGCATATTAAACGCCTAAGAATGTACCTGACTAGTAAGTATCGTAAAACCTATGGATTGCTATGTCTCCAAAAGAGAATCAAGCATGTGTACAGGGGCATAAACGCAGCAGTGATAGGATTGGAGAGGTTCGGTGAGCAAATGAAGACCCTTTGAAGTCATATTGCATGGTACCCATTACACGGGTCTCAACTCTCCAGGTTTAAGGTATTCTTCCTTCAGCTAAAACATGCATGTGGAACCCAAGTATGATCAACCATGTGAACGGGAGACGTGTTCAAATATGTCTCAGTTTTCCTCCCCTGGTACTCGGGTGCAACATTCTAGACGCTTTACTAACACTCTCCCCACTTGGAGAGTCAGCGCCTTTAACCTCCTGTTTGGCCCAGTTTGCAATTTCTGCGGAAGATGAACAGGAATAGCGAGAACCAATGAGAGACTAGCTGGAGGTGTCTGGACGGGCAAATTTAACTCTCATTTCCCACCAGGAAGAGGAAATAACCAAAGGCTCAGCGTGCCGTGCCGGAACCAGATTAGGGCCTGAAGCCATCCTGCGGTGTTGCGGCCAGGTCACAAGAAAGCGAGTTGAAGAAAGGAGCTCAGGGGCACTGTAATTCACAAACCTGCAGAGTTATAAATGACAGCTATCGTCCAAAAATAGACTGAAGTAAGGCTGCCAAGAGGACTTGAAAGCGGGGCAGAATTGCAGGAAACCGATTTCAGGAGGTAGACTGGAATTGCATTGAAAGCATAGGAAAAGAGGCAGAACGTCCACAATGATGCACTTGGCCAAAAAGGGCGTATGCGTTTTTTCCTGAATATATTCAGGAAAAAACGCATACGCCCTTTTTGGCCAACCAAGCAAGCTTGCAAAGGAAATCTGCACTACAATGAAGTCTCACTTCCCCCCGGTCAAAAGGGCCATCTGAAAAAAGTGTAAAATCCAGAAAGGCAGGACAGGCCATGGAGAACTGGGAGCCTTGTTATGCTGATGGGCGGGATGTAAATTGCCAACAGACACTCGGGAGAAGTGTATGGTGTTTCCTGAAACATCTAAAAAACAAAGCAACAGAGCCTAGGGCACTTCCACTTATGGTCCTATAGCTTAGGGAAATTAAAATCAAAAAGACACAGCCACCCCAAAGTTTGGAACGGCTCTGTTTACAAGAACCTCGTTTACAGTACAAGTTCAACATCGCAGAAAGTGAAAAATGGATAAAGAAGTTGTGGTATTTACTTACAAAGCAATATCACTCAGCAATGAAATTTATGTCATCAGGCCCTTAGCATCACAATGAGTGGATTCAGGTATGATGATTCTAACTGAAATAAGTCACACAGAAAAAGAAACATCATAAGATATCAGTAATACACGGAATGTAAACTTGACTACACAGGAACTGAATTACAGAACAGAACAGGGTCTCAAATTTAGAAAACCAACTTATGCTTGCTTAAGGGTAAAGGTGAGTTGGGGTGCTGCATAAAACCAGAGATTGAAATGAGCACAGATAAAGTTCCTTAAGTCAAATATGGAATAGACAAGAGCTACTCCTTGCTCAATGAAATGGACTCAACACCGCATATTAAACGCCTAAGAATGTACCTGACTAGTAAGTATCGTAAAACCTATGGATTGCTATGTCTCCAAAAGAGAATCAAGCATGTGTACAGGGGCATAAACGCAGCAGTGATAGGATTGGAGAGGTTCGGTGAGCAAATGAAGACCCTTTGAAGTCATATTGCATGGTACCCATTACACGGGTCTCAACTCTCCAGGTTTAAGGTATTCTTCCTTCAGCTAAAACATGCATGTGGAACCCAAGTATGATCAACCATGTGAACGGGAGACGTGTTCAAATATGTCTCAGTTTTCCTCCCCTGGTACTCGGGTGCAACATTCTAGATGCTTTACTAACACTCTCCCCACTTGGAGAGTCAGCGCCTTTAACCTCCTGTTTGGCCCAGTTTGCAATTTCTGCGGAAGATGAACAGGAATAGCGAGAACCAATGAGAGACTAGCTGGAGGTGTCTGGACGGGCAAATTTAACTCTCATTTCCCACCAGGAAGAGGAAATAACCAAAGGCTCAGCGTGCCGTGCCGGAACCAGATTAGGGCCTGAAGACATCCTGCGGTGTTGCGGCCAGGTCACAAGAAAGCGAGTTGAAGAAAGGAGCTCAGGGGCACTGTAATTCACAAACCTGCAGAGTTATAAATGACAGCTATCGTCCAAAAATAGACTGAAGTAAGGCTGCCAAGAGGACTTGAAAGCGGGGCAGAATTGCAGGAAACCGATTTCAGGAGGTAGACTGGAATTGCATTGAAAGCATAGGAAAAGAGGCAGAACGTCCACAATGATGCACTTGGCCAAAAAGGGTGTATGCGTTTTTTCCTGAATATATTCAGGAAAAAACGCATACGCCCTTTTTGGCCAACCAAGCAAGCTTGCAAAGGAAATCTGCACTACAATGAAGTCTCACTTCCCCCCGGTCAAAAGGGCCATCTGAAAAAAGTGTAAAATCCAGAAAGGCAGGACAGGCCATGGACAACTGGGAGCCTTGTTATGCTGATGGGCGGGATGTAAATTGCCAACAGACACTCAGGAGAAGTGTATGGTGTTTCCTGAAACATCTAAAAAACAAAGCAACAGAGCCTAGGGCACTGCCACTTATGGTCCTATAGCTTAGGGAAATTAAAATCAAAAAGACACAGCCACCCCAAAGTTTGGAACGGCTCTGTTTACAAGAACCTCGTTTACAGTACAAGTTCAACATCGCAGAAAGTGAAAAATGGATAAAGAAGTTGTGGTATTCACTTACAAAGCAATATCACTCAGCAATGAAATTTATGTCATCAGGCCCTTAGCATCACAATGAGTGGATTCAGGTATGATGATTCTAACTGAAATAAGTCACACAGAAAAAGAAACATCATAAGATATCAGTAATACACGGAATGTAAACTTGGCTACACAGGAACTGAATTACAGAACAGAACAGGGTCTCAAATTTAGAAAACCAACTTATGCTTGCTTAAGGGTAAAGGTGAGTTGGGGTGCTGCATAAAACCAGAGATTGAAATGAGCACAGATAAAGTTCCTTAAGTCAAATATGGAATAGACAAGAGCTACTCCTTGCTCAACGAAATGGACTCAACACCGCATATTAAACGCCTAAGAATGTACCTGACTAGTAAGTATCTTAAAACCTATGGATTGCTATGTCTCCGAAAGAGAATCAAGCAAGTGTACAGGGACATAAACGCAGCAGTGATAGGATTGGAGAGGTTCGGTGAGCAAATGAAGACCCTTTGAAGTCATATTGCATGGTACCCATTCCACGGGTCTCAACTCTCCAGGTTTAAGGTATTCTTCCTTCAGCTAAAACATGCATGTGGAACCCAAGTATGATCAACCATGTGAACGGGAGACGTGTTCAAATATGTCTCAGTTTTCCTCCCCTGGTACTCGGGTGCAACATTCCAGACACTTTACTGACACTCTCCCCACTTGGAGAGTCAGCGCCTTTAACCTCCTGTTTGGCCCAGTTTGCAATTTCTGCGGAAGATGAACAGAAATAGCGAGAACCAATGAGAGACTAGCTGGAGGTGTCTGGACGGGCAAATTTAACTCTCATTTCCCACCAGGAAGAGGAAATAACCAAAGGCTCAGCGTGCCGTGCCGGAACCAGATTAGGGCCTGAAGCCATCCTGCGGTGTTGCGGCCAGCTCAAAAGAAAGCGAGTTGAAGAAAGGAGCTCAGGGGCACTGTAATTCACAAACCTGCAGAGTTATAAATGACAGCTATCGTCCAAAAATAGACTGAAGTAAGGCTGCCAAGAGGACTTGAAAGCGGGGCAGAATTGCAGGAAACCGATTTCAGGAGGTAGACTGGAATTGCATTGAAAGCATGGGAAAAGAGGCAGAACGTCCACAATGATGCACTTGGCCAAAAAGGGCGTATGCGTTTTTTCCTCAATATATTCAGGAAAAAACGCATACGCACTTTTTGGCCAACCAAGCAAGCTTGCAAAGGAAATCTGCACTACAATGAAGTCTCACTTCCCCTCGGTCAAAAGGGCCATCTGAATAAAGTGTAAAATCCAGAAAGGCAGGACAGGCCATGGAGAACTGGGAGCCTTGTTATGCTGATGGGCGGGATGTAAATTGCCAACAGACACTCGGGAGAAGTGTATGGTGTTTCCTGAAACATCTAAAAAACAAAGCAACAGAACCTAGGGCACTTCCACTTATGGTCCTATAGCTTAGGGAAATTAAAATCAAAAAGACACAGCCACCCCAAAGTTTGGGACGCCTCTGTTTACAAGAACCTCGTTTACAGTACAAGTTCAACATCGCAGAAAATGAAAAATGGATAAAGAAGTTGTGGTATTTACTTACAAAGCAATATCACTCAGCAATGAAATCTGTGTCATCAGGCCCTTAGCAGCACAATGAGTGGATTCAGGTATGATGATTCTAACTGAAATAAGTCACACAGAAAAAGAAACATCATAAGATATCAGTAATACACGGAATGTAAACTTGGCTACACAGGAACTGAATTACAGAACAGAACAGGGTCTCAAATTTAGAAAACCAACTTATTCTTGCTTAAGGGTAAAGGTGAGTTGGGGTGCTGCATAAAACCAGAGATTGAAATGAGCACAGATAAAGTTCCTTAAGCCAAATATGGAATAGACAAGAGCTACTCCTTGCTCAACGAAATGGACTCAACACCGCATATTAAACGCCTAAGAATGTACCTGACTAGTAAGTATCTTAAAACCTATGGATTGCTATGTCTCCGAAAGAGAATCAAGCATGTGTACAGGGGCATAAACGCAGCAGTGATAGGATTGGAGAGGTTCGGTGAGCAAATGAAGACCCTTTGAAGTCATATTGCATGGTACCCATTACACGGGTCTCAACTCTCCAGGTTTAAGGTATTCTTCCTTCAGCTAAGACATGCATGTGGAACCCAAGTATGATCAACCATGTGAACGGGAGACGTGTTCAAATATGTCTCAGTTTTCCTCCCCTGGTACTCGGGTGCAACATTCCAGACGCTTTACTAACACTCTCCCCACTTGGAGAGTCAGTCCCTTTAACATCCTGTTTGGCCCAGTTTGCAATTTCTGCGGAAGATGAACAGGAATAGCGAGAACCAATGAGAGGCTAGCTGGAGGTGTCTGGACGGGCAAATTTAACTCTCATTTCCCACCAGGAAGAGGAATTAACCAAAGGCTCAGCAGGCCGGGCCGGAACCAGATTAGGGCCTGAAGCCATCCTGCGGTGTTGCGGCCAGATCACAAGAAAGCGAGTTGAAGAAAGGAGCTCAGGAGCACTGTAATTCACAAACCTGCAGAGTTATAAATGACAGCTATCATCCAAAAATAGACTGAAGTAAGGCTGCCAAGAGGACTTGAAAGCGGGGCAGAATTGCAGGAAACCGATTTCAGGAGGTAGACTGGAATTGCATTGAAAGCATAGGAAAAGAGGCAGAACGTCCACAATGATGCACTTGGCCAAAAAGGGCGTATGCGTTTTTTCCTGAATATATTCAGGAAAAAACGCATACGCCCTTTTTGGCCAACCAAGCAAGCTTGCAAAGGAAATCTGCACTAAAATGAAGTCTCACTTCCCCCCGGTCAAAAGGGCCATCTGAAAAAAGTGTAAAATCCAGAAAGGCAACAGGCCATTGAGAACTGGGAGCCTTGTTATGCTGATGGGCGGGATGTAAATTGCCAACAGACACTTGGGAGAAGTGTATGGTGTTTCCTGAAACATCTAAAAAACAAAGCAACAGAGCCTAGGGCACTTCCACTTATGGTCCTATAGCTTAGGGAAATTAAAATCAAAAAGACACAGCCACCCCAAAGTTTGGAACGGCTCTGTTTACAAGAACCTCGTTTACAGTACAAGTTCAACATCGCAGAAAGTGAAAAATGGATAAAGAAGTTGTGGTATTCACTTACAAAGCAATATCACTCAGCAATGAAATCTATGTCATCAGGCCCTTAGCAGCACAATGAGTGGATTCAGGTATGATGATTCTAACTGAAATAAGTCACACAGAAAAAGAAACATCATAGGATATCAGTAATACACGGAATGTAAACTTGGCTACACAGGAACTGAATTACAGAACAGAACAGGGTCTCAAATTTAGAAAAACAACTTATGCTTGTTTAAGGGGAAAGGTGAGTTGGGGTGCTGCATAAAACCAGAGATTGAAATGAGCACAGATAAAGTTCCTTAAGCCAAATATGGAATAGACAAGAGCTACTCCTTGCTCAACGAAATGGACTCAACACCGCATATTAAACGCCTAAGAATGTACCTGACTTGTAAGTATCTTAAAACCTATGGATTGCTATGTCTCCGAAAGAGAATCAAGCATGTGTACAGGGGCATAAACGCAGCAGTGATAGGATTGGAGATGTTCGGTGAGCAAATGAAGACCCTTTGAAGTCATATTGCATGGTACCCATTCCACGGGTTTCAACTACCCAGGTTTAAGGTATTCTTCCTTCAGCTAAAACATGCATATGGAACCTAGAGTATGATCAACCATGTGATCGGGAGACGTGTTCAAATATGTCTCAGTTTTCCTCCCCTGGTACTCGGGTGCAACATTCCAGACGCTTTACTAACACTCTCCCCACTTGGAGAGTCAGTCCCTTTAACCTCCTGTTTGGCCCAGTTTGCAATTTCTGCGGAAGATGAACAGGAATAGCAAGAACCAATGAGAGGCTAGCTGTAGGTGTCTGGACGGGCAAATTTAACTCTCATTTCCCACCAGGAAGAGGAATTAACCAAAGGCTCAGCATGCCGGGCCGGAACCAGATTAGGCCTGAAGCCATCCTGCGGTGTTGCGGCCAGGTCACAAGAAAGCGAGTGGAAGAAAGGAGCTCAGGGGCACTGTAATTCACAAACCTGCAGAGTTATAAATGACAGCTATCGTCCAAAAATAGACTGAAGTAAGGCTGCCAAGAGGACTTGAAAGCGGGGCAGAATTGCAGGAAACCGATTTCAGGAGGTAGACTGGAATTGCATTGAAAGCATAGGAAAAGAGGCAGAACGTCCACAATGATGCACTTGGCCAAAAAGGGCGTATGCGTTTTTTCCTGAATATATTCAGGAGAAAACGCATACGCCCTTTTTGGCCAACCAAGCAAGCTTGCAAAGGAAATCTGCACTACAATGAAGTCTCACTTCCCCCCGGTCAAAAGGGCCATTTGAAAAAAGTGTAAAATCCAGAAAGGCAACAGGCCATGGAGAACTGGGAGCCTTGTTATGCTGATGGGCGGGATGTAAACTGCCAACAACCACTCGGGAGAAGTGTATGGTGTTTCCTGAAACATCTAAAAAACAAAGCAACAGAGCCTAGGGAACTGCCACTTATGGTCCTATAGCTTAGGGAAATTAAAATCAAAAAGACACAGCCACCCCAAAGTTTGGGACCCCTCTGTTTACAAGAACCTCGTTTACAGTACAAGTTCAACATCGCAGAAAGTGAAAAATGGATAAAGTTGTGGTATTTACTTACAAAGCAATATCACTCAGCAATGAAATCTATGTCATCAGGCCCTTAGCATCACAATGAGTGGATTCAGGTATGATGATTCTAACTGAACTAAGTCACACAGAAAAAGAAACATCATAAGTTATCAGTAATACACGGAATGTAAACTTGGCTACACAGGAACTGAATTACAGAACAGAACAGGGTCTCAAATTTAGAAAACCAACTTATGCTTGCTTAAGGGTAAAGGTGAGTTGGGGTGCTGCATAAAACCAGAGATTGAAATGAGCACAGATAAAGTTCCTTAAGTCAAATATGGAATAGACAAGAGCTACTCCTTGCTCAACGAAATGGACTCAACACCGCATATTAA
Source organism: Delphinus delphis (assembly GCF_949987515.2). Lineage (NCBI taxonomy): Eukaryota > Metazoa > Chordata > Mammalia > Artiodactyla > Delphinidae > Delphinus > Delphinus delphis. The sequence continues at coordinate 292,739 of NW_027192774.1, forward strand.
ACGCCTAAGAATGTACCTGACTAGTAAGTATCGTAAAACCTATGGATTGCTATGTCTCCGAAAGAGAATCAAGCATGTGTACAGGGGCATAAAAGCAGCAGTGATAGGATTGGAGAGGTTCGGTGAGCAAATGAAGACCCTTTGAAGTCATATTGCATGGTACCCATTACACGGGTCTCAACTCTCCAGGTTAAGGTATTCTTCCTTCAGCTAAAACATGCATGTGGAACCCAAGTATGATCAACCATGTGAACGGGAGACGTGTTCAAATATGTCTCAGTTTTCCTCCCCTGGTACTCGGGTGCAACATTCCAGACGCTTTACTAACACTCTCCCCACTTGGAGAGTCAGCGCCTTTAACCTCCTGTTTGGCCCAGTTTGCAATTTCTGCGGAAGATGAACAGGAATAGCGAGAACCAATGAGAGGCTACCTGGAGGTGTCTGGACGGGCAAATTTAACTCTCATTTCCCACCAGGAAGAGGAAATAACCAAAGGCTCAGCGTGCCGTACCGGAACCAGATTAGGGCCTGAAGCCATCCTGCGGTGTTGCGGCCAGCTCAAAAGAAAGCGAGTTGAAGAAAGGAGCTCAGGGGCACTGTAATTCACAAACCTGCAGAGTTATAAATGACAGCTATCGTCCAAAAATAGACTGAAGTAAGGCTGCCAAGAGGACTTGAAAGCGGGGCAGAATTGCAGGAAACCGATTTCAGGAGGTAGACTGGAATTGCATTGAAAGCATAGGAAAAGAGGCAGAACGTCCACAATGATGCACTTGGCCAAAAAGGGCGTATGCGTTTTTTCCTGAATATATTCAGGAAAAAACGCATACGCACTTTTTGGCCAACCAAGCAAGCTTGCAAAGGAAATCTGCACTACAATGAAGTCTCACTTCCCCCCGGTCAAAAGGGCCATCTGAAAAAAGTGTAAAATCCAGAAAGGCAGGACAGGCCATGGAGAACTGGGAGCCTTGTTATGCTGATGGGCGGGATGTAAATTGCCAACAGACACTCGGGAGAAGTGTATGGTGTTTCCTGAAACATCTAAAAAACAAAGCAACAGAGCCTAGGGCACTGCCACTTATGGTCCTATAGCTTAGGGAAATTAAAATCAAAAAGACACAGCCACCCCAAAGTTTGGGACGCCTCTGTTTACAAGAACCTCGTTTACAGTACAAGTTCAACATCGCAGAAAGTGAAAAATGGATAAAGAAGTTGTGGTATTTACTTACAAAGCAATATCACTCAGCAATGAAATCTATGTCATCAGGCCCTTAGCATCACAATGAGTGGATTCAGGTATGATGATTCTAACTGAAATAAGTCACACAGAAAAAGAAACATCATAAGATATCAGTAATACACGGAATGTAAACTTGGCTACACAGGAACTGAATTACAGAACAGAACAGGGTCTCAAATTTAGAAAACCAACTTATGCTTGCTTAAGGGTAAAGGTGAGTTGGGGTGCTGCATAAAACCAGAGATTGAAATGAGCACAGATTAAGTTCCTTAAGTCAAATATGGAATAGACAAGAGCTACTCCTTGCTCAACGAAATGGACTCAACACCGCATATTAAACGCCTAAGAATGTACCTGACTAGTAAGTATCGTAAAACCTATGGATTGCTATGTCTCCAAAAGAGAATCAAGCATGTGTACAGGGGCATAAACGCAGCAGTGATAGGATTGGAGAGGTTCGGTGAGCAAATGAAGACCCTTTGAAGTCATATTGCATGGTACCCATTACACGGGTCTCAACTCTCCAGGTTTAAGGTATTCTTCCTTCAGCTAAAACATGCATGTGGAACCCAAGTATGATCAACCATGTGAACGGGAGACGTGTTCAAATATGTCTCAGTTTTCCTCCCCTGGTACTCGGGTGCAACATTCCAGACGCTTTACTAACACTCTCCCCACTTGGAGAGTCAGTCCCTTTAACATCCTGTTTGGCCCAGTTTGCAATTTCTGCGGAAGATGAACAGGAATAGCGAGAACCAATGAGAGGCTAGCTGGAGGTGTCTGGACGGGCAAATTTAACTCTCATTTCCCACCAGGAAGAGGAATTAACCAAAGGCTCAGCAGGCCGGGCCGGAACCAGATTAGGGCCTGAAGCCATCCTGCGGTGTTGCGGCCAGGTCACAAGAAAGCGAGTTGAAGAATGGAGCTCAGGAGCACTGTAATTCACAAACCTGCAGAGTTATAAATGACAGCTATCGTCCAAAAATAGACTGAAGTAAGGCTGCCAAGAGGACTTGAAAGCGGGGCAGAATTGCAGGAAACCGATTTCAGGAGGTAGACTGCAATTGCATTGAAAGCATAGGAAAAGAGGCAGAACGTCCACAATGATGCACTTGGCCAAAAAGGGCGTATGCGTTTTTTCCTGAATATATTCAGGAAAAAACGCATACGCCCTTTTTGGCCAACCAACCAAGCTTGCAAAGGAAATCTGCACTACAATGAAGTCTCACTTCCCCCCGGGCAAAAGGGCCATCTGAAAAAAGTGTAAAATCCAGAAAGGCAACAGGCCATTGAGAACTGGGAGCCTTGTTATGCTGATGGGCGGGATGTAAATTGCCAACAGACACTTGGGAGAAGTGTATGGTGTTTCCTGAAACATCTAAAAAACAAAGCAACAGAGCCTAGGGCACTGCCACTTATGGTCCTATAGCTTAGGGAAATTAAAATCAAAAAGACACAGCCACCCCAAAGTTTGGAACGGCTCTGTTTACAAGAACCTCGTTTACAGTACAAGTTCAACATCGCAGAAAGTGAAAAATGGATAAAGAAGTTGTGGTATTCACTTACAAATCAATATCACTCAGCAATGAAATCTATGTCATCAGGCCCTTAGCAGCTCAATGAGTGGATTCAGGTATGATGATTCTAACTGAAATAAGACACACAGAAAAAGAAACATCATAGGATATCAGTAATACACGGAATGGAAACTTGGCTACACAGGAACTGAATTACAGAACAGAACAGGGTCTCAAATTTAGAAAAACAACTTATGCTTGCTTAAGGGGAAAGGTGAGTTGGGGTGCTGCATAAAACCAGAGATTGAAATGAGCACAGATAAAGTTCCTTAAGCCAAATATGGAATAGACAAGAGCTACTCCTTGCTCAACGAAATGGACTCAACACCGCATATTAAACGCCTAAGAATGTACCTGACTTGTAAGTATCTTAAAACCTATGGATTGCTATGTCTCCGAAAGAGAATCAAGCATGTGTACAGGGGCATAAACGCAGCAGTGATAGGATTGGAGAGTTTTGGTGAGCAAATGAAGACCCTTTGAAGTCATATTCCATGGTACCCATTCCACGGGTTTCAACTACCCAGGTTTAAGGTATTCTTCCTTCAGCTAAAACATGCATATGGAACCTAGAGTATGATCAACCATGTGATCGGGAGACGTGTTCAAATATGTCTCAGTTTTCCTCCCCTGGTACTCGGGTGCAACATTCCAGACGCTTTACTAACACTCTCCCCACTTGGAGAGTCAGTCCCTTTAACCTCCTGTTTGGCCCAGTTTGCAATTTCTGCGGAAGATGAACAGGAATAGCGAGAACCAATGAGAGGCTAGCTGGAGGTGTCTGGACGGGCAAATTAACTCTCATTTCCCACCAGGAAGAGGAATTAACCAAAGGCTCAGCGTGCCGTGCCGGAACCAGATTAGGGCCTGAAGCCATCCTGCGGTGTTGCGGCCAGGTCACAAGAAAGCGAGTTGAAGAAAGGAGCTCAGGGGCACTGTAATTCACAAACCTGCAGAGTTATAAATGACAGCTATCGTCCAAAAATAGACTGAAGTAAGGCTGCCAAGAGGACTTGAAAGCGGGGCAGAATTGCAGGAAACCGATTTCAGGAGGTAGACTGGAATTGCATTGAAAGCATAGGAAAAGAGGCAGAACGTCCACAATGATGCACTTGGCCAAAAAGGGCGTATGCGTTTTTTCCTGAATATATTCAGGAAAAAACGCATACGCCCTTTTTGGCCAACCAAGCAAGCTTGCAAAGGAAATCTGCACTACAATGAAGTCTCACTTCCCCCCAGCCAAAAGGGCCATCTGAAAAAAGTGTAAAATCCAGAAAGGCAACAGGCCATTGAGAACTGGGAGCCTTGTTATGCTGATGGGCGGGATGTAAATTGCCAACAGACACTCGGGAGAAGTGTATGGTGTTTCCTGAAACATCTAAAAAACAAAGCAACAGAGCCTAGGGCACTTCAACTTATGGTCCTATAGCTTAGGGAAATTAAAATCAAAAAGACACAGCCACCCCAAAGTTTGGAACGGCTCTGTTTACAAGAACCTCGTTTACAGTACAAGTTCAACATCGCAGAAAGTGAAAAATGGATAAAGAAGTTGTGGTATTCACTTACAAAGCAATATCATTCAGCAATGAAATCTATGTCATCAGGCCTTTAGCAGCACAATGAGTGGATTCAGGTATGATGATTCTAACTGAAATAAGTCACACAGAAACAGATACATCATAAGATATCAGTAATACACGGAATGGAAACTTGGCTACACAGGAACTGAATTACAGAACAGAACAGGGTCTCAAATTTAGAAAAACAACTTATGCTTGCTTAAGGGTAAAGGTGAGTTGGGGTGCTGCATAAAACCAGAGATTGAAATGAGCACAGATAAAGTTCCTTAAGCCAAATATGGAATAGACAAGAGCTACTCCTTGCTCAACGAAATGGACTCAACACCGCATATTAAACGCCTAAGAATGTACCTGACTTGTAAGTATCTTAAAACCTATGGATTGCTATGTCTCCGAAAGAGAATCAAGCATGTGTACAGGGGCATAAACGCAGCAGTGATAGGATTGGAGAGGTTCGGTGAGCAAATGAAGACCCTTTGAAGTCATATTGCATGGTACCCATTACACGGGTCTCAACTCTCCAGGTTTAAGGTATTCTTCCTTCAGCTAAAACATGCATGTGGAACCCAAGTATGATCAACCATGTGAACGGGAGACGTGTTCTAATATGTCTCAGTTTTCCTCCCCTGGTACTAGGGTGCAACATTCCAGACGCTTTACTAACACTCTCCCCACTTGGAGAGTCAGCGCCTTTAACCTCCTGTTTGGCCCAGTTTGCAATTTCTGCGGAAGATGAACAGGAATAGCGAGAACCAATGAGAGGCTAGCTGGAGGTGTCTGGACGGGCAAATTTAACTCTCATTTCCCACCAGGAAGAGGAAATAACCAAAGGCTCAGCGTGCCGTACCGGAACCAGATTAGGGCCTGAAGCCACCCTGCTATGTTGCGGCCAGCTCAAAAGAAAGCGAGTTGAAGAAAGGAGCTCAGGGGCACTGTAATTCACAAACCTGCAGAGTTATAAATGACAGCTATCGTCCAAAAATAGACTGAAGTAAGGCTGCCAAGAGGACTTGAAAGCGGGGCAGAATTGCAGGAAACCGATTTCAGGAGGTAGACTGGAATTGCATTGAAAGCATAGGAAAAGAGGCAGAACGTCCACAATGATGCACTTGGCCAAAAAGGGCGTATGCGTTTTTTCCTGAATATATTCAGGAAAAAACGCATACGCCCTTTTTGGCCAACCAAGCAAGCTTGCAAAGGAAATCTGCACTACAATGAAGTCTCACTTCCCCCCGGTCAAAAGGGCCATCTGAATAAAGTGTAAAATCCAGAAAGGCAGGACAGGCCATGGAGAACTGGGAGCCTTGTTATGCTGATGGGCGGGATGTAAATTGCCAACAACCACTCGGGAGAAGTGTATGGTGTTTCCAGAAACATCTAAAAAACAAAGCAACAGAACCTAGGGCACTTCCACTTATGGTCCTATAGCTTAGGGAAATTAAAATCTAAAAGACACAGCCACCCCAAAGTTTGGAACGGCTCTGTTTACAAGAACCTCGTTTACAGTACAAGTTCAACATCGCAGAAAGTGAAAAATGGATAAAGAAGTTGTGGTATTTACTTACAAAGCAATATCACTCAGCAATGAAATCTATGTCATCAGGCCCTTAGCATCACAATGAGTGGATTCAGGTATGATGATTCTAACTGAAATAAGTCACACAGAAAAAGAAACATCATAAGATATCAGTAATACACGGAATGTAAACTTGGCTACACAGGAACTGAATTACAGAACAGAACAGGGTCTCAAATTTAGAAAACCAACTTATGCTTGCTTAAGGGGAAAGGTGAGTTGGGGTGCTGCATAAAACCAGAGATTGAAATGAGCACAGATAAAGTTCCTTAAGCCAAATATGGAATAGACAAGAGCTACTCCTTGCTCAACGAAATGGACTCAACACCGCATATTAAACGCCTAAGAATGTACCTGACTAGTAAGTATCGTAAAACCTATGGATTGCTATGTCTCTGAAAGAGAATCAAGCATGTGTACAGGGGCATAAACGCAGCAGTGATAGGATTGGAGAGGTTCGGTGAGCAAATGAAGACCCTTTGAAGTCATATTGCATGGTACCCATTACACGGGTCTCAACTCTCCAGGTTTAAGGTATTCTTCCTTCAGCTAAAACATGCATGTGGAACCCAAGTATGATCAACCATGTGAACGGGAGACGTGTTCAAATATGTCTCAGTTTTCCTCCCCTGGTACTCGGGTGCAACATTCCAGACGCTTTACTAACACTCTCCGCACTTGGAGAGTCAGCGCCTTTAACCTCCTGTTTGGCCCAGTTTGCAATTTCTGCGGAAGATGAACAGGAATAGCGAGAACCAATGAGAGACTAGCTGGAGGTGTCTGGACGGGCAAATTTAACTCTCATTTCCCACCAGGAAAAGGAAATAACCAAAGGCTCAGCGTGCCGTGCTGGAACCAGATTAGGGCCTGAAGCCATCCTGCGGTGTTGCGGCCAGGTCACAAGAAAGCAAGTTGAAGAAAGGAGCTCAGGGGCACTGTAATGCACAAACCTGCAGAGTTATAAATGACAGCTATCGTCCAAAAATAGACTGAAGTAAGGCTGCCAAGAGGACTTGAAAGCGGGGCAGAATTGCAGGAAACCGATTTCAGGAGGTAGACTGGAATTGCATTGAAAGCATAGGAAAAGAGGCAGAACGTCCACAATGATGCACTTGGCCAAAAAGGGCGTATGCGTTTTTTCCTGAATATATTCAGGAAAAAACGCATACGCCCTTTTTGGCCAACCAAGCAAGCTTGCAAAGGAAATCTGCACTACAATGAAGTCTCACTTCCCCCCGGTCAAAAGGGCCATCTGAAAAAAGTGTAAAATCCAGAAAGGCAACAGGCAATTGAGAACTGGGAGCCTTGTTATGCTGATGGGCGGGATGTAAATTGCCAACAGACACTTGGGAGAAGTGTATGGTGTTTCCTGAAACATCTAAAAAGCAAAGCAACAGAGCCTAGGGCACTTCCACTTATGGTCCTATAGCTTAGGGAAATTAAAATCAAAAAGACACAGCCACCCCAAAGTTTGGAACGGCTCTGTTTACAAGAACCTCGTTTACAGTACAAGTTCAACATCGCAGAAAGTGAAAAATGGATAAAGAAGTTGTGGTATTTACTTACAAAGCAATATCACTCAGCAATGAAATCTGTGTCATCAGGCCCTTAGCAGCACAATGAGTGGATTCAGGTATGATGATTCTAACTGAAGTAAGTCACACAGAAAAAGAAACATCATAAGATATCAGTAATACACGGAATGTAAACTTGGCTACACAGGAACTGAATTACAGAACAGAACAGGGACTCAAATTTAGAAAACCAACTTATGCTTGCTTAAGGGTAAAGGTGAGTTGGGGTGCTGCATAAAACCAGAGATTGAAATGAGCACAGATAAAGTTCCTTAAGCCAAATATGGAATAGACAAGAGCTACTCCTTGCTCAATGAAATGGACTCAACACCGCATATTAAACGCCTAAGAATGTACCTGACTAGTAAGTATCTTAAAACCTATGGATTGCTATGTCTCCGAAAGAGAATCAAGCATGTGTACAGGGGCATAAACGCAGCAGTGATAGGATTGGAGAGTTTCGGTGAGCAAATGAAGACCCTTTGAAGTCATATTGCATGGTACCCATTACACGGGTTTCAACTCCCCAGGTTTAAGGTATTCTTCCTTCAGCTAAAACATGCATGTGGAACCTAGAGTATGATCAACCATGTGATCGGGAGACGTGTTCAAATATGTCTCAGTTTTCGTACCCTGGTACTCGGGTGCAACATTCCAGACGCTTTACTAACACTCTCCCGACTTGGAGAGTCAGTCCCTTTAACCTCCTGTTTGGCCCAGTTTGCAATTTCTGCGGAAGATGAACAGAAATAGCGAGAACCAATGAGAGGCTAGCTGGAGGTGTCTGGACGGGCAAATTTAACTCTCATTTCCCTCCATGAAGAGGAAATAACCAAAGGCTCAGCGTGCCGTGCCGGAACCAGATTAGGGCCTGAAGCCATCCTGCGGTGTTGCGGCCAGTTCAAAAGAAAGCGAGTTGAAGAAAGGAGCTCAGGGGCACTGTAATTCACAAACCTGCAGAGTTATAAATGACAGCTATCGTCCAAAAATAGACTGAAGTAAGGCTGCCAAGAGGACTTGAAAGCAGGGCAGAATTGCAGGAAAGCGATTTCAGGAGGTAGACTGGAATTGCATTGAAAGCATAGGAAAAGAGGCAGAACGTCCACAATGATGCACTTGGCCAAAAAGGGCGTATGCGTTTTTTCCTGAATATATTCAGGAAAAAACGCATACGCCCTTTTTGGCCAACCAAGCAAGCTTGCAAAGGAAATCTGCACTACAATGAAGTCTCACTTCCCCCCGGGCAAAAGGGCCATCTGAAAAATGTGTAAAATCCAGAAAGGCAGGACAGGCCATGGAGAACTGGGAGCCTTGTTATGCTGATGGGCGGGATGTAAATTGCCAACAACCACTCAGGAGAAGTGTATGGTGTTTCCTGAAACATCTAAAAAACAAAGCAACAGAGCCTAGGGCACTTCCACTTATGGTCCTATAGCTTAGGGAAATTAAAATCAAAAAGACACAGCCACCCCAAAGTTTGGGACGCCTCCGTTTACAAGAACCTCGTTTACCATACAAGTAAATATCACAGAAAGTGAAAAATGGATAAAGAACTTGTGGTACTTACGTACAATGCAGTATCACTTAACAATGAAATCTATGTCATCAGGCCCATAGCAGCATAATGAGTGGATTCAGGTACGATGATTCTAACTGAAATAAGTCACACAGAAAAAGAAACATCATAAGATATCAGTAATACACGGAATGTAAACTTGGCTACACAGGAACTGAATTACAGAACAGAACAGGGTCTCAAATTTAGAAAACCAACTTATGCTTGCTTAAGGGGAAAGGTGAGTTGGGGTGCTGCATAAAACCAGAGATTGAAATGAGCACAGATAAAGTTCCTTAAGCCAAATATGGAATAGACAAGAGCTACTCCTTGCTCAACGAAATGGACTCAACACCGCATATTAAACGCCTAAGAATGTACCTGACTAGTAAGTATCTTAAAACCTATGGATTGCTATGTCTCCGAAAGAGAATCAAGCGTGTGTACAGGGGCTTAAACGCAGCAGTGATAGGATTGGAGATGTGCGGTGAGCAAATGAAGACCCTTTGAAGTCATATTGCATGGTACCCATTCCACGGGTTTCAACTACCCAGGTTTAAGGTATTCTTCCTTCAGCTAAAACATGCATGTGAAACCTAGAGTATGATCAACCATGTGATCGGGAGACATGTTCAAATATGTCTCAGTTTTCCTCCCCTGGTACTCGGGTGCAACATTCCAGATGCTTTACTAACACTCTCCGCACTTGGAGAGTCAGTCCCTTTAACCTCCTGTTTGGCCCTGTTTGCAATTTCTGCGGAAGATGAACAGGAATAGCGAGAACCAATGAGAGACTAGCTGGAGGTGTCTGGACGGGCAAATTTAACTCTCATTTCCCACCAGGAGGAGGAATTAACCAAAGGCTCAGCGTGCCGTGCCAGAACCAGATTAGGGCCTGAAGCCATCCTGCGGTGTTGCGGCCAGGTCACAAGAAAGCGAGTTGAAGAAAGGAGCTCAGGGGCACTGTAATTCACAAACCTGCAGAGTTATAAATGACAGCTATCGTCCAAAAATAGACTGAAGTAAGGCTGCCAAGAGGACTTGAAAGTGGGGCAGAATTGCAGGAAACCGATTTCAGGAGGTAGACTGGAATTGCATTGAAAGCATAGGAAAAGAGGCAGAACGTCCACAATGATGCACTTGGCCAAAAAGGGCGTATGCGTTTTTTCCTGAATATATTCAGGAAAAAACGCATACGCCCTTTTTGGCCAACCAAGCAAGCTTGCAAAGGAAATCTGCACTACAATGAAGTCTCACTTCCCCCCGGTCAAAAGGGCCATCTGAAAAAAGTGTAAAATCCAGAAAGGCAAGACAGGCCATGGAGAACTGGGAGTCTTGTTATGCTGATGGGCGGGATGTAAATTGCCAACAACCACTCGGGAGAAGTGTATGGTGTTTCCTGAAACATGTAAAAAACAAAGCAACAGAACCTAGGGCACTTCCACTTATGGTCCTATAGCTTAGGGAAATTAAAATCAAAAAGACACAGCCACCCCAAAGTTTGGAACGGCTCTGTTTACAAGAACATCGTTTACAGTACAAGTTCAACATCGCAGAAAGTGAAAAATGGATAAAGAACTTGTGGTATTTACTTACAAAGCAATATCACTCAGCAATGAAATCTGTGTCATCAGGCCCATAGCAGCATAATGAGTGGATTCAGGTACGATGATTCTAACTGAAATAAGTCACACAGAAAAAGAAACATCATAAGATATCAGTAATACACGGAATGTAAACTTGGCTACACAGGAACTGAATTCCAAAACAGAACAGTGTCTCAAATTTAGAAAACCAACTTATGCTTGCTTAAGGGGAAAGGTGAGTTGGGGTGCTGCATAAAACCAGAGATTGAAATGAGCACAGATAAAGTTCCTTAAGCCAAATATGGAATAGACAAGAGCTACTCCTTGCTCAACGAAATGGACTCAACACCCCATATTAAACGCCTAAGTATGTACCTGACTAGTAAGTATCTAAAAACCTATGGATTGCTATGTCTCCAAAAGAGAATCAAGCGTGTGTACAGGGGCATAAACGCAGCAGTGATAGGATTGGAGAGGTTCGGTGAGCAAATGAAGACCCTTTGAAGTCATATTGCATGGTACCCATTACACGGGTCTCAACTCTCCAGGTTTAAGGTATTCTTCCTTCAGCTAAAACATGCATGTGGAACCCAAGTATGATCAATCATGTGAACGGGAGACGTGTTTAAATATGTCTCAGTTTTCCTCCCCTGGTACTCGGGTGCAACATTCCAGACGCTTTACTAACACTCTCCGCACTTGGAGAGTCAGCGCCTTTAATCTCCTGTTTGGCCCAGTTTGCAATTTCTTCGGAAGATGAACAGGAATAGCGAGAACCAATGAGAGGCTAGCTGGAGGTGTCTGGACGGGCAAATTTAACTCTCATTTCCCACCAGGAAGAGGAATTAACCAAAGGCTCAGCGTGCCGTGCCGGAACCAGATTAGGGCCTGAAGCCATCCGGCGGTGTTGCGGCCAGGTCACAAGAAAGCGAGTTGAAGAAAGGAGCTCAGGGGCACTGTAATTCACAAACCTGCAGAGTTATAAATGACAGCTATCGTCCAAAAATAGACTGAAGTAAGGCTGCCAAGAGGACTTGAAAGCGGGGCAGAATTGCAGGAAACCGATTTCAGGAGGTAGACTGGAATTGCATTGAAAGCATAGGAAAAGAGGCAGAACGTCCACAATGATGCACTTGGCCAAAAAGGGCGTATGCGTTTTTTCCTGAATATATTCAGGAAAAAACGCATACGCCCTTTTTGGCCAACCAAGCAAGCTTGCAAAGGAAATCTGCACTACAATGAAGTCTCACTTCCCCCCGGTCAAAAGGGCCATCTGAAAAAAGTGTAAAATCCAGAAAGGCAGGACAGGCCATGGACAACTGGGAGCCTTGTTATGCTGATGGGCGGGATGTAAATTGCCAACAACCACTCGGGAGAAGTGTATGGTGTTTCCAGAAACATCTAAAAAACAAAGCAACAGAACCTAGGGCACTTCCACTTATGGTCCTATAGCTTAGGGAAATTAAAATCTAAAAGACACAGCCACCCCAAAGTTTGGAACGGCTCTGTTTACAAGAACCTCGTTTACAGTACAAGTTCAACATCGCAGAAAGTGAAAAATGGATAAAGAAGTTGTGGTATTTACTTACAAAGCAATATCACTCAGCAATGAAATCTGTGTCATCAGGCCCTTAGCAGCACAATGAGTGGATTCAGGTATGATGATTCTAACTGAAATAAGTCACACAGAAAAAGAAACATCATAAGATATCAGTAATACACGGAATGTAAACTTGGCTACACAGGAACTGCATTCCAAAACAGAACAGGGTCTCAAATTTAGAAAACCAACTTATGCTTGCTTAAGGGGAAAGGTGAGTTGGGGTGCTGCATAAAACCAGAGATTGAAATGAGCACAGATAAAGTTCCTTAAGCCAAATATGGGATAGAAAAGAGCTACTCCTTGCTCAACGAAATGGACTCAACACCCCATTTTAAACGCCTAAGAATGTAACTGACTAGTAAGTATCTTAAAACCTATGGATTGCTATGTCTCCAAAAGAGAATCAAGCGTGTGTACAGGGGCATAAACGCAGCAGTGATAGGATTGGAGAGGTTCGGTGAGCAAATGAAGACCCTTTGAAGTCATATTGCATGGTACCCATTCCACGGGTCTCAACTCTCCAGGTTTAAGGTATTCTTCCTTCAGCTAAAACATGCATGTGGAACCCAGAGTATGATCAACCATGTGAACGGGAGACGTGTTCAAATATGTCTCAGTTTTCCTCCCCTGGTACTCGGGTGCAACATTCCAGACGCTTTACTAACACTCTTCCGACTTGGAGAGTCAGTCCCTTTAACCTCCTGTTTGGCACAGTTTGCAATTTCTGCGGAAGATGAACAGGAATAGCGAGAACCAATGAGAGACTAGCTGGAGGTGTCTGGACGGGCAAATTTAACTCTCATTTCCCACCAGGAAGAGGAATTAACCAAAGGCTCAGCATGCCGTGCCGGAACCAGATTAGGGCCTGAAGCCATCCTGCGGTGTTGCGGCCAGGTCACAAGAAAGCGAGTTGAAGAAAGGAGCTCAGGGGCACTGTAATTCACAAACCTGCAGAGTTATAAATGACAGCTATCGTCCAAAAATAGACTGAAGTAAGGCTGCCAAGAGGACTTGAAAGCGGGGCAGAATTGCAGGAAACCGATTTCAGGAGGTAGACTGGAATTGCATTGCAAGCATAGGAAAAGAGGCAGAACGTCCACAATGATGCACTTGGCCAAAAAGGGCGTATGCGTTTTTTCCTGAATATATTCAGGAAAAAACGCATACGCCCTTTTTGGCCAACCAAGCAAGCTTGCAAAGGAAATCTGCACTACAATGAAGTCTCACTTCCCCCCGGTCAAAAGGGCCATCTGAAAAAAGTGTAAAATCCAGAAAGGCAAGACAGGCCATGGAGAACTGGGAGCCTTGTTATGCTGATGGGCGGGATGTAAATTGCCAACAACCACTCGGGAGAAGTGTATGGTGTTTCCTGAAACATCTAAAAAACAAAGCAACAGAACCTAGGGCACTGCCACTTATGGTCCTATAGCTTAGGGAAATTAAAATCAAAAAGACACAGCCACCCCAAAGTTTGGAACGGCTCTGTTTACAAGAACATCGTTTACAGTACAAGTTCAACATCGCAGAAAGTGAAAAATGGATAAAGAACTTGTGGTATTTACTTACAAAGCAATATCACTCAGCAATGAAATCTGTGTCATCAGGCCCTTAGCAGCACAATGAGTGGATTCAGGTACGATGATTCTAACTGAAATAAGTCACACAGAAAAAGAAACATCATAAGATATCAGTAATACACGGAATGTAAACTTGGCTACACAGGAACTGAATTCCAAAACAGAACAGTGTCTCAAATTTAGAAAACCAACTTATGCTTGCTTAAGGGGAAAGGTGAGTTGGGGTGCTGCATAAAACCAGAGATTGAAATGAGCACAGATAAAGTTCCTTAAGCCAAATATGGAATAGACAAGAGCTACTCCTTGCTCAACGAAATGGACTCAACACCCCATATTAAACGCCTAAGTATGTACCTGACTAGTAAGTATCTAAAAACCTATGGATTGCTATGTCTCCAAAAGAGAATCAAGCGTGTGTACAGGGGCATAAACGCAGCAGTGATAGGATTGGAGAGGTTCGGTGAGCAAATGAAGACCCTTTGAAGTCATATTGCATGGTACCCATTACACGGGTCTCAACTCTCCAGGTTTAAGGTATTCTTCCTTCAGCTAAAACATGCATGTGGAACCCAAGTATGATCAATCATGTGAACGGGAGACGTGTTTAAATATGTCTCAGTTTTCCTCCCCTGGTACTCGGGTGCAACATTCCAGACGCTTTACTAACACTCTCCGCACTTGGAGAGTCAGCGCCTTTAATCTCCTGTTTGGCCCAGTTTGCAATTTCTTCGGAAGATGAACAGGAATAGCGAGAACTAATGAGAGGCTAGCTGGAGGTGTCTGGACGGGCAAATTTAACTCTCATTTCCCACCAGGAAGAGGAATTAACCAAAGGCTCAGCGTGCCGGGCCGGAACCAGATTAGGGCCTGAAGCCATCCGGCGGTGTTGCGGCCAGGTCACAAGAAAGCGAGTTGAAGAAAGGAGCTCAGGGGCACTGTAATTCACAAACCTGCAGAGTTATAAATGACAGCTATCGTCCAAAAATAGACTGAAGTAAGGCTGCCAAGAGGACTTGAAAGCGGGGCAGAATTGCAGGAAACCGATTTCAGGAGGTAGACTGGAATTGCATTGAAAGCATAGGAAAAGAGGCAGAACGTCCACAATGATGCACTTGGCCAAAAAGGGCGTATGCGTTTTTTCCTGAATATATTCAGGAAAAAACGCATACGCCCTTTTTGGCCAACCAAGCAAGCTTGCAAAGGAAATCTGCACTACAATGAAGTCTCACTTCCCCCCGGTCAAAAGGGCCATCTGAAAAAAGTGTAAAATCCAGAAAGGCAGGACAGGCCATGGAGAACTGGGAGCCTTGTTATGCTGATGGGCGGGATGTAAATTGCCAACAACCACTCGGGAGAAGTGTATGGTGTTTCCAGAAACATCTAAAAAACAAAGCAACAGAACCTAGGGCACTTCCACTTATGGTCCTATAGCTTAGGGAAATTAAAATCTAAAAGACACAGCCACCCCAAAGTTTGGAACGGCTCTGTTTACAAGAACCTCGTTTACAGTACAAGTTCAACATCGCAGAAAGTGAAAAATGGATAAAGAAGTTGTGGTATTTACTTACAAAGCAATATCACTCAGCAATGAAATCTGTGTCATCAGGCCCTTAGCAGCACAATGAGTGGATTCAGGTATGATGATTCTAACTGAAATAAGTCACACAGAAAAAGAAACATCATAAGATATCAGTAATACACGGAATGTAAACTTGGCTACACAGGAACTGCATTCCAAAACAGAACAGGGTCTCAAATTTAGAAAACCAACTTATGCTTGCTTAAGGGGAAAGGTGAGTTGGGGTGCTGCATAAAACCAGAGATTGAAATGAGCACAGATAAAGTTCCTTAAGCCAAATATGGGATAGAAAAGAGCTACTCCTTGCTCAACGAAATGGACTCAACACCCCATTTTAAACGCCTAAGAATGTAACTGACTAGTAAGTATCTTAAAACCTATGGATTGCTATGTCTCCAAAAGAGAATCAAGCGTGTGTACAGGGGCATAAACGCAGCAGTGATAGGATTGGAGAGGTTCGGTGAGCAAATGAAGACCCTTTGAAGTCATATTGCATGGTACCCATTCCACGGGTCTCAACTCTCCAGGTTTAAGGTATTCTTCCTTCAGCTAAAACATGCATGTGGAACCCAGAGTATGATCAACCATGTGAACGGGAGACGTGTTCAAATATGTCTCAGTTTTCCTCCCCTGGTACTCGGGTGCAACATTCCAGACGCTTTACTAACACTCTTCCAACTTGGAGAGTCAGTCCCTTTAAACTCCTGTTTGGCCCAGTTTGCAATTTCTGTGGAAGATGAACAGGAATAGCGAGAACCAATGATAGACTAGCTGGAGGTGTCTGGACGGGCAAATTTAACTCTCATTTCCCACCAGGAAGAGGAATTAACCAAACGCTCAGCGTGCCGTGCCGGAACCAGATTAGGGCCTGAAGCCATCCTGCGGTGTTGCGGCCAGGTCACAAGAAAGCGAGTTGAAGAAAGGAGCTCAGGGGCACTGTAATTCACAAACCTGCAGAGTTATAAATGACAGCTATCGTCCAAAAATAGACTGAAGTAAGGCTGCCAAGAGGACTTGAAAGCGGGGCAGAATTGCAGGAAACCGATTTCAGGAGGTAGACTGGAATTGCATTGAAAGCATAGGAAAAGAGGCAGAACGTCCACAATGATGCACTTGGCCAAAAAGGGCGTATGCGTTTTTTCCTGAATATATTCAGGAAAAAACGCATACGCCCTTTTTGGCCAACCAAGCAAGCTTGCAAAGGAAATCTGCACTACAATGAAGTCTCACTTCCCCCCGGTCAAAAGGGCCATCTGAAAAAAGTGTAAAATCCAGAAAGGCAGGACAGGCCATGGAGAACTGGGAGCCTTGTTATGCTGATGGGCGGGATGTAAATTGCCAACAGACACTTGGGAGAAGTGTATGGTGTTTCCTGAAACATCTAAAAAACAAAGCAACAGAGCCTAGGGCACTTCCACTTATGGTCCTATAGCTTAGGGAAATTAAAATCAAAAAGACACAGCCACCCCAAAGTTTGGAACGGCTCTGTTTACAAGAACCTCGTTTACAGTACAAGTTCAACATCGCAGAAAGTGAAAAATGGATAAAGAAGTTGTGGTATTTACTTACAAAGCAATATCACTCAGCAATGAAATCTGTGTCATCAGGCCCTTAGCAGCACAATGAGTGGATTCAGGTATGATGATTCTAACTGAAGTAAGTCACACAGAAAAAGAAACATCATAAGATATCAGTAATACACGGAATGTAAACTTGGCTACACAGGAACTGAATTACAGAACAGAACAGGGTCTCAAATTTAGAAAACCAACTTATCCTTGCTTAAGGGGAAAGGTGAGTTGGGGTGCTGCATAAAACCAGAGATTGAAATGAGCACAGATAAAGTTCCTTAAGCCAAATATGGAATAGACAAGAGCTACTCCTTGCTCAACGAAATGGACTCAACACCGCATATTAAACGCCTAAGAATGTACCTGACTAGTAAGTATCTTAAAACCTATGGATTGCTATGTCTCCGAAAGAGAATCAAGCGTGTGTACAGGGGCTTAAACGCAGCAGTGATAGGATTGGAGATGTTCGGTGAGGAAATGAAGACCCTTTGAAGTCATATTGCATGGTACCCATTCCACGGGTTTCAAATACCCAGGTTTAAGGTATTCTTCCTTCAGCTAAAACATGCATGTGGAACCTAGAGTATGATCAACCATGTGATTGGGAGACATGTTCAAATATGTCTCAGTTTTCCTCCCCTGGTACTCGGGTGCAACATTCCAGACGCTTTACTAACACTCTCCCCACTTGGAGAGTCAGTCCCTTTAACCTCCTGTTTGGCCCTGTTTGCAATTTCTGCGGAAGATGAACAGGAATAGCGAGAACCAATGAGAGACTAGCTGGAGGTGTCTGGACGGGCAAATTTAACTCTCATTTCCCACCAGGAAGAGGAATTAACCAAAGGCTCAGCGTGCCGTTCCAGAACCAGATTAGGGCCTGAAGCCATCCTGCGGTGTTGCGGCCAGGTCACAAGAAAGCGAGTTGAAGAAAGGAGCTCAGGGGCACTGTAATTCACAAACCTGCAGACTTATAAATGACAGCTATCGTCCAAAAATAGACTGAAGTAAGGCTGCCAAGAGGACTTGAAAGTGGGGCAGAATTGCAGGAAACCGATTTCAGGAGGTAGACTGGAATTTCATTGAAAGCATAGGAAAAGAGGCAGAACGTCCACAATGATGCACTTGGCCAAAAAGGGCGTATGCGTTTTTTCCTGAATATATTCAGGAAAAAACGCATACGCCCTTTTTGGCCAACCAAGCAAGCTTGCAAAGGAAATCTGCACTACAATGAAGTCTCACTTCCCCCCGGTCAAAAGGGCCATCTGAAAAAAGTGTAAAATCCAGAAAGGCAAGACAGGCCATGGAGAACTGGGAGCCTTGTTATGCTGATGGGCGGGATGTAAATTGCCAACAACCACTCGGGAGAAGTGTATGGTGTTTCCTGAAACATGTAAAAAACAAAGCAACAGAACCTAGGGCACTTCCACTTATGGTCCTATAGCTTAGGGAAATTAAAATCAAAAATACACAGCCACCCCAAAGTTTGGAACGGCTCTGTTTATAAGAACATCGTTTACAGTACAAGTTCAACATCGCAGAAAGTGAAAAATGGATAAAGAACTTGTGGTATTTACTTACAAAGCAATATCACTCAGCAATGAAATCTGTGTCATCAGGCCCTTAGCAGCACAATGAGTGGATTCAGGTATGATGATTCTAACTGAAATAAGTCACACAGAAAAAGAAACATCATAAGATATCAGTAATACACGGAATGTAAACTTGGCTACACAGGAACTGAATTCCAAAACAGAACAGTGTCTCAAATTTAGAAAACCAACTTATGCTTGCTTAAGGGGAAAGGTGAGTTGGGGTGCTGCATAAAACCAGAGATTGAAATGAACACAGATAAAGTTCCTTAAGCCAAATATGGAATAGACAAGAGCTACTCCTTGCTCAACGAAATGGACTCAACACCCCATATTAAACGCCTAAGAATGTACCTGACTAGTAAGTATCTTAAAACCTATGGATTGCTATGTCTCCAAAAGAGAATCAAGCGTGTGTACAGGGGCATAAACGCAGCAGTGATAGGATTGGAGAGGTTCGGTGAGCAAATGAAGACCCTTTGAAGTCATATTGCATGGTACCCATTCCACGGGTCTCAACTCTCCAGGTTTAAGGTATTCTTCCTTCAGCTAAAACATGCATGTGGAACCCAGAGTATGATCAACCATGTGAACGGGAGACGTGTTCAAATATGTCTCAGTTTTCCTCCCCTGGTACTCGGGTGCAACATTCCAGACGCTTTACTAACACTCTTCCGACTTGGAGAGTCAGTCCCTTTAACCTCCTGTTTGGCACAGTTTGCAATTTCTGCGGAAGATGAACAGGAATAGCGAGAACCAATGAGAGACTAGCTGGAGGTGTCTGGACGGGCAAATTTAACTCTCATTTCCCACCAGGAAGAGGAATTAACCAAAGGCTCAGCATGCCGTGCCGGAACCAGATTAGGGCCTGAAGCCATCCTGCGGTGTTGCGGCCAGGTCACAAGAAAGCGAGTTGAAGAAAGGAGCTCAGGGGCACTGTAATTCACAAACCTGCAGAGTTATAAATGACAGCTATCGTCCAAAAATAGACTGAAGTAAGGCTGCCAAGAGGACTTGAAAGCGGGGCAGAATTGCAGGAAACCGATTTCAGGAGGTAGACTGGAATTGCATTGCAAGCATAGGAAAAGAGGCAGAACGTCCACAATGATGCACTTGGCCAAAAAGGGCGTATGCGTTTTTTCCTGAATATATTCAGGAAAAAACGCATACGCCCTTTTTGGCCAACCAAGCAAGCTTGCAAAGGAAATCTGCACTACAATGAAGTCTCACTTCCCCCCGGTCAAAAGGGCCATCTGAAAAAAGTGTAAAATCCAGAAAGGCAAGACAGGCCATGGAGAACTGGGAGCCTTGTTATGCTGATGGGCGGGATGTAAATTGCCAACAACCACTCGGGAGAAGTGTATGGTGTTTCCTGAAACATCTAAAAAACAAAGCAACAGAACCTAGGGCACTGCCACTTATGGTCCTATAGCTTAGGGAAATTAAAATCAAAAAGACACAGCCACCCCAAAGTTTGGAACGGCTCTGTTTACAAGAACATCGTTTACAGTACAAGTTCAACATCGCAGAAAGTGAAAAATGGATAAAGAACTTGTGGTATTTACTTACAAAGCAATATCACTCAGCAATGAAATCTGTGTCATCAGGCCCTTAGCAGCACAATGAGTGGATTCAGGTACGATGATTCTAACTGAAATAAGTCACACAGAAAAAGAAACATCATAAGATATCAGTAATACACGGAATGTAAACTTGGCTACACAGGAACTGAATTCCAAAACAGAACAGTGTCTCAAATTTAGAAAACCAACTTATGCTTGCTTAAGGGGAAAGGTGAGTTGGGGTGCTGCATAAAACCAGAGATTGAAATGAGCACAGATAAAGTTCCTTAAGCCAAATATGGAATAGACAAGAGCTACTCCTTGCTCAACGAAATGGACTCAACACCCCATATTAAACGCCTAAGAATGTACCTGACTAGTAAGTATCTTAAAACCTATGGATTGCTATGTCTCCAAAAGAGAATCAAGCGTGTGTACACGGGCATAAACGCAGCAGTGATAGGATTGGAGAGGTTCGGTGAGCAAATGAAGACCCTTTGAAGTCATATTGCATGGTACCCATTCCACGGGTCTCAACTCTCCAGGTTTAAGGTATTCTTCCTTCAGCTAAAACATGCATGTGGAACCCAAGTATGATCAACCATGTGAACGGGAGACGTGTTCAAATATGTCTCAGTTTTCCTCCCCTGGTACTCGGGTGCAACATTCCAGACGCTTTACTAACACTCTCCGCACTTGGAGAGTCAGCGCCTTTAACCTCCTGTTTGGCCCAGTTTGCAATTTCTGCGGAAGATGAACAGGAATAGCGAGAACCAATGAGAGGCTAGCTGGAGGTGTCTGGACGGGCAAATTTAACTCTCATTTCCCACCAGGAAGAGGAAATAACCAAAGGCTCAATGTGCCGTACCGGAACCAGATTAGGGCCTGAAGACACTGAAGACATCCGGCGGTGTTGCGGGCAGGTCACAAGAAAGCGAGTTGAAGAAAGGAGCTCAGGGGCACTGTAATTCACAAACCTGCAGAGTTATAAATGACAGCTATCGTCCAAAAATAGACTGAAGTAAGGCTGCCAAGAGGACATGAAAGCGGGGCAGAATTGCAGGAAACCGATTTCAGGAGGTAGACTGGAATTGCATTGAAAGCATAGGAAAAGAGGCAGAACGTCCACAATGATGCACTTGGCCAAAAAGGGCGTATGCGATTTTTCCTGAATATATTCAGGAAAAAACGCATACGCCCTTTTTGGCCAACCAAGCAAGCTTGCAAAGGAAATCTGAACTACAATGAAGTCTCACTTCCCCCCGGGCAAAAGGGCCATCTGAAAAAAGTGTAAAATCCAGAAAGGCAGGACAGGCCATGGAGAACTGGGAGCCTTGTTATGCTGATGGGCGGGATGTAAATTGCCAACAACCACTCGGGAGAAGTGTATGGTGTTTCCTGAAACATCTAAAAAACAAAGCAAGAGAACCTAGGGCACTTCCACTTATGGTCCTATAGCTTAGGGAAATTAAAATCAAAAAGACACAGCCACCCCAAAGTTTGGAATGGCTCTGTTTACAAGAACCTCGTTTACAGTACAAGTTCAACATCGCAGAAAGTGAAAAATGGATAAAGAAGTTGTGGTATTTACTTACAAAGCAATATCACTCAGCAATGAAATCTGTGGCATCAGGCCCTTAGCAGCACAATGAGTGGATTCAGGTATGATGATACTAACTGAAGTAAGTCACACAGAAAAAGAAACATCATAAGATATCAGTAATACACGGAATGTAAACTTGGCTACACAGGAACTGAATTACAGAACAGAACAGGGTCTCAAATTTAGAAAACCAACTTATGCTTGCTTAAGGGGAAAGGTGAGTTGGGGTGCTGCATAAAACCAGAGATTGAAATGAGCACAGATAAAGTTCCTTAAGCCAAATATGGAATAGACAAGAGCTACT
This sequence comes from Delphinus delphis, assembly GCF_949987515.2. Taxonomy (NCBI): domain Eukaryota; kingdom Metazoa; phylum Chordata; class Mammalia; order Artiodactyla; family Delphinidae; genus Delphinus; species Delphinus delphis. The sequence goes on from NW_027192774.1 coordinate 314,815, forward strand.
CCTTGCTCAACGAAATGGACTCAACACCGCATATTAAACGCCTAAGAATGTACCTGACTAGTAAGTATCTTAAAACCTATGGATTGCTATGTCTCCGAAAGAGAATCAAGCATGTGTACAGGGGCATAAACGCAGCAGTGATAGGATTGGAGAGGTTCGGTGAGCAAATGAAGACCCTTTGAAGTCATATTGCATGGTACCCATTCCACGGGTTTCAACTACCCAGGTTTAAGGTATTCTTCCTTCAGCTAAAACATGCATGTGGAACCTAGAGTATGATCAACCATGTGATCGGGAGACGTGTTCAAATATGTCTCAGTTTTCGTACCCTGGTACTCGGGTGCAACATTCCAGACGCTTTACTAACACTCTCCCGACTTGGAGAGTCAGTCCCTTTAACCTCCTGTTTGGCCCAGTTTGCAATTTCTGCGGAAGATGAACAGGAATAGCGAGAACCAATGAGAGGCTAGCTGGAGGTGTCTGGACGGGCAAATTTAACTCTCATTTCCCACCAGGAAGAGGAAATAACCAAAGGCTCAGCGTGCCGTGCCGAAACCAGATTAGGGCCTGAAGCCATCCTGCGGTGTTGCGGCCAGCTCAAAAGAAAGCGAGTTGAAGAAAGGAGCTCAGGGGCACTGTAATTCACAAACCTGCAGAGTTATAAATGACAGCTATCGTCCAAAAATAGACTGAAGTAAGGCTGCCAAGAGGACTTGAAAGCAGGGCAGAATTGCAGGAAACCGATTTCAGGAGGTAGACTGGAATTGCATTGAAAGCATAGGAAAAGAGGCAGAACGTCCACAATGATGCACTTGGCCAAAAAGGGCGTATGCGTTTTTTCCTGAATATATTCAGGAAAAAACGCATACGCCCTTTTTGGCCAACCAAGCAAGCTTGCAAAGGAAATCTGCACTACAAGGAAGTCTCAATTCCCCCCGGTCAAAAGGGCCATCTGAAAAAAGTGTAAAATCCAGAAAGGCAGGACAGGCCATGGAGAACTGGGAGCCTTGTTATGCTGATGGGCGGGATGTAAATTGCCAACAACCACTCGGGAGAAGTGTATGGTGTTTCCTGAAACATCTAAAAAACAAAGCAACAGAGCCTAGGGCACTTCCACTTATGGTCCTATAGCTTAGGGAAATTAAAATCAAAAAGACACAGCCACCCCAAAGTTTGGGACGCCTCTGTTTACAAGAACCTCGTTTACCATACAAGTTCAATATCACAGAAAGTGAAAAATGGATAAAGAACTTGTGGTACTTACGTACAATGCAGTATCACTCAGCAATGAAATCTATGTCATCAGGCCCGTAGCAGCATAATGAGTGGATTCAAGTACGATGATTCTAACTGAAATAAGTCACACAGAAAAAGAAACATCATAAGATATCAGTAATACACGGAATGTAAACTTGGCTACACAGGAACTGCATTCCAAAACAGAACAGGGTCTCAAATTTAGAAAACCAACTTATGCTTGCTTAAGGGGAAAGGTGAGTTGGGGTGCTGCATAAAACCAGAGATTGAAATGAGCACAGATAAAGTTCCTTAAGCCAAATATGGAATAGACAAGAGCTACTCCTTGCTCAACGAAATGGACTCAAAACCGCATATTAAACGCCTAAGAATGTACCTGACTAGTAAGTATCTTAAAACCTATGGATTGTTATGTCTCCAAAAGAGAATCAAGCGTGTGTACAGGGGCATAAACGCAGCAGTGATAGGATTGGAGAGGTTCGGTGAGCAAATGAAGACCCTTTGAAGTCATATTGCATGGTACCCATTCCACGGGTCTCAACTCTCCAGGTTTAAGGTATTCTTCCTTCAGCTAAAACATGCATGTGGAACCCAGAGTATGATCAACCATGTGAACGGGAGACGTGTTCAAATATGTCTCAGTTTTCCTCCCCTGGTACTTGGGTGCAACATTCCAGACGCTTTACTAACACTCTTCCGACTTGGAGAGTCAGTCCCTTTAACCTCCTGTTTGGCCCAGTTTGCAATTTCTGCGGAAGATGAACAGGAATAGCGAGAACCAATGAGAGACTAGCTGGAGGTGTCTGGACGGGCAAATTTAACTCTCATTTCCCACCAGGAAGAGGAATTAACCAAAGGCTCAGCGTGCCATGCCGGAACCAGATTAGGGCCTGAAGCCATCCTGCGGTGTTGCGGCCAGGTCACAAGAAAGCGAGTTGAAGAAAGGAGCTCAGGGGCACTGTAATGCACAAACCTGCAGAGTTATAAATGACAGCTATCGTCCAAAAATATACTGAAGTAAGGCTGCCAAGAGGACTTGAAAGCGGGGCAGAATTGCAGGAAACCGATTTCAGGAGGTAGACTGGAATTGCATTGCAAGCATAGGAAAAGAGGCAGAACGTCCACAATGATGCACTTGGCCAAAAAGGGCGTATGCGTTTTTTCCTGAATATATTCAGGAAAAAACGCATACGCCCTTTTTGGCCAACCAAGCAAGCTTGCAAAGGAAATCTGCACTACAATGAAGTCTCACTTCCCCCCGGTCAAAAGGGCCATCTGAAAACAGTGTAAAATCCAGAAAGTCAGGACAGGCCATGGACAACTGGGAGCCTTGTTATGCTGATGGGCGGGATGTAAATTGCCAACAGACACTCGGGAGAAGTGTATGGTGTTTCCTGAAACATCTAAAAAACAAAGCAACAGAGCCTAGGGCACTGCCACTTATGGTCCTATAGCTTAGGGAAATTAAAATCAAAAAGACACAGCCACCCCAAACTTTCGAATGGCTCTGTTTACAAGAACCTCGTTTACAGTACAAGTTCAACATCGCAGAAAGTGAAAAATGGATAAAGAAGATGTGATATTTACTTACAAAGCAATATCACTCAGCAATGAAATCTGTGTCATCAGGCCCTTAGCAGCACAATGAGTGGATTCAGGTATGATGATTCTAACTGAAATAAGTCACACAGAAAAGAAACATCATAAGATATCAGTAATACACGGAATGTAAACTTGGCTACACAGGAACTGAATTACAGAACAGAACAGGGTCTCAAATTTAGAAAACCAACTTATGCTTGCTTAAGGGTAAAGGTGAGTTGGGGTGCTGCATAAAACCAGAGATTGAAATGAGCACAGATAAAGTTCCTTAAGTCAAATATGGAATAGACAAGAGCTACTCCTTGCTCAATGAAATGGACTCAACACCGCATATTAAACGCCTAAGAATGTACCTGACTAGTAAGTATCGGAAAACCTATGGATTGCTATGTCTCCAAAAGAGAATCAAGCATGTGTACAGGGGCATAAACGCAGCAGTGATAGGATTGGAGAGGTTCGGTGAGCAAATGAAGACCCTTTGAAGTCATATTGCATGGTACGCATTACACGGGTCTCAACTCTCCAGGTTTAAGGTATTCTTCCTTCAGCTAAAACATTCATGTGGAACCTAGAGTATGATCAACCATGTGATCGGGAGACGTGTTCAAATATGTCTCAGTTTTCCTCCCCTGGTACTCGGGTGCAACATTCCAGACGCTTTACTAACACTCTCCCGACTTGGAGAGTCAGCCCCTTTAACCTCCTGTTTGGCCCAGTTTGCAATTTCTGCGGAAGATGAACAGGAATAGCGAGAACCAATGAGAGGCTAGCTGGAGGTGTCTGGACGGGCAAATTTAACTCTCATTTCCCACCAGGAAGAGGAATTAACCAAAGGCTCAGCGTTCCGTACCGGAACCAGATTAGGGCCTGAAGCCATCCTGCGGTGTTGCGGCCAGCTCAAAAGAAAGCGAGTTGAACAAAGCAGCTCAGGGGCACTGTAATTCACAAACCTGCAGAGTTATAAATGACAGCTATCGTCCAAAAATAGACTGAAGTAAGGCTGCCAAGAGGACTTGAAAGCGGGGCAGAATTGCAGGAAACCGATTTCAGGAGGTAGACTGGAATTGCATTGAAAGCATAGGAAAAGAGGCAGAACGTCCACAATGATGCACTTGGCCAAAAAGGGCGTATGCGTTTTTTCCTGAATATATTCAGGAAAAAACGCATACGCCCTTTTTGGCCAACCAAGCAAGCTTGCAAAGGAAATCTGCACTACAATGAAGTCTCACTTCCCCCCGGTCAAAAGGGCCATCTGAAAAAAGTGTAAAATCCAGAAAGGCAACAGGCCATTGAGAACTGGGAGCCTTGTTATGCTGATGGGCGGGATGTAAATTGCCAACAGACACTTGAGAGAAGTGTATGGTGTTTCCTGAAACATCTAAAAAACAAAGCAACAGAGCCTAGGGCACTTCCACTTATGGTCCTATAGCTTAGGGAAATTAAAATCAAAAAGACACAGCCACCCCAAAGTTTGGAACGGCTCTGTTTACAAGAACCTCGTTTACAGTACAAGTTCAACATCGCAGAAAGTGAAAAATGGATAAAGAAGTTGTGGTATTCACTTACAAAGCAATATCACTCAGCAATGAAATCTATGTCATCAGGCCCTTAGCATCACAATGAGTGGATTCAGGTATGATGATTCTAACTGAAATAAGTCACACAGAAAAAGAAACATCATAAGATATCACTAATACACGGAATGTAAACTTGGCTACACAGGAACTGAATTACAGAACAGAACAGGGTCTCAAATTTAGAAAACCAACTTATGCTTGCTTAAGGGTAAAGGTGAGTTGGGGTGCTGCATAAAACCAGAGATTGAAATGAGCACAGATAAAGTTCCTTAAGTCAAATATGGAATAGACAAGAGCTACTCCTTGCTCAACGAAATGGACTCAACACCGCATATTAAACGCCTAAGAATGTACCTGACTAGTAAGTATCTTAAAAACCTATGGATTGCTATGTCTCCGAAAGAGAATCAAGCATGTGTACAGGGGCATAAACGCAGCAGTGATAGGATTGGAGAGGTTCGGTGAGCAAATGAAGACCCTTTGAAGTCATATTGCATGGTACCCATTACACGGGTCTTAACTCTCCAGGTTTACGGTATTCTTCCTTCAGCTAAAACATGCATGTGGAACCCAAGTATGATCAACCATGTGAACGGGAGACGTGTTCAAATATGTCTCAGTTTTCCTCCCCTGGTACTCGGGTGCAACATTCCAGACGCTTTACTAACACTCTCCGCACTTGGAGAGTCAGCGCCTTTAACCTCCTGTTTGGCCCAGTTTGCAATTTCTGCGGAAGATGAACAGGAATAGCGAGAACCAATGAGAGGCTAGCTGGAGGTGTCTGGACGGGCAAATTTAACTCTCATTTCCCACCAGGAAAAGGAAATAACCAAAGGCTCAGCGTGCCGTGCCGGAACCAGATTAGGGCCTGAAGCCATCCTGCGGTGTTGCGGCCAGGTCACAAGAAAGCAAGTTGAAGAAAGGAGCTCAGGGGCACTGTAATGCACAAACCTGCAGAGTTATAAATGACAGCTATCGTCCAAAAATAGACTGAAGTAAGGCTGCCAAGAGGACTTGAAAGCGGGGCAGAATTGCAGGAAACCGATTTCAGGAGGTAGACTGGAATTGCATTGAAAGCATAGGAAAAGAGGCAGAACGTCCACAATGATGCACTTGGCCAAAAAGGGCGTATGCGTTTTTTCCTGAATATATTCTGGAAAAAACGCATACTCCCTTTTTGGCCAACCAAGCAAGCTTGCAAAGGAAATCTGCACTACAATGAAGTCTCACTTCCCCCCGGTCAAAAGGGCCATCTGAAAAAAGTGTAAAATCCAGAAAGGCAGGACAGGCCATGGAGAACTGGGAGCCTTGTTATGCTGATGGGCGGGATGTAAATTGCCAACAGACACTCGGGAGAAGTGTATGGTGTTTCCTGAAACATCTAAAAAACAAAGCAACAGAGCCTAGGGCACTTCCACTTATGGTCCTATAGCTTAGGGAAATTAAAATCAAAAAGACACAGCCACCCCAAAGTTTGGGACGCCTCTGTTTACAAGAACCTCGTTTACAGTACAAGTTCAACATCGCAGAAAGTGAAAAATGGATAAAGAAGTTGTGGTATTTACTTACAAAGCAATATCACTCAGCAATGAAATCTATGTCATCAGGCCCTTAGCATCACAATGAGTGGATTCAGGTATGATGATTCTACCTGAAATAAGTCACACAGAAAAAGAAACATCATAAGATATCAGTAATACACGGAATGTAAACTTGGCTACACAGGAACTGAATTACAGAACAGAACAGGGTCTCAAATTTAGAAAACCAACTTATGCTTGCTTAAGGGTAAAGGTGAGTTGGGGTGCTGCATAAAACCAGAGATTGAAATGAGCACAGATAAAGTTCCTTAAGTCAAATATGGAATAGACAAGAGCTACTCCTTGCTCAACGAAATGGACTCAACACCGCATATTAAACGCCTAAGAATGTACCTGACTAGTAAGTATCTTAAAAACCTATGGATTGCTATGTCTCCGAAAGAGAATCAAGCATGTGTACAGGGGCATAAACGCAGCAGTGATAGGATTGGAGAGGTTCGGTGAGCAAATGAAGACCCTTTGAAGTCATATTGCATGGTACCCATTACACGGGTCTTAACTCTCCAGGTTTAAGGTATTCTTTCTTCAGCTAAAATATGCATGTGGAACCCAAGTATGATCAACCATGTGAACGGGAGACGTGTTCAAATATGTCTCAGTTTTCCTCCCCTGGTACTCGGGTGCAACATTCCAGATGCTTTACTAAAACTCTCCCCACTTGGAGAGTCAGCGCCTTTAACCTCCTGTTTGGCCCAGTTTGCAAATTCTGCGGAAGATGAACAGGATAGCGAGAACCAATGAGAGACTAGCTGGAGGTGTCTGGACGGGCAAATTTAACTCTCATTTCCCACCAGGAAAAGGAAATAACCAAAGGCTCAGCGTGCCGTGCCGGAACCAGATTAGGGCCTGAAGCCATCCTGCGGTGTTGCGGCCAGGTCACAAGAAAGCAAGTTGAAGAAAGGAGCTCAGGGGCACTGTAATGCACAAACCTGCAGAGTTATAAATGACAGCTATCGTCCAAAAATAGACTGAAGTAAGGCTGCCAAGAGGACTTGAAAGCGGGGCAGAATTGCAGGAAACCGATTTCAGGAGGTAGACTGGAATTGCATTGAAAGCATAGGAAAAGAGGCAGAACGTCCACAATGATGCACTTGGCCAAAAAGGGCGTATGCGTTTTTTCCTGAATATATTCTGGAAATACGCATACTCCCTTTTTGGCCAACCAAGCAAGCTTGCAAAGGAAATCTGCACTACAATGAAGTCTCACTTCCCCCCGGTCAAAAGGGCCATCTGAAAAAAGTGTAAAATCCAGAAAGGCAGGACAGGCCATAGAGAACTGGGAGCCTTGTTATGCTGATGGGCGGGATGTAAATTGCCAACAGACACTCGGGAGAAGTGTATGGTGTTTCCTGAAACATCTAAAAAACAAAGCAACAGAGCCTAGGGCACTGCCACTTATGGTCCTATAGCTTAGGGAAATTAAAATAAAAAAGACACAGCCACCCCAAAGTTTGGGACGCCTCTGTTTACAAGAACCTCGTTTACAGTACAAGTTCAACATCGCAGAAAGTGAAAAATGGATAAAGAAGTTGTGGTATTTACTTACAAAGCAATATCACTCAGCAATGAAATCTATGTCATCAGGCCCTTAGCATCACAATGAGTGGATTCAGGTATGATGATTCTACCTGAAATAAGTCACACAGAAAAAGAAACATCATAAGATATCAGTAATACACGGAATGTAAACTTGGCTACACAGGAACTGAATTACAGAACAGAACAGGGTCTCAAATTTAGAAAACCAACTTATGCTTGCTTAAGGGTAAAGGTGAGTTGGGGTGCTGCATAAAACCAGAGATTGAAATGAGCACAGATAAAGTTCCTTAAGTCAAATATGGAATAGACAAGAGCTACTCCTTGCTCAACGAAATGGACTCAACACCGCATATTAAACGCCTAAGAATGTACCTGACTAGTAAGTATCGTAAAACCTATGGATTGCTATGTCTCCAAAAGAGAATCAAGCATGTGTACAGGGGCATAAACGCAGCAGTGATAGGATTGGAGAGGTTCGGTGAGCAAATGAAGACCCTTTGAAGTCATATTGCATGGTACCCATTCCACGGGTCTCAACTCTCCAGGTTTAAGGTATTCTTCCTTCAGCTAAAACATGCATGTGGAACCCAAGTATGATCAACCATGTGAACGGGAGACGTGTTCAAATATGTCTCAGTTTTCCTCCCCTGGTACTCGGGTGCAACATTCCAGACGCTTTACTAACACTCTCCCCACTTGGAGAGTCAGCGCCTTTAACCTCCTGTTTGGCCCAGTTTGCAATTTCTGTGGAAGATGAACAGGAATAGCGAGAACCAATGAGAGACTAGCTGGAGGTGTCTGGACGGGCAAATTTAACTCTCATTTCCCACCAGGAAGAGGAATTAACCAAAGGCTCAGCGTGCCGTACCGGAACCAGATTAGGGCCTGAAGCCATCCTGCGGTGTTGCGGCCAGCTCAAAAGAAAGCGAGTTGAAGAAAGGAGCTCAGGGGCACTGTAATTCAAAAACCTGCAGAGTTATAAATGACAGCTATCGTCCAAAAATAGACTGAAGTAAGGCTGCCAAGAGGACTTGAAAGCGGGGCAGAATTGCAGGAAACCGATTTCAGGAGGTAGACTGGAATTGCATTGAAAGCATAGGAAAAGAGGCAGAACGTCCACAATGATGCACTTGGCCAAAAAGGGCGTATGCGTTTTTTCCTGAATATATTCAGGAAAAAACGCATACGCCCTTTTTGGCCAACCAAGCAAGCTTGCAAAGGAAATCTGCACTACAATGAAGTCTCACTTCCCCCCGGTCAAAAGGGCCATTTGTAAAAAGTGTAAAATCCAGAAAGGCAACAGGCCATGGAGAACTGGGAGCCTTGTTATGCTGATGGGCGGGATGTAAATTGCCAACAACCACTCGGGAGAAGTGTATGGTGTTTCCTGAAACATCTAAAAAACAAAGCAACAGAGCCTAGGGCACTTCCACTTATGGTCCTATAGCTTAGGGAAATTAAAATCAAAAAGACACAGCCACCCCAAAGTTTGGAACGGCTCTGTTTACAAGAACCTCATTTACAGTACAAGTTCAACATCGCAGAAATTGAAAAATGGATAAAGAAGTTGTGGTATTCACTTACAAAGCAATATCACTCAGCAATGAAATCTGTGTCATCAGGCCCTTAGCAGCACAATGAGTGGATTCAGGTATGATGATTCTAACTGAAGTAAGTCACACAGAAAAAGAAACATCATAAGATATCAGTAATACACGGAATGTAAACTTGGCTACACAGGAACTGAATTACAGAACAGAACAGGGTCTCAAATTTAGAAAACCAACTTATGCTTGCTTAAGGGGAAAGGTGAGTTGGGGTGCTGCATAAAACCAGAGATTGAAATGAGCACAGATAAAGTTCCTTAAGCCAAATATGGAATAGACAAGAGCTACTCCTTGCTCAACGAAATGGACTCAACACCGCATATTAAACGCCTAAGAATGTACCTGACTAGTAAGTATCTTAAAACCTATGGATTGCTATGTCTCCGAAAGAGAATCAAGCGTGTGTACAGGGGCATAAACGCAGCAGTGATAGGATTGGAGAGGTTCGGTGAGCAAATGAAGACCCTTTGAAGTCATATTGCATGGTACCCATTCCACGGGTTTCAAATACCCAGGTTTAAGGTATTCTTCCTTCAGCTAAAACATACATGTGGAACCTAGAGTATGATCAACCATGTGATCGGGAGACGTGTTCAAATATGTCTCAGTTTTCCTCCCCTGGTACTCGGGTTCAACATTCCAGACGCTTTACTAACACTCTCCCGACTTGGAGAGTCAGTCCCTTTAACCTCCTGTTTGGCCCAGTTTGCAATTTCTGCGGAAGATGAACAGGAATAGCGAGAACCAATGAGAGACTAGCTGGAGGTGTCTGGACGGGCAAATTTAACTCTCATTTCCCACCAGGAAGAGGAATTAACCAAAGGCTCAGCGTGCCGTGCCAGAACCAGATTAGGGCCTGAAGCCATCCTGCGGTGTTGCGGCCAGGTCACAAGAAAGCGAGTTGAAGAAAGGAGCTCAGGGGCACTGTAATTCACAAACGTGCAGACATATAAATGACAGCTATCGTCCAAAAATAGACTGAAGTAAGGCTGCCAAGAGGACTTGAAAGCGGGTCAGAATTGCAGGAAACCGATTTCAGGAGGTAGACTGGAATTGCATTGAAAGCATAGGAAAAGAGGCAGAACGTCCACAATGATGCACTTGGCCAAAAAGGGCGTATGCGTTTTTTCCTGAATATATTCAGGAAAAAACGCATACGCCCTTTTTGGCCAACCAAGCAAGCTTGCAAAGGAAATCTGCACTACAATGAAGTCTCACTTCCCCCCGGTCAAAAGGGCCATCTGAAAAAAGTGTAAAATCCAGAAAGGCAGGACAGGCCATGGAGAACTGGGAGCCTTGTTATGCTGATGGGCGGGATGTAAATTGCCAACAGACACTCAGGAGAAGTGTATGGTGTTTCTGAAACATCTAAAAAACAAAGCAACAGAGCCTAGGGCACTGCCACTTATGGTCCTATAGCTTAGGGAAATTAAAATCAAAAAGACACAGCCACCCCAAAGTTTGGGACGCCTCTGTTTACAAGAACCTCGTTTACAGTACAAGTTCAACATCGCAGAAAGTGAAAAATGGATAAAGAAGTTGTGGTATTTACTTACAAAGCAATATCACTCAGCAATGAAATCTATGTCATCAGGCCCTTAGCATCACAATGAGTGGATTCAGGTATGATGATTCTACCTGAAATAAGTCACACAGAAAAAGAAACATCATAAGATATCAGTAATACACGGAATGTAAACTTGGCTACACAGGAACTGAATTACAGAACAGAACAGGGTCTCAAATTTAGAAAACCAACTTATGCTTGCTTAAGGGTAAAGGTGAGTTGGGGTGCTGCATAAAACCAGAGATTGAAATGAGCACAGATAAAGTTCCTTAAGTCAAATATGGAATAGACAAGAGCTACTCCTTGCTCAACGAAATGGACTCAACACCGCATATTAAACGCCTAAGAATGTACCTGACTAGTAAGTATCGTAAAACCTATGGATTGCTATGTCTCCAAAAGAGAATCAAGCATGTGTACAGGGGCATAAACGCAGCAGTGATAGGATTGGAGAGGTTCGGTGAGCAAATGAAGACCCTTTGAAGTCATATTGCATGGTACCCATTACACGGGTCTCAACTCTCCAGGTTTAAGGTATTCTTCCTTCAGCTAAAACATGCATGTGGAACCCTAGTATGATCAACCATGTGAACGGGAGACATGTTCAAATATGTCTCAGTTTTCCTCCCCTGGTACTCGGGTGCAACATTCCAGACGCTTTACTAACACTCTCCCCACTTGGAGAGTCAGCGCCTTTAACCTCCTGTTTGGCCCAGTTTGCAATTTCTGCGGAAGATGAACAGGAATAGCGAGAACCAATGAGAGACTAGCTGGAGGTGTCTGGACGGGCAAATTTAACTCTCATTTCCCACCAGGAAGAGGAAATAACCAAAGGCTCAGCGTGCCGTACCGGAACCAGATTAGGGCCTGAAGCCATCCTGCGGTGTTGCGGCCAACTGAAAAGAAAGCGAGTTGAAGAAAGGAGCTCAGGGGCACTGTAATTCACAAACCTGCAGAGTTATAAATGACAGCTATCGTCCAAAAATAGACTGAAGTAAGGCTGCCAAGAGGACTTGAAAGCGGGGCAGAATTGCAGGAAACCGATTTCAGGAGGTAGACTGGAATTGCATTGAAAGCATAGGAAAAGAGGCAGAACGTCCACAATGATGCACTTGGCCAAAAAGGGCGTATGCGTTTTTTCCTGAATATATTCAGGAAAAAACGCATACGCCCTTTTTGGCCAACCAAGCAAGCTTGCAAAGGAAATCTGCACTACAATGAAGTCTCACTTCCCCCCGGTCAAAAGGGCCATCTGAAAAAAGTGTAAAATCCAGAAAGGCAGGACAGGCCATGGAGAACTGGGAGCCTTGTTATGCTGATGGGCGGTATGTAAATTGCCAACAACCGCTCGGGAGAAGTGTATGGTGCTTCCTGAAACATCTAAAAAACAAAGCAACAGAACCTAGGGCACTTCCACTTATGGTCCTATAGCTTAGGGAAATTAAAATCAAAAAGACACAGCCACCCCAAAGTTTGGAACGGCTCTGTTTACAAGAACCTCATTTACAGTACAAGTTCAACATCGCAGAAATTGAAAAATGGATAAAGAAGTTGTGGTATTTACTTACAAAGCAATATCACTCAGCAATGAAATCTGTGTCATCAGGCACTTAGCAGCACAATGAGTGGATTCAGGTATGATGATTCTAACTGAAGTAAGTCACACAGAAAAAGAAACATCATAAGATATCAGTAATACACGGAATGTAAACTTGGCTACACAGGAACTGAATTACAGAACAGAACAGGGTCTCAAATTTAGAAAACCAACTTATGCTTGCTTAAGGGGAAAGGTGAGTTGGGGTGCTGCATAAAACCAGAGATTGAAATGAGCACAGATAAAGTTCCTTAAGCCAAATATGGAATAGACAAGAGCTACTCCTTGCTCAACGAAATGGACTCAACACCGCATATTAAACGCCTAAGAATGTACCTGACTAGTAAGTATCTTAAAACCTATGGATTGCTATGTCTCCGAAAGAGAATCAAGCGTGTGTACAGGGGCATAAACGCAGCAGTGATAGGATTGGAGAGGTTCGGTGAGCAAATGAAGACCCTTTGAAGTCATATTGCATGGTACCCATTCCACGGGTTTCAAATACCCAGGTTTAAGGTATTCTTCCTTCAGCTAAAACATGCATGTGGAACCTAGAGTATGATCAACCATGTGATCGGGAGACGTGTTCAAATATGTCTCAGTTTTCCTCCCCTGGTACTCGGGTGCAACATTCCAGACGCTTTACTAACACTCTCCCGACTTGGAGAGTCAGTCCCTTTAACCTCCTGTTTGGCCCAGTTTGCAATTTCTGCGGAAGATGAACAGGAATAGCGAGAACCAATGAGAGACTAGCTGGAGGTGTCTGGACGGGCAAATTTAACTCTCATTTCCCACCAGGAAGAGGAATTAACCAAAGGCTCAGCGTGCCGTGCCAGAACCAGATTAGGGCCTGAAGCCATCCTGCGGTGTTGCGGCCAGGTCACAAGAAAGCGAGTTGAAGAAAGGAGCTCAGGGGCACTGTAATGCACAAACTTGCAGAGTTATAAATGACAGCTATCGTCCAAAAATAGACTGAAGTAAGGCTGCCAAGAGGACTTGAAAGCGGGTCAGAATTGCAGGAAACCGATTTCAGGAGGTAGACTGGAATTGCATTGAAAGCATAGGAAAAGAGGCAGAACGTCCACAATGATGCACTTGGCCAAAAAGGGCGTATGCGTTTTTTCCTGAATATATTCAGGAAAAAACGCATACGCCCTTTTTGGCCAACCAAGCAAGCTTGCAAAGGAAATCTGCACTACAATGAAGTCTCACTTCCCCCCGGTCAAAAGGGCCATCTGAAAAAAGTGTAAAATCCAGAAAGGCAGGACAGGCCATGGAGAACTGGGAGCCTTGTTATGCTGATGGGCGGGATGTAAATTGCCAACAACCACTCAGGAGAAGTGTATGGTGTTTCCTGAAACATGTAAAAAACAAAGCAACAGAACCTAGGGCACTTCCACTTATGGTCCTATAGCTTAGGGAAATTAAAATCAAAAAGACACAGCCACCCCAAAGTTTGGAACGGCTCTGTTTACAAGAACCTCGTTTACAGTACAAGTTCAACATCGCAGAAAGTGAAAAATGGATAAAGAAGTTGTGGTATTTACTTACAAAGCAATATCACTCAGCAATGAAATCTGTGTCATCAGGCCCTTAGCAGCACAATGAGTGGATTCAGGTACGATGATTCTAACTGAAATAAGTCACACAGAAAAAGAAACATCATAAGTTATCAGTAATACACGGAATGTAAACTTGGCTACACAGGAACTGAATTCCAAAACAGAACAGTGTCTCAAATTTAGAAAACCAACTTATGCTTGCTTAAGGGGAAAGGTGAGTTGGGGTGCTGCATAAAACCAGAGATTGAAATGAGCACAGATAAAGTTCCTTAAGCCATATATGGAATAGACAAGAGCTACTCCTTGCTCAACGAAATGGACTCAACACCCCATATTAAACGCCTAAGAATGTACCTGACTAGTAAGTAGCTTAAAACCTATGGATTTCTATGTCTCCAAAAGAGAATCAAGCGTGTGTACAGGGGCATAAACGCAGCAGTGATAGGATTGGAGAGGTTCAGTGAGCAAATGAAGACCCTTTGAAGTCATATTGCATGGTACGCATTACACGGGTCTCAACTCTCCAGGTTTAAGGTATTCTTCCTTCAGCTAAAACATGCATGTGGAACCCAAGTATGATCAACCATGTGAACGGGAGACGTGTTCAAATATGTCTCAGTTTTCCTCCCCTGGTACTCGGGTGCAACATTCCAGACGCTTTACTAACACTCTCCCCACTTGGAGAGTCAGCGCCTTTAACCTCCTGTTTGGCCCAGTTTGCAATTTCTGCGGAAGATGAACAGGAATAGCGAGAACCAATGAGAGGCTAGCTGGAGG